>NC_041734.1:59993995-60297165 GCF_004115215.2 Ornithorhynchus anatinus
GGGAAAGAAGACAGTGGGGGTGGGAGAAGGTGAACTTCCTGAGCATCAGGCTCAGGTCCTACGCACCTTGCTGTTGACTCCTGGGGGCAATATCCAGGAGGAGGAGATCCCTGCAAGGAAAATAGAGAAGGGGGGTTGTCAGTGAGGTTGGAGGGTAAGGAATAGGGGCAGAAGGTGGGATGAGGGGAAAGCAGGACTGCCTGACTCTCCTGTTCATTCTCAGCCAAGGGAAGTCCTCGATCTGGCCTCAGGATACTCCTGCTTACCTTGACAGATGGTGTTCGGTGTCATGTCCTTCGAGTCGGGCACAGGCATGTAACCTTTTGGACAATGGCACTTAAAACTGCCCACAGTGTTGGTACAGCTGGCAGTGTTGTGGCAGGGAAACCGTTTAGCATGACATTCATCTATATCTGTGGACACAAAGTCAGGGAGGTCAGGACCTCCATGTTGGGGAGATTATGTTCCCCTGTCTGGGAGCTGCCCTTTGTGACCCAGGCTCACACCCCCGTGCTCCCAGCAGCTGGTGAAGGCAGGCAGAGGGGACCCTTCTCTGTGGCCCAGGAGGAGGGTGAGGGCCCTGTGTGGATAAGGGCACTCCCCAACCATGAGATTGTCCCTCCTCGGTCCTTTGCTCCCATCCCAGTCATGAGGTCGATTAGAAATCAAGAAGGGGAAGCAAGATGGTTAAGCCTAGAGTGACCTACAGGTCTGTGGTCTGAGGCCGGGGGGTTGGCTCCAGGGTCCCAGACCCAGAAGACCCCTGGCTCCTCGCCAGGCCCTATCCTACCTATGCTGCTCTGGGACGGAGGTCCCAGAGGCCACCTTGGTCTAGCAACCTAAGCTTGCCCCCTCGGCAGTCTCTTCTCCGTGGCTCATCAGGCACCCCCAGTCCTCTCCTCGTGCTCCCTCAAAGTGGAGCTGTGGTTTCTTCCCAGTTCCTCTTCCTCTTCCTCTGCCCCTCTGGGGCCGAGTCCAGGCAGACAGAGAAGAGCACTGCTTGGTGCCTTGGCCTCTTCCAGAGTCGCGGTTTCGGTTCCCGAACATGCCCGGTGGCCAGGCGGAGAAGTGCTCGTGTGCCTCAGTGAAGGCCGCCGGGACCATTCAGGCCTGAGGCCCAGTGGGTGCTGGGGCCCCTGTAGGGGTCAGTCAAGTGGGGCCTGGGCCTCTGTCCCAAAAAGCCCTGCACCGAAACTTCCTCTCCTAGCTCAGGAGGGGCGGTAGTATGGGGTTCTGCCCCCGGGAGTCCTTGGGCTCTTCCCACAGAAATGGGTGGGTCTACCATCAAGACTGGAAGCTCCTTGTGGGCAGGGAATGTGGCTACCAACTCTGGTGTATATTGTACTCTCCCAACCACTTAGAAGAGTGTTCTGTGCTCAGTAAGTGCTTGATAAATACCATTGATTGATTGATTGATTGACACTTTCTCCCTGGGGAGGTACCTGTGCAGATCTTGGATGTGTCCTTCTGGCTCTTCCCAAAGCCAGGCAGGCATGTGCAGGTGTAATCCCCGGGGACATTGATGCAGACCCCATGGGGCTTACAGAGCGAGCTGTTGTGCCGACATTCATCCACGTCTGCAAGGGGAAGAGACAGGGGGTGAGGAGTGACACTCCGGCTGGGCGCACATACAGACGGCCGTGGGAGGGGGCGGCTGAACAGTCTGGAGCCTCCCGGCATCATCTGGCCGCTGGGAAGGAATCTGCGTGATGTGGGAGAGGACACGAGCAGGACGGTTCTGGGGAACCAGGCCGGGCGGCGCCACCCCCTGTAAATGGTCCTCGACTCTCCCGTCACCCTCCTCACGCCATGGCGCTGGGTAGGCCAGGAGTCCCGAGGCGATGGCCACCGGCGTTGGATCATCTCCTCTCGGATCAGTGGGGTTCGGGCCAGGGCGAGGCAGGTAACACTTGGGCCTTCTACCAGCTGGCTTTGTGGCTTCTTCTAGGCCTGAGGCTGGGGGATTCCCAGTCCTAGCGAGGAGGGAGCTGAGCACTTCGTCGCTCTGGCTGACTGCCCATCCCAGGTAGCCCAGGTGGGTCGCAGTCCCATTGAGTCCAGGAATGGCTTGGGATCTCAGCAAGTGACCCCGACAGCTGGGGGAAGGGGGAAATTCCATCTTCTATCTCTGGCCTTTCCTTCCCTGCATTGTTGCAGCCTGGGTAGGGGACTTGGGGACAGTGAGGGCTGGGACGGACACCAGCCCCGGGCTCCCCTGCTCACATCTGGCTTGGTTCCGAGATCCCGTCTGGAATGGGGTGAGTCTTCTCTCGAATCAGGTGCAGACTGGAGAAAGCCAGCAAGCAGGGGAGCCAATGGGGCCTGGTGTGAGGGAGAAGGACAGAGGGAAGGGCAGAGGGTCCCAGTCAGTTGGGACAAAGCGTCGTGCCCGGTGAACTGAGGGAGCTCAGGGGGGACTATCTACAGGTCAGAGGAGACTGAAGATGGCCCTGGGCTGGATTGGGCCAGCGGAAAGGGAGGGACTGAACAATCTCTAGGATTCAGCCGGCGTCCTCATGGAGTCTTACTGCTCAAGCACTAGGGAGCGGCTGCTGTTGCCCCAGCATCGGCAACCCACCAGAGTCGTGGGCCCCGCCCTCCAGGTGTCTCCACCTCCCCGGGGCAGCTGCTTCTTGGCTTCTCTCCAGCGGGCCCTTAATGGTCAGGTGTCCTCCCGGGCTCCTTGAGCCGCTGACGGGGTAACCCTCTTCTCCAGATGGCCCAGCAGGGAAGTGGGGAGATACTGGAACCTCCCAGCTGCAGGTCATGGGTAAAGAGTCGTCTTGGAGCCAGGGCAGCTGGAGGGGCCCAGAGGGAGGGGCCTGGGGAAACGGCCCTCCTGAAGGCTGCTCTCCAGGGCCGGGGCAAGACGGAATCCACGGATTCAGCCGGGCTGGGTCTGCCGTCTTGCAGGACTTCACCTGTGCTCCCCATGACCCAAGCTGGGGGAGCCAGAGGACGGGGTGCCAGTTCAGCTGCTGCCACTCAGCCGGAGCCTCAAAGTCTAGCTTACGGATGCTGTTACAACCCCAAAGCACAACTGGGCAGGAGGGCTCTGGACTCCAGGCAGCGGGTCCAACAGTCACCTCAATCAATCAATCAATTGATCAGTGGTCTCGATTGAGCCGCTCACTGTTTACACAACATTGACCTAAGCGCTTGGGAGAGTCCAATACCACAGAGTTGGAAGAACCCATCCCTTCCCTCAAGGAGCTCACAGTCACCTCTAGCACTTACGCATTTTTATAATGATAATGATAATAATTGTGGTACTTGTTAAGTGCTTACTGTGTGTCATGTACTATACTGAGCCCTGGGGTAGATACTAGATAATCAGGTCCCACATGGGGCTCACAGTCCAAGTAGCAGGGGTTGAATCCTCATTTTGCAGATGAGGGAACTGAGGCACAGAGAAGTTAAGTGATTTTCTCAAAGTCACCAGGCAGACAAGTGGTGGAACTGGGATTAGAACCCAGGTCCTTTGATTCCCGGGTCCATGCTCTTTTTCCACTAAGCCATGCTGCATCTCACCCCATGTGCATGGACGTGTATGTATGAATGTGTGGATGGCTGGATAGTTTAACTATGTAGTCAATTTATTTCGATTACTCTTTTGGCCAATATTTTTAGGTCTGTCACCCCCAGATGAGTGTACTTTCCCTGTGGACATGGAATGTGTCTCATGCTTCTGTTGTACTTTCCCAAGAGCTCAGTACTGTGCCTTGCATCCAGTGAACACTCAATGAATGCTATTACTACTACTGTAGTATTTGTTGAGTGCCTTTGATGACTATAACTTTCTCCCTTGGATCACCGTAACCTGCTCTTTATCGACATTCTCTTCTTGAGCCTTGACCTCCTCCAGTCAGCCTACCTATTTTACTGTGTACCTACTGTATCCTTGGCAATTTCTGTTTTCTCCTCTCTCTCATGAGAGAGTAAGGTCTTTGAGGGCAGGGGCCACATCTTTAACTTTTATTATCTGTTCTCAAGCCCCCAATATAGTACTCTGCCCACCATGAATGCTCGATTGATGCTAGTGATACTAGGCTTGGCTGGTTTCTGGTTTGCTCTTACCCTCACCCCCTACTACTACTACTACTACTAATCATTATGTTACTTGTTTAGTGCTCACTATGTGTCGAGCACTGTTCTAAGCACTGGGGTAGATACTGGCCATTTGGAAGGAAGGGAAACATGCTAACCATGTCTAGGGTGGCTGGGTTTGGCTCTGTGTCCACCCAAACCCAAACACAGGCTTATGTCTCAGCCCCTTGGATGTGTCTCCCTTCTGATGGTGGGAATCCCTTCTGGATGGTGGGAACGGGAAGGTCTTACCTTGGCACTTGTTCTCACTCGAATTCTTGAATTCCTTCTCCCCAGAAGGCAGAGTGAATCCGGTGACACAGCTGCAGCTGTAACTTCCATCTACATTCTTACAGTCTGCGTTCGGTCCACACCTCACTCCATTGGGGCCTGCGCACTCATTAATATCTGCAACATGACAGAGGACTCACACTCCGGTCCGAAAGGGGCCCATCTCATCTCCCACCAAGACAGGGCTCCTCACCTCCCCGTCCTGGGAAGATAAGAAGGTGAATTCTTTACCTTCGCATACTTCCAGTAGGTCCGAGAAGATCTGCTTCCCATTTGTAGTCTTGAATCCTGGTTCACAGGCGCAGAAGGTGTTATTGAGACACCTGGCATGCTGTGGGCACTTGGGACAGTTACTACCACCTGCAGAGAATTGAGAATCTGGTCAGGATCCAGCCAGCCCTGTTGCGTTGAGTCCATTCCCATGTTGGGTACTCCCTGTCCAGGCCCACCCCATTGCACAGCTTGGGGTGTTCTCAGTGAGGGCCAGATACCCGACCTAGGACAGCATCTGTTGGGCAGGCTTGGGTGTTGCCAGCTGGCCGTAGGGCAGAGGCTGGGGGCAGGGGCTCCTTCCGTGTGGGCAGTGGTACTGCAGGCTGGAGGTCCCTCCCTCACCCGGGGGTCCCTTGCTCACCCAGGGATGGTCCCTCCCTCCCCCAGGGATGGCCAGGCTTTGAGCAGACTCACCTTCATTTGGGCTCCTCTGGGCTGTAACTCCAGCCAGACTCAGTAGGATGCAGAGCCCTGAAACCCAGAGTGGCAGAAGGGGTGAAACAGTGATGCCCTGAGTCAGACACATGTCTTAGGGCAACCCCAAGAAGCAGCCCTGACCCAAGTTTAAGGGACAGGTTCCGCATGTCCCAAGCCAGAATCACCTGGATTTCCCCATTGAGTTCCTGGAGAAAGTTTCCAGCAGGGGGCATTGTAACCCTAGGGCAGAGAGAGCGCCATCCCCAAGGGACCTCAGCATTCCTGGGGGGTCAAGACCTACACACCAGCAAGTTACCTGACCCAAGGGGACCCGCAGCAAGGTTGGTGTGAGGATGCAATATGGGTTAGAAAAAGGTAAGGTCTGCATAGAAAGAAAGAAAGAAAGAAAGAAGGAAGGAAGGAAGGAAGGAAGGAATGAATGAATGAATGAATGAATGAATGAATGAACAGGTGGCCATCTTTGCCATCAGGAGGCCCTGGGTAAGCTTTGGTTGGGACTGAGCCATGGCCCAGCTTGAGGCTACCCTGTCTCCCCCTCCTAGCCCTGTCTTGGCCCTTCCCCTCCGGGCTTCATCCCAGTCCATACCGCTCTGCCCTGAGGGGAGGACGACAGGGTGGGAAGTTCAGCTGCCTATACGGAGTCCCTCAGTGCTTAGTACAGTGCCTGACACATGGTAAGCGCTTAATGAATGCCATGATTATTATTATTAATTATTACTATTATACCAGGAAAAGGAACAGCGAGGGAGGTACACAGAGATCTACAATGTCTGCAATTCACCTGACCTGACCCCCCGGGCATCCACAGCAAAGTTGCAGGTTAGATTGGGTAAGTAGTTTTTTGTTTTTGTAGGATTGGGCCAGTTCTAACTATAGTGTCCGTGCCAGATCACTATTGTTGCAACCCAGCTCACCTTAGAACTTGGCTCTAGCCCCACCCTCTCTGGGCCTCAGATTCCCTTTCCAGGAGATTGGGAAAAGAGGTTCCTCATCAGGCTAGATGGTCAAAAACATAATATGGACGCTAGGTGGGAAGGTGAGTGGTGGGAGGAGGAAGACAGATTGGATGGAGTGGGAAATGGGAGAAGGATTAGGCATTCCTCAATCCTTTTGGTCCCAGGGTTTCTTCTGGTTGATTTCACCCTGTGGCTTCTCCTCAGAACAGTTCCCTTCCATGACTTCTGTTTTGCACCCAGCCCCCACCTCCCCACACATTCAAACCTCACCACAGCTACCTTGCCCACATCATCCCTGTCCTGGAACTCCCTTCCCCTTCATATGTGACAGACCACCACTCTCCCCATATTCAAAACCCTACTAAAATCACATCTCCTCCAAGAGGCCTTTCTCTACTGAGCTCTCATTTCCTCCATTCCTCTCTTCTGCATCGACTTGGATCTTTAAGCACTTGATAGCCACTGCCCCCTCAGCCCCATGGTAGTTATGTCTGTATCTTTACACTCCACCATTTCCCCTATCTGTAATTCATTTTCATGTTTCTCTCCCTCTTTACACTTTAAGTTTCTACCAACTCTGTTACACTGTACTCTCCCAAGTGCTTAGTACAGTGCTTTGTCCATAGTAAGCACTCAATAAATACCACCGATTAATTAATGATTGGAAGGCAAGGGTGGAGGGCTTGGGCAGAAGAGGCCAGTGACAGGAAGATATTGAGGAGGGATAGGCAGAAAGTGGAGATGGAGGGCAATATGAGCTTCCACTGCAGAAGAAAGCAACATCCTAGATTCCATACAGCTGTCGTGCTGTCACAAATGCTCAGAAACATGGCCAATATTCTAGGCTCGCTGGCTTCACGTTGCCAAACCAGGAGGGCCCTAAAATGCCACTCGTCCACTTTCTTCTCAAATGTCCAGTCGTCAGAACTGCACTGGTGTTCCCAAAGGCCCCATACTGGCCAATGGAGACACTGGGGGCTGTTCTGTGGATGGACTCTGGGACCAAGCAGTCCCGGGGGGACACGCCCCGCGCTGGCACTGGGGGGCGGGGCCTTTGGTTGCAATTCCAGACTTGGCGGCTCTGCTACCAGGCCAATGCCGAGCACTGTAGGCTTCTCTGCCTTCGTGAGTATTCATACCCCCCCTCCACCCTGCCCCCACCTCAATCCCAACTGCCACCATTTTGTTTTTCATGTTTGTATGGTTCATTGGGTTCCGTCCAGTTTTTTGTTTTAAATTATTTTTTAAATTCCCACATTGCCAAACAGTGGGCCTAGGATTTGCCTCTGGCTCATAAGTCTCATACTCGTCCATTTCCCTCCCCCAACAGACATGCACACTCTTGCTGGCAAGCTCCCTGGCCCATGATTCTCACTTGAATGTTGTGATCTGGTCTCATGATGGAGCCCAAGTCACCCCAGGGCAACCCTGAAACAGAAAGCACAGGGAGCCGGTTCCCTGGACTCGGTCTCAACCAGATACCCCCTTCCCTGCATAAACTCCACATTCTGTCCCACTCAGTTTTATCGTCCATGTTCCCTGATCTCCTGAGTCCATTCCTCTCTGCGGGAGAATCCCTCACAATATGTGCTGCTCCCTACTCTGTCCTCTGCCCCAAGGAGCGTTTCCCATTCACTGCCTTGCAAGCTCCGCTCTCTCCTTGGGGTGCCCAGAACTTCATCCTCCTGCTTTGATTTTGCCTCCATGCTCTATTAATATTAGAGTCTTGACAGCTGGTTGCCCTGGAGGGAGAAGGGAGAGGGAAAACCCTCAGTTTGATTCAGGGAGAACCCAAGCGGAGCGGTCTGAGAGTTCTCAAAGCCAGCTAACGGGGAGTGGGAGAGGACCGGGGGAGAGAGGAGATAGATAATAACAGAGTGGTATGTTGAGGGCAGGGGAGGGGGGCAACGAGTGGAAAGAGAAGGGAGGGGGAGGGGACAGAGATTGAGTCATTTCCTGGATAGAATGGAATAGCTGAATCACTCATGGATCATCATTCACAGATCCCGTCAGAGTAAACCCCCAAAGAGTTTCACTCTTGAAGGGGAATTCTGAGCTTGTGACCCCAGTAACAGGAGATGCTGAGGGAGACTGAGCTGTGGTCCTGGATTTTCCTTTGCAGAAGAGGCTGTGGGTGTGTTAGGTGAAAGCCCCAGAATCTGGGAGGCCAGACTGACTGTCCAGGTGCCCATTTAGATTACCCATGCCCTTTCTGTGACTCAGTTTCCCACTGCCAGAAGGTGGAAGGTGGCGGCTCTTCTCAAGGAGATGGAAGAGAGGAAGGGATCCACGATAGCCCTGCATCCCTGAGGCGTAGACCTCATCTGCTCTGGAACTCGACTCCCACAGAACCTAGCATGTCACCCTTCCAGTCTCGGAGGGCCCCGGAGGCCTGTTCTCCCTCCCCGCTCCTACCCGCTATTTCCACGTCCTGCCTCCCACGCCTCTACTCATCTCCCTCTCCTTTGCTCTCCTGGCCTCCCTCTCCCGGTTTCCTGTCTAGGTTCCAAATTCTCCGCCAGGCACCCTCTCTCCCAGAGCAGGTGGAGAGCAGCTGGGGACCACAGTCCAGGCCGGGGAACATTCCTGGGCCTCCCTGGATTTCCAGTGGGGTCCTAAAGAGTAGGGACAAAAAGAAAGGGAGGGAAATGTGGGGCCAGCCCCACCCAGGCAAAGAGAAACACAACTTCCAGATACAATCCAATGGCACCAGAGCAATGCACTGGGAATCAGACTTGGAGAGGAGCTGAAAAGAACTCATTTCCCATTGGCGGTCCCATACTTGCCATGCTCCTGGACTGTCAGCAGGGTAGGCAGAGAGGGAAATGGGGCAAGGGGAAGAAATTGGTCCCGCTTCCTGGCCAGTTTAGTGAACCCCCAAAAGGAAAAGGACCCAGGAATCCTGTTGCCAGCTTCCCAAGGTAAGAGGATGGATACAGTTACTAGCCCTCTTTCTGAGAGGGGATCCATTCTCAGTCCTTTGGGGGTCCATCACCTCTCATGGGACTACAGAAGGGCCTCCTGTCAGGAAGAGAGTGCCTGGACTTCGATCAAAACACATCCAGTAGGAGCATCAAAGCCAGCAAGTTTGAAATTCAACTTTCCCGAGGCACATGTTTTATAAGGCCCAGGAACACCAAGGGCTTTAAGCCCCCATTCTCTCCTCCCAGTCCCATTCTCACTGTTCCCTTGTTCTTGGGCCTCCCAAACATGATAATTGAGGTGCAGGGGGTCAACACCGAACTTTGCCCAGGGCCTGTGCTGCCTCTTCCTTCTCTCTGGCTCCCTCCAGGAGCCCCTAATGCCTTTAGGGATCTCGGGCTCTGACTGGGAACTGATTTGGAAAAGCTACAAACAGAAGCCGGGACAGAAGCCGCTCCCTCCCTCCAGGCACATCTGGTTCCCATTTCCCTCAGAAGCCTCCCACTGCTTTCCGCATGAGGGGCTGGTCGAGGTGGCCTCTGAACCCAGCTGCTCCCCAAGTTGCATTTTCCTCTAGACACCCAGAGAGCTAAGAGCTCTGCCTTTGGGCTCTCTACCTCTGCTCTGTCCTTGGGAGAAGAGAGTGGCGCCGACACCAATGTGCATGCCCTTCTGGGAACTTGTCTTTGGGCAAGGTTTACGTCTCCCTTCCAGCTGGCCCTCCCAGGGGATCTTCAGTAGCCACTGAATCAGGGCTAACAATGAGAACTCCATCCCCATCTCAGATCAGGAAGGTTACTGGCTTCTTTTTCACCAGCCCCCAGGGAAAGTGGAGCAGGGAAGAGAGAGTGTCTCCACCACAGAAGAGAGAGTGTCTCCACCAGAGGAAAGTGACTACCCTAAGGTCACTTTCAGATCTTTCCCTGGAACACCCTGGCCAAGGATCCCAAAGCCCTTTGCAAGTCCAGAAGCTCAATGCCTTGCTCAGAGGAGAGAGATGTAGCCGCTGAGACCCCAACTGAGCCAAATTCAAGTACCTCTTATTCCCAGTCACCTATTCACTTGAACCACACTCTTCCCTCACCACCAGTCCTGAGACGGGGAGAAAGCTCAGCGGTCTGGCTGTCCCGACCCTTATTCCAGCCAGCCTCACTGCCCATTCTCCCCTCCACTCCCCGCCCCTCCCCAGCCACCTCCTCCTGAGCCAGGGCCCAGGCACCCGGCTTCCCCATTCACCTGCTTTCATCATTCAGTTTCTTTTGGAGTTAGGGGCAAATCCCAGATATCCTTGCCCCTTAGACCTTCCTTGTCCACCCGGTGGCTGCGGAGCTGAGGGAGGCAGTGAGGCAGAACGCTGTGGTTGGGGCAGCCCCTGTTTGTGTCCAAATGACTGTTTCTTCACTCTCTTTGTTTTCTTTGTTCCTAAGTAACCATGTGGTCTTGATAACGGTTAGGACACAACCATGGGTGGAGCTATACCCTGGCCGAGAGCTGGGTGGGTGAGGAAGGATGGTGGGGGAAGTTAAAAAGATGTGTCAAACCAGAAGTCACCAGCAAGGCTGGTTCCCTTTTATCCCACCTCAACTCCAAGCCCACCTGATCCCCAAATAAAGACCAGAGGAGCCAGGGCTGTGGGGAACAGACCCTCCTGCCCCTGGAAAGAGAGGGAAAGGAGGCACGAGCCATTCACAGTCTCCAACCCTGCCCTCTCCACCCAGCCATGGTGTCCCAGGACAGAACCTTAAAGCCCGGCACCTTTGGGGAGAGTTAGGAGAGTCCCCTCCCGCCCAGATCGGGACAGTGGAGTCATCCAGGCGTTGCCAGCCTTGCTACACTCAGGAACTGTGTTTACCAACTCTGTTAGACCATACTCTCCCAATCTCTTAGTGCAGTGCTCTGCACACAGTACTTGCTCAGTGAATATGATTACTCGATCGATGACTACACCAGTCCAGGCTCCTCCAGCCAAAACCCCGGTCCAGGCACCAGTGTCCACATGGAGTGTTCCCGCCCAAGGGAGCGGCAGGAACTGTTTTGTGTTCAGTGCCAGTTTCATTCTTTGTCCAGGGCAGGGCCCTGACAGCATAGTCAGTTGCCAATAACTGCTTTCTATTTTGCTTTCTGTGCCTGTGGCCCAGAGGAGAGAGCAGATAGGGAGCTCGCCCCATCCGAGCCAAAGTGGCAGACCTCCCCCTCCCCACACACGGCCACCCCCAGCTCCAAGGAGCAAAGGAACTGGTGTGGGTCTAGGGGCTGCAGAAGATTCCCCTCCCTCCCTGCCTCCTCTCACCCTCCTCTCTAGCACTTCTAGGGGTCACAAAAGCATGGGGAGTGGCATTCCCAGAAATTCTCACCCAGGAGGCAGCAGTGGCGCTGGGGCTCCATGCTCCGTGTCTGGCAGCAAGGGGAAAGAATCGGGATCTTGACTCCAGGAAGCTGAGCTCAGGGAGTGAGTGGCTGTGAGGGGTTGGGCTGTCAGTGACTGAGCTTTTATGAAGGGGCGGCTGCTGTCAAGATCCCTCCCCGGAACTCGCTAGGTGGCTGCTGGAGAAGCCAGAGAGTGCAGTGTGGATGTGTGGGGATGTGTGTGTGTGTGTGTGTGTGTGCGCGCACAAGAGAAATAGAACCAGAGTGAGAGAGGGAGGGAGAACTGCATAGGCAAAACAAATGCATGAGGAACGTCATATTGGCTTTAATATACACACAACCTTGCATAAACCACACACTTGAAACCCTCGTCTCCTTACATATAAACAGAGTGGAAACCGATACCTTCTCTTTTTTTAATTCACCACACTCAAACACAGTTGTGTGGTCTCTACACAATGTGTGTGCTTGGGTGTTCTGACATTTTTTCGACACTGTTCCCAAAGTGCCAAGTTTTCTCTGTGGTGACCCCCCCGCCCCGAAAGTGTGGTAGCCACACTCTCCTGCTCCCTCACCAACCTGCCCTGCAGATCATCCCTTCCCCATCCAGGGAGTTTCATCAGGGAAGACACAGGTTCTTGGGTGGGGGGAGGAATCTCTGACCCAAGACAGCAAGGCTATGGAGATGACCCTGGAGACCTCTCCTCCCATCAGCCCAGTCCTTCCTATCCATTTTGGAACCCATGAAAGCACTTTCTGATCTGACCAATGCTTGGCACATAGTAAGCTCTGAACAAATACCATCATTATTATTATCAATGTAGTAACAAACTGCCTTTCCTGGGGATGGAGCCAGGGAGTCAGGGGGTGATGCTGAGCCATGAACTTTCAGCTGGGATTCTTCAGTTGCCTCTTGATTAATTCTGTTGCAAAACTTGCACCGGAGCTACAGAGTTGCACAAACCACTCCACCCCTAGTGTACGGGGGTCAGACATTCTGAATTTGGCAGAACAGTCCCCAGATTTGAGAGCCGAGCCTGTCCGGCTGCTCGCTCTAGGTTTTTTAGGACATTTATTTATATATATTTTTTTTTAGATGGTATTTGTTAAGCTCTTATTATGTGCCAGCTACTGAACTAAGCGCTGGGGTAGATACAAGCTAATCAGGTTGGACACAGTTCCTGTCTCACATGGGGCCCCATTTTACAGATGTGGTAGCTGAGGCACAGAGAAGTTAAATGACTTGCCCAAGGTCATATGACAGACAAGTGGTGGAGCTGGGATGAGAACCCGGGTCCTCTGACTTCCAGGCCCATGTTCTATCCACTAGCCCATGCTGCTTCTCTTTAAACCCTGAAAACCAAGGCTTTCTGGGATTCTGCTCCTTTAAAAAGAAAATGGGTCCCACATTACAGTTAATGGAAAGGGAGACCCAGGGAAGGAAATGCAGGCTCCCATCAGCACACTGTCTCTCTCCCGGCATGGGGAGAAGGAAGGGAGGGAAGAGGAGTCCCCTCTAAACTGTAAGCTGGTTGTGGGCAGGGAATGTGTCTGTTTATTGTTTTATTGTTCTCTTCCAAGCACTTAGTAGAGTGCTCTGCACCCAGTAAGCACTCAATAAATACAATGAATTGAATGAATGACTGAATGAGGAATGGGGTTGGGGACAGGGGAGGAAATTGAGGGAGAAGGGGCTTCTGCAGGCCCTTCAGGGACTGAGATCAGGAGTCACCTTGGTAACTCTGAACCTGGACCCCTCCGGGACTGGGGTTCAACTCACAAAACCCCCAGGGTCTGTGGGACTCAGTTTGCAGAGTGACTGCCTTTGTTCTCAGCCACCAGCATCCAAGCAGAAGCAGCGGGAACCTCGGCTCCTCTGACCCATCCTGGGCTGGACCCCCACATTGCTACCATTGCTTGGGTGTTCGTTATCCAAGATGGCATCAGCCAAACAGGGTGAGTACCTTTCTCCTTTTCCCTCTCTCTCTTCTTTTCCCCTCCCTCCCCTCCCCTGCTCTAGCTTCATTCACTTTAAGGTCCCACTCTTGCCAGCTAGCTAAGAACTTCCAGTGGTTGCCCATCCACCTCTGCATCAAACAGAAATGCCTCATCAGCTTTAAAGCACTCAATCAGCTCGCCTCCTCCTACCTTACCTCGCTTATTTCCTACTTCAACACAGCCTTCACATTTCACTCCTCTAACGCCAACGTACTCACTGTATTTCGTCTGCCTCGCTGCCACTCTTTCCTCCACGTCCTGCCTCTGGCCTGAACTCCCTCCTTCTTCACATCCGACAGATCATCACTCTCCCCACTTTCAAAGCCATCACATCTCCTCCAAGACGCCTTCCCGGGCTAAACCTCATTTCCTCTACTTGCTCTCCTCTGTTTGTCACATATGAGCTTAGATCTGTAAGCTTTAAGCACTTGATATTCACTCCACCCTCAGCCCCACAGCACTTAAGTAGTTATCTGTAATTTATTTTAGTGTCTGTCTCCCCATCTAGACTGTAGGCTCACTGTGGGCAGTGACTGTGACTGCCAATTTTCTTGTATTATACTCTCCCAAGCCCTTAGTACAGTGCTCTGCAAATAGTAAGCTCTCAATAAATTCCAATGATTAATTGATATCTATCTCCCTCTCTAGACTGTAAGCTCCTTGTGGACAGGGATGACGCCTACCAACTCTGTTGTATTCTCCCAAGTGCTCAGTACAGTGCTTTGCACATACTAAGTGCTCAATAAATACCACTGATTGATGGCAAATGGGAACAATTTGGGGACGATCCAACTATTTAAAAGACTTGTAATCAGATAAAGTGTAGGGAGGCAATTTTATCATTTCATTAGGCTTGGCAATGCATTGCTACTTTGCCCAGAACATTTGCCACTGAATTTATTACTATGACATAACTTTAAGCTCTGGGAGAACATAGCTTATTTTATCAGTCAATCAAACAATCTATCAGTGATAGAGAAGCAGCGTGGCTTAGTGAAGAGCATGGGCTTGGGAGTCAGAGGTCATGGGTTCTAATCCCGGGTCCGTCACTATCAGCTGTGTGACTTTGGGCAAGTTGCTTCACTTCTCTCTGCCTCAGTTACCCCATCTGTAAAATGAGGATTAAGCCTGTGAGCCCAATGTGGGACAACCTGATCGTCAAGAACGGTGCTTGGCACATAGTAAGTGCTTAACAAATATTATTATTATTATTTATTGAGCATTATGTGCAGAGCACTGTACTAAGCACTTGGGAGAATACAATATAACAGAATAAACGGACATGTTCCCTGCCCACAGTGAGCTTACAATCAATTAATCAATTGTATTTATTTTGTGTCTATTGTGGGTAGAGCACTGTACTAGACATTTGGGAGAGTACAAACGACTTAGGTGGCATGATCCCAGTCCTCAAGGAGCTTACAGTCTAATGGGGGGGAGTCAGACACTTACTACAGGTAGGAGAAAGTAATAGAGCATATAAATTATGTAGTCCTTATGCAGCAGGGAAGGACTGATATGGGAATTGGGAGGATATAAAGTGGTGTTGTTAGAGATTATTTGGGGAAGGTTTCCTGGTAGAGAAAGCCTTCTCTTCACTGTGATTCAATCTGAAATGTGATTTTAGAAAGGCTTTGAAGATGGGGAGAGCTGTGGTCTGTCAAATGTAAAGGAGGAGGAGGGAGGATGTGAGCAAAAGGTCGGCAGTGGTGTAAATGTATGTTTGAAACATCCATTTTTCTCTCTCACACATATGCACATATACACAAAAAAACTCACTAAAAATGTTTGCCTCTATGTAAGTCAGAGAAAGGGTGAGGTGAGAAATAATAATAATAATGATAACATTTATTAATCACTTACTCTGTCCTAAGCAGTAGGGTAGACATAAGGTTATCACACCAGGCACAGTTCCTTGCCCACATGGGATTCACCATCTGACTTATTCTCATTGTAAAGGTGAGGAAACTGAGGCCCAAGGAGGAAAAACAGCGTGGCTTAGTGGATAGAGCACAGGCCTGCTGTGTCAGAAAGACTTGGGTTCTAACACCGGCCCTGCCACATGTCTGTTGTGTGACCTTGGTCACTTGTGACCTTGTGACCTTGGGCTGTGTCACTTCACTTCTCTGTACCTCAGTTCCCTCATCTGTGTGCAACCTGATTGACTTGTATCTACCCCAGCACTCAGAAAAGTGCTTGGCACACAGTAAGAGCTTAACAAGTACCATAATTATAATTATGGTTAGTGACTTGCCCAAGGTCACCCAGCAGGCCAGTAGCAGGCCCAGAACTAGAACTCAAGTCTCCATATTCCCAATCCCATGCTCTTTCCACTCTGCTCCTCCATATTCAAACACATCCACCATCCTTACTTAGCACACACAATGTCGGTCTGTTAGTGTGTTCATGTTAGTATGTGTATGCCCATGTGTAACTAGTTTCCACATCTACATGATTTATGGATCAAAGAGGAACACGGAGCTGGGAATGGGACTGAAATAGGAGAAGAGAGAGGTCAGACTGGGGTGGGCTTCCACCTGCCAATGACTCCCTGGGGACCCCAGCCCCCTAGATTCCCCGTTCAGGAATGCCACTTCTGTGGGGAATGCTGATACTGAAGATGGAATGTAGACACCTGTTCAGGGATTAAAGATGGGCTACCTTCTGGCAGCCTTACCCGGGGGAGATCCCTAAGCCCTAACCCCTTCCTGCCCATAGCCCATCAAAGGGCAAAAGTAATTCATTGCCCCGCTACATTAATAACTGTGGTATTTGTTAAGCGCTTACTTTGTGCCAGGCACAGTACTAAGCACCAAGGTAGATACAAGCAAATCAGGTTGGATGCAGTCCCTGTCCCACATGGGGCTCACAGTCTCAATCCCCATTTTACAGATGAGGTAACTGAGGCCCAGAGAAGTGAAGTGGCTTGCCCAGAGTCGCCCAGCAGACAAGTGGCAGAGCAGGGATTAGAACCCACGATCTTCTGACTCCCAGGCCCATGCTCTATCCACTACGCCTAAATTCCTTGAGGGAAAGGGCCATGTGTGCCAACTCTATCGTATTGTAGTTTCCCAAGCGCTTAGTACTGTGCTCTGCACAAGTATGCACTCAATAAATATCACTGATTGATTTTCATTTTTTTTTTACAAAAGAGCATAGATATATCTTAACAAAACAAACATATCCTACTTCATTTTCATTCATTCAATCACATTTATTAAGCACTGTGTGCAAAGCACTGTACTAAGCACTTGGGAGAGTACATTATAACAATAATCAGACACATTCCCTTTTCCCTCCACACACGAAGGAATTGGGAAATGACGAGTTGTCAAAATAAGAGAAGAGAAGCAGTGTGGGCTAGTGGGCTGGGAGTCAGAGGATCCGGTTCTAATCCCTCCTTTGCCAATTGTCTGCTATGCGACCTTGAGCAAGTCAAGTTAAGTGACTTAACAATTACCTCATTTTTAAAATGGGGATTAAAACTGTGAGCCCCATGTGGGACTGGGACTATGTCCAACCTATACCTTGTACCTACCTCAACTCTTAGTATACTGTCTGGCACATAGTAAGTGCTTAAAAAAATGCCATCTTAAAAAAAATCTATTTGTTCACATTGGGGTGGAAACTGTTGGAATAGCTTTGCAGAGGTGGATTTTGATTGGGTGAGTTCATTCATTCAGTTGTATTTATTGAGCACTTACTGTGTGCAGAGCACTGTACTAAGCACTTAGGAAGTACAATTCGGCAACAGATAGAGACAATCCCTACGCAACAACGGGCTCATAGTCTAGAAGGGGGAGACAGATAACAAAACAAAACAAGTAGACAGGCATCACTACCATCAAAACTAAAAGAACCAAAGATAAATGCACATCATTAATAAAATTAATAGAGCAATAAATATGTACAAATATATACAAGTGCTGTGGGGAGGGGAAGGGGGTAGAGCAGAAGGAGGGAGGAGGGGTAGAGGGAAAGGGAGGGCTCCGTCTAGGAAGGCCTTCTGGGGGAGGTGAGCTCTCCATAGGGCTTTGAAGAGGGGAAGAGAGTTAGTTTGGCAAATATGAGGGGGGAGGGCATTCCAGGTCAGAGGTTGGATGTGGGCCAGCGGTCGACTTCTGGGTGTCTCCTGATTGGTCAGAAGTTCGTCAGATACTTCACATCTATCTTTCCATTCTCCTCTTTCTTCTTTAGAAAAGAGAGTGTAGCTAGCTTGAAATAACATGGAAGCCACATGGCCGAGAGAAGCAGCGTGGCTTAGTGGAAAGAGCCTGGGTTTGGGACTCAGAGGACGTGGGTTCTAATCCTGGCTCCACCACTTGTCTGCTGCATGACCTTAGACAAGCCACTTCACTTCTCTGTGCCTCAGTTACCTCATCTGTAAAATGGGGATTAAGACTGAGCCCCACAGGAGACAACCTGATTACCTTGTATCCACCCCAGCACTTAGAACAGTGCTTGGCACATAGTAAGTGCTTAAGATATACCATTATTATTATTATAATTATTCCTGTTAGTGGAAAGAGCACAGGCCTGGTAGTCAGAGGACCTGGGTTCTAATCTCAACTCTGCCACTTACCTGCTGGATGACCTTGGGTGAATCACTTCAATTCTCTGGGCTTTAGTTCTCTCACCTGTAAAAATGGGATGAAATGACTGTTTTCACACCTCTTAATCAATCAGTCAAGTAATCAATCAATTATATTTTTTGAGTGCTTATTGGGTGCAGAGTACTGAACTAAGCTCTTGGGAGAATACAGTATTAACAGATTTGGTAGCCGTGTTCCCTGCCCACAACAAGCTTATAGTCTAGAGGGGGAGACTGAATTTATATAAATAAATAAATTATGGGGCTCCTTAGACTGGGAGCTCCATTTGGGACAGTAAATGTGTCTGACCTGATGATCTCGTTACCTCAAATGTTTAGAACAAGTGCTTGGTGCATAGTAAGCACTTAACAAATACCCCAATTCTTACTACTAAAGACAACAAAGATGATCAGGGAGGTGGAGAAACTTCCAAATAAGGAGAGAGTGAATAGATTAGGGCTCTTCGGTCTGGAAGGATCCTGAGAGAGGACTGGATTAAAATCTTCAAAATCATAAAGGGGGGAGCAGGCATGGAATTGTTGCTTCCAAACCCCAGACAAAGGGGCACCCATTGGAGTTTGAGGGTGGTGGGTTTAAAGCAAACAAAAGGAAACACTCCTTTGGCCAATAGAGCGGGTAAGGAGGCGAGCAGATTGAATCTGTTACCACAGAAAGCGGAGCTGGAAGAAAATACCAGCAGATTTAAGAGGCGTTTGGATACATTTGTGGATGAGTGGTCCTTAAATGTTTACTAGAGAGAAAGTTAGGGATGTAGAGGGAGAGTTGTGTGTGCTACATGCTTTATTCATTCATTCAGCCCTCTAGATTGTAAACTCCTGGTGGGCAAGGAATATGTCTACCAACTTTGTTAGAGTGAACTCTCCCAAGGGCTTAGTACAGTACTCTGCACACAATAAGCACTCAGAGGACCTGGGTTCTAATTCTGACTCCATCACTTGTCTGCTGTATGACCTTGGTCAAGTCACTTAACTTCTCTGGGACTCAGTTACCTCATTTGTAAAATGGGGATTAAGCCTGTGAGCCTTATGTGGGACAGGAACTGTGTCCAACCCAATTATCTTGTCTCTACTCCAGTGGTTAGAACCGTGCTTGGCACAGAGTAAGCGCTTAACAAATACCATTAAAAAAATACCACTGATTGATTGATTTGGTGGCCTGAAGGACACCAAACTCAGAGGGTCTCTTTTGCCACCCATGGAAACAGAATCCTGGGCTGGATGGATCATGGGTCTGACCCAGTGATAGTATTTAGAGTCTTATTTTTCTTTTGTTCTTCCTAATGCATTCCAACTGTATTTTGTCTGTATTGAAAGAGTGGCATTTCTCAAACTTCACACACCAAGCTGATTTGGGTCAGGAGCTTAAACAGTGCCTCTTAAATGACTGCTAACTTTTAAGACCCATCATGTGCACAGGTATTCTGACATTATGTCCCTCTAGCCCTTTTCCAACTGAGTACAGTTTGTGTTTGGTTCACACTTTCCCACCCTGGGAGATGCAACTCATTCAGTTTCACCCTTCCCAAGCCCCCGACCCTTTCCCAAGGGAAGCAGCGTGGCATTGTGGAAAGAGCACGAGCCTGGGAGTCAGAGGACCAGGGTTCCTATCCCAGCTTCTCCACTTGTCTGCTCTGTGACCTCGGGCAAGTCACTTAATTTCTTTGTGCCTCAGTTCCCTCATCTGCAAAATGGGGATTCAATTCTGGTTCTCCCTCTTACTAAGCATGTGAGCCCCATGTGGGACCTCATTATCTCGTATATACCCCAGTGCTTAGTACAGTCCTTGGCACCTAGTAAGGGCTTAACAAATATTACAATTATTATTATTATTATTTCCCCTTGCCGTCGCCCATGTGACGTGATTGAGAGGATCAAAATATGCAATGACAAAAACATCCCCAATCAAAACAGCAAGATTGGGCCTAAATATGAGACTCAAAAGCAGGTTAAGGCAACTGGCCACAAATTCGGAGAGTATGATCTGTTAGTCAAGTGGCTGGAGGAAACATCAAGGTTCCCAGAGCAGACAGGCTCCGAGGTGGGACTAGTAGCATTCATCTTGTCTGCATAGGCCTTTTCTTGCCAAAAAAAACCCTGGATTGGCATCGAGCATTAGCTTTGCTCCCAGCACATCCAGAGAATAAAAGGAATGTATAGGTCATGTATAATTTGGCCACTCGTTGTAAATACTTTTCTGCTTGTCTTCCCCACTAGTGGAAGTTCCCTGTGGGCAGGGAGAGTGTCACTTTGTTATTCTGAACTTCCCAAATCCCCAGTGCAGTGAACTGCACCAAATGGGTGCTCAATAATAATTGTGGTATTTAAGTCGATCAGTCAACCGTGTTTATTGAGCACTTATGTGTGCAGAGCACTACACTAAGTGCTGGGGAGAGTACAATATCACAATAAAAGACACATTCCCTGCCCATAATGAGCTTATAGTCTAGAGGGGAAGACAGACATCAATATAAATAAATAAGCGTTTACTATGAGCCACTTACTACGTACCAAGCACTGAACCAAGATAATCAGGTGGGGCACAGTTCCTTCCCCAGATGGGGCTCCCAGTCTGAGTAGGAGGGAGAAGAGGCATTGAATCTCCATTTTACAATGAGGAAACTGAGGCACAGAGAAGTTCAATGACTTGTCTAAGGCCCCACAGCAGGCAAGTGGCAAAGCTGGGATCAGAGTCCAGGTCCTCTGGCTCCCAGGCCTGTGCTCTTTCCACTAGGCCACGCTGCTTCTCAATTAATGCTACTACTGGGTGTACTGCTACACTAAAAAAATCATCAAGACACAGACAAGATGCTGTGCAGGCATAGCCACAGTGTCATTTTCCCTTCTACCAAAACTGACAATTTAGAAAAGAGAAGAGATTTGATCTGAGGATCCAACTTTGAGGGTCTTACCTCCCTGTCCTATGGACTGGACCCTCAATTTGTTCAGGGAAATTCAGGAAGAGGAAAAGCAAAGGGAGCTGGGAGGAAAGGATGGAGTTGGGGTGGTGGGGGAGTGGGGGAGGGTTCTCAGGCTTGCCTGGGCAAGTAGGGAGGTTGAGTTACCCCCACACCCTTTCTTCTCTGGAATGCTGGGAACGCTGATGAGAGCTCAGTTCCCCTTCTCCAGACAGACAGGTCAAGGCCAGTTCAGATTGCTCGGCTGCCTCCTGTCCCGGAGGAAGCAGGGAATCTGTGGAAGGAGGAGAGGCCAGGGAATGCTTGGGGGAGGAGATCTTTGTGACTGAAGAGATGTTATAGGGAGGGCAGAGGGAGTCAAGTGCCAGAACAAGTGAGGCCCAAGACTTACTGGAACTCCATCCTGTCTTTTCCGTGCCCTCCCTGCTCATGGTTCTTTCCAACTTTCCTCTCCCAGTGTTGCCCTTTCCCAGACTTCTCCTTTTCTCCCTTGGTCACCTCCATCCACCGGGCCTCAGGAATGTGAGAAACTCAGGGATCTGCTCCAAGGTCTGCACCTCGTCCTTGTCTATTCTCATCCCTTCACTCAGAACCTCTTTGGCCAAGAACATCTCTCCTCCCTCTCTGCCTCCTCTTTCCTCGGGACATGTTTCCCAATTAGCAGTCTGCCTGACCAACCCTCTGTTTTCCAACCCTAACCCCCTGAGCCACTCCTCAGTGCTCACTGTTTCTCTGTGACCTTCACCCAGACACCAGCTCCGAAAAATGCCTCCAATTCAAATACTCCCTAGAGTCTGGATTGCTTCGACTCTAATTCTGCAAGATCTAACTGTGCCTCCTGGATTGACTGAAAGAAAATAAACTCATGAGGCCCTCTTTCTGTTTCTAGGTGGCAGATCGGGGGAAATTCCAGGGTAACCTTGTCTCCACCGACCCGTCCTAGGCTGGACCCTCCGCATCACCACCACTGCTTGAGTGATCGTGGCCCAAGATGATAGCAGCCCCATTCACTTTTAGGTGCCACTCTCATCAGCCAAAGCTGTTCATTTCTCCCCACTCCTCAACCTCCAGTGGTTGCCCATCCATCTCCACATCAAACAGAAACTCCTCATCATCAGCTTTAAAACCCTCCATCAACTCTCCCCTCCTACCTTACCTCACTGATTTGCTATTACAACCCAGTCTGCACGCTTCACTCCTCTAGTGCCAACCTATTCATTCTACCTCAATCTCGTCTATCTCACCACTGCCCCCTTGCCCATATCCTCCCTCGGGCCTGAAACTTCCTTCCCCTTCATATCCAACACTCCATCACTCTCTTCACCTTCAAAACCCTCCTAAAAGCACATCTTCACCACTAGAGGTGACCTGTTCATGCTGGGCACCAAGTAGGTGCCGAATACATTCTGTTGATGTTGGTGATGAAGAGGGTGATGACAAGGCAGATCTGAGATTTCCCCTGTTCTCGGCTGCTCTCCAGTTTTCTTTATCTTTTTTAACCAGAAAACCAGTATTCAGACTCGATAGGAAGCAAAGAGTCATTTTCCCTGGGCTGCTCCAAGCTCTCAATGCCCTGTGGGCTGACAGAGTGAGAAAATTTCCTGGACATATTTTTGAAAATTGCTCAACCCGGGGCAGGCAGAGCAGTGAAGGATAAACCACTACAACAGAGTCATGCTCAGGTATATCTTTCTGGCCAGAAAAAAACTTCCAGGGAAAGCTGAGTTGGATTAATCCCAATCCCCAAAATGGGATTGCCCATCCCCAGTGGTTACCCATCCACCTCCACATCAAACAGTAACTCCTCACCATCAGCTTTAAGGCACTCACACAGCTCCCTCCCTCCTTCCTTACCTCATTGATCTACTACAGCCCAGCCCACACACTCTGCTCCTCTAATGCCAACCTACTCACTGTACCTCGATCTCACCTATCTCACCGCTGACTCCTTGTCCACATCCTCCCTCTGGCCTGGAGCTCCCTCCCCCTTGATATCCAACAATCCACCCTTCTTTTCACCTTCAAAATCCTCCAAAAATCACATCTTCTCTAAGAGACCTTTCCTGACTAAACCCTTTATTTCCCCTATCCGCCCTCCCCTCTGCCTCGACTATGCACTTGGCTTCGTACCCCTTAAGAATTTCAATACTCACCCCAGCCCTACAGCACTTACATAAATATCCTGATACTCTACTATTTTCCCTATATGTGCTTTATTTTTCTGTCTCTCTCCCTCTGTGGACCGTAAGTTCCTTGCGGGCAGGGATTGGGTCTACCGACTCTGTTGTACTGTACTCTCCCTTAATACAGTGCTCTGCATTCAGGAAACACTCTATAAATACCATGGATTGATTGATCTGAATGGAATTGGACTGACCCTGGGACAGCATTCCTCTGAGTCAATGGCTGTTTGGGTCTCTGTTTGGGAAACTTAAGGCAAAGGGATTGGTCATCTGGATGGGGAAGGGAAGAGGAAGGGAACTGTTCCAGGATGAGGTCGAGAAGGCATCCAGAAGTCCTATCCCGGGGGCCTGCTCTGACTTCCAGACTCTTTCGGAACTGGAGAGAGGCCCCAGGCAGCTGAGGCGCTGAGCTGAAGAACCAGTGAGGCCCATCCCAGGGTCTGAAACAGGATAACCCCTGAGCAGGAAACAATGGTGGAGGAAGGGGCCAGCCGGGCGGAGGCCTTAGCTGTGACAACACAAGGATGAGCCCAGTGCCACCACTGGCTCCAGAGAGGGCAGCAGCTATTGTGAGGCCACACAGATGTTCCCAAGTCAGGAAGTGAAAAAAACAGAGGGGAGGAGGGGAGACAGAGAGGCCAGGCAAGGATGAGCAATAGCCCAGAACCTACCCAGGGGGCTGGGAACAGCTGGGCACCTCTGGCTTCTTTCAGCAGGCCGGACTCCTGGGTTCCTCCCAGATTCCTGGCTTCATGGTCTAAACTGGACAGGGGCTGGGGGGAGGGGAAGGGGGGGGTGCTGCCTTGGGAGATGGGGAGGGTGTGCTAAGGAATATTTATAGCTCGCTCCCAATGCCGAACAAGCTGACCTAAATATAAAAGTCAAGTTATTTCAGGCCTCTGGCTGTGGGGCGCAGTCAGGGGATGAAGACGATTGTCGAGGGGAGGAGGGGAAAGCAGGGTGTCAATCGTACACGGGTGTATGCATGAGCCTCTCTCCCTAGTGCCTCTCAGCCTCCCACTTGAAAATAATGAGAGGTGTAGATGAAGGCCCCAGTGGCCACTTCAGAGAACTCTCCGCTTTAGAGAACTTTCCGCTCTGCCTCTGGGATTCAGGGGGCTGCCCCAAGCTCCATTTTAGTTGGATTGTGGGGGATGGAGGGGAGCATGGAGTGGGGTGGGAAGAAAGGGAGGGATGGGAACAGGAAGCCAAACGGCTGGGAGTAGGAGACAGGGAATAAAGAAGGAAACAGAGGGAGAGCAGATCCTGCAGCTCCCGATCTCCCATCAGTCCACTGCTCCATTCTTAGGGCATCTAGCCTCTGGAGCCTCCAACCCCTAGACCCACATCCCCTCCCAGTCAGCGTCTGAAGTGGAGCCCAGTCATCCTGTTCTCTAGCCCTCCCACCCAGCACCTCGCTGTGTGGTGAGGAGCCCTGGCAGAGTTGTTACCCTCCTATTACGGCAGTTTTCTAAGAAATTGAGCGAGGAACAGTTGAGATCAGGAAACAAGATGTAGAGGCACCCTCTTTCCCCTCAGCCCTCGTCGCCCCCCCCCCCCACCCTTCCACCCTTAAACAAATTTGAACACTTAGCAACCCACTTCTCCTTTTTCAAGGGCCTGAGCTCACTTGTTCCTGGGGGTTAGAGGCGGGGGGGGTGAGGGGGAAACCAAGAGGGAAAGGGGGTGGAGGGGGGCGGGGGAGAGGGTGAAGGCGTGGCTATAAATAGAGCTCTTTATAAGCCTGAGAAGGGGAAGGCTCACAAGGGAGGGAGGCTAACAAGAGGTAGAAAAAAGTCAGCTTTGCTCCGAGACCCAGGTGTCCTGTCCCTCAACTCCCTGCTTTCTCCACAGAATCCATTCTGGATTAGTTGGCGTCACCTGGGAGTCCTCAGTTAATACCATTGATTGATTGACTGATTGATTGACTGACTTAATTCTCAGGTACCGAGGTCCAATCTACTGTGCAGAGACCCAAAGTTTGTTCTTCCTGGGGATGGGGTTCAGAGAGTGTGGGGATGGGGCTGAGTTCATTGATGTGAGCAAATGACCCCTCATTCCTTGCTCTAGGGGGTGACTGTGAGGGTGACCAGAGAAGAAGCCCTTTATTTCACAACTGGGGGAACTAAGACATGAAGTAACTAAAGCAGAAAGTGGGTTCTGGCAGCTTTCAGTGACAAAACCTGGAAAGACCATGGTGATCAGCCCGCAGGAGGGCTGAGAAGAGGTTCTGTTTTCACAATCTGAAGGAGAGAGAGAGAGAGGAAAAAAAGCAAGTAGCAAGAGACTAAAAAGGAGAGGTGGGGTGTGATGGGGGAGAAAAACTTCATTGCTGAAAAACAGGAAGTCCCACTGGACTAAACTATAAAATAAATGCAGCTCAGTTAGGAATTTCCTGCCACTTTGTTTCTCTTTTCCAATGATTCCCGCACCACCAAGGTTGCTGAGGAAATTTAGGGGACTGGGAGATTAGAGAGTGTGCTCTGTATCAGCCTGGGGCACCAGTGTGTTCTCAGAGAAAGAGCAAGACAGGTACATGGCAGGAGGCCTTGGTTCAAAATCCCCTCTAAACTGGAAGCTCACTGTGGGCAGGAGACATGTCTACCAAGTCTGTTGTATTGTACTCTCCCAATCGCTTACTACAGTGTTCTGCACACAGTAAACAATAAATATGATAGATTGATTATTTGATTCAACTCACCCTTCTAGAGAGGGATGAGGCCCGAAGGTAATAGCAAGGTGGCTAGGAGGTAGGGCACCAGGATTCCAATCCAATCCCTAGGATCCAGGTCTCTTGGTTTCTCCTCAGACCCTGGTCTGGGAGATAGAGAGTGAGTCCTCACGTGTTGTTGATAGCTCCAGACCATCCCCTAATTAGAAGGTAGCCTAATCCCATCCCCGAGGACATATTAAAATGAACCTACCCAGTTGGTCCCCAATCTAACCTGCAGTTCTCCTCAGCATTCAAGAAAAGAGCCCAGATTCATTCATTCATTCATGCATGCTTTCATTCATTCAACTGTATTTATTGAGAGTTTACTGTGTGCAGAGCACTAAGCACTTGGGAAGTGCAATTCAGCAACAAATACAAACAATCCCTGTCCACAACAGGCTCACAGTCTAGAAGTGGGGAGACAGACATCAAAACAAGTAAACAGGCAACTGGTCTCTTTGATGCAATGGTATGTGCCATCAGGAGTCCCCAGAGCAGTTAGGACAAAGCACTTTATCACAGGCCCACTAGAGGATTAGGTGGATTCCCTGATGTGGGAGAATGGCACCAAGTGCCAACTTCTCAGGGTGGCATTTCCCATCACGGTATCCCAAGTGAGGCAACTAGAGAAAGCTCTTTCACTGTTTCTTGCCACAGTTTTCCTTTCTGTACATCAGGGACCTTCTGGTCAACATCTTAGAAATTCAAGAAGAAAACATGCCCATTCTTAATTCAATTCCCTTTCCGTAACCCAAGCCTCACCAAAGCCTCCCTGCCTCCCCTTCTCTACCCCAGGACAGAATTCAGGCCAAGGAAAGGTTATCCACCTACATCACCGTGACTGTCAGAGGTGAGATTGTTATGGATGCTAGGATTGGCAACAAAGCATTCACATGAAAGAGTGGATCTGATCAAGTCTGAATCCCTTCTAGACTCTAAGCTCCTTGTGGACAGGGCATGTGTCTTTTCATTCAGTTGTATTTAATGAGCGCTTACTGTGTTCAGAGCACTGTACTAAGCGCTTGGAAAGTACAATTTGACAACAGATAGAGACAATCCCTACCCAACAATGGCCTCACAGTCTAGAACGGGGAGACATACAACCAAACGAAACAAATAGACAGTCAACAATAGCATGATGTGTAGAGTGTTTACTAACTCTATATATTGTCCTCTCCCAATCACTTAGTACGGTGCTCTGCACACAGTAAGTGCCCGATAAATACAATTAATTGATCAATTGAGCCCCTCAACTTTTCCCTGCTCTCCCCCACTCCCCTCCATTGATTCCCCTATCTTGCACCCCTCAGTGCCTCTCCCTCTCACTTTCCATCAGTAGGTAGATAACTGTCAAGCTGAGCTCCTCAGATAGACAGGGCAAGAGGCTGGGGGGTCTCAGGCTCACACAGCCTCCTCCCTCTGCACTGCACATTCCCTCTCTCCCACATCAACCCTTTCCCCCTCCCCCCCAGAAGGGAATGCTGGGGATGGGGACTTCTGGGAGATTGGTGGCTGAGAGCCAGAAGAGCACTTAGGCTTCTAGAGGGAGCAGGAGAAGTCGGAGGAGGGGGCGAGCGGGCCGGGCTGTTATATTGTTGTACTGTACTTTCCCAGTACAGTGCTCTGCTCACAGTAAG
Source organism: Ornithorhynchus anatinus (assembly GCF_004115215.2). Lineage (NCBI taxonomy): Eukaryota > Metazoa > Chordata > Mammalia > Monotremata > Ornithorhynchidae > Ornithorhynchus > Ornithorhynchus anatinus. Next base: position 60,021,387 of record NC_041734.1, read on the forward strand.
TGCTCAATAAATACGATTGAATGAATGAATGCTAACTTCGTCAAAAATGCCCTCCAGCATAATTGCAGCGCCAGCTAGGGATTGGGGAAATGACCCAAAAGTTCTGGTCAGGAGAAGAACAAGAGAAACCTTCCCTCCAACTGAGTGCGTGGGCTGAAGTCACCATGGGAACTTTCTCTGGGTGCATTTCCTGTTGGCGCCACCATCATCTAAGCAAGATAGCATCAGTGAGGAAGCTCTCAGCCAAGTTATGCATAGGGCTCGATGTGTCAAACGATGCAGAGGGGAAAGAGCGAGGCATTCCCCTGACAGCAGCAGGCCTGAAGCCAGACTCCAGTGATCACTGCCATTTCTACTCTCTAGCTGCTCCTTAGAGGCTCCCGCTGAACCACTGGCAGCTAGGCTGGTGAGAACTCTGGTCTCAGTGTGCTTCCATCAGGGGCTTTTTTCCTCTAGCTATTGGCTGCTAATAGCGGCTGAGGAGATTCGAATTAGATCTAAACAAGAACTTCCTGTCCAGGGCTGATATACTTGATCACGGGAGACTTGAATCTCCTTTGCCCGTTCGTGTTTCAGAACAAAACAGACACAATTTATCATACAGGATCTGTTGGTCTCCTCCAATTGAGGGATTCTATAACTGGAATTTCATGGGGTAAACAGAATTTGTGGAAAGCAGCTTCCACGTGGAAAATTCCTTTTGTGACCCGAAATCTGCATTAGAAAAAGTTGCCCCTCAGTCCCAATCATGCTTGCAAGAAGAACACCAAGCAGATAGGGGGGATATTTATGGAGCCCTGGGGTACTGAGTCTACCCTAGGAGTCCAGTCAATTACCGCTATTTATTGAACTCTTTCTATGTGCTTCTTGACACAACGCTTGGGAGGGTACAACACAGTAGAGTTAGATCGGAACCCTGCCCTCAAGGAGCTTACAATCACACTAATCAATCAATCAATCAATTCTATTCGTAAATGGCTTACTTTGTGCTGAGCACTGTACTAAGTGCTTGGGAGATTACAGTGTAACAGAGTTGGTAGAAGTATTCCCGGCCCACAAGGAGATTACAGCCTAGCAACGTGGCTCAGTGGAAAGAGCACAGGCTTGGGAGTCAGAGATCATGGGTTCTAATCCCGGCTGTGCCACTTGTCAGCTGTGTGACTTTGGGCAAGTCACTTCACTTCTCTGGGCCTCAGTTTCCTCATCTGCAAAATGAAGATTAAGACTGTGAGCCCCACAGGGGACAACCTGATTACCTTGTATCCCCCCCCAGGGTTTAGAACAGTGCTCGGCACATAGTAAGCGCTTACCAAATACCATCATCATTATTATTAGATGTATATAAGGGGTACAAAATTCAAATAAAAATAAATTACAGGAAGGAGGTGGCAACCAAGAAGCACCATGGCCTAGTGGATGGAGCATGAGTCTGGGAGTCAGAAGGACCTGGGTTCTAATACCGGATCCATCACTTGACTGTTGCGTGCCCTCGGGCAAGTCATTTAACTTCTCTGGGCCTCATTTACCTCATCTGTAAAATGGGGATGAAGATTGGGAGCCCCATGTGGGACATGGACTGTGTCTAACCCGATAGCTTGTAACTACCCTAGTGCTTAGTACAGTGCCTGGCACATACTAAGCACTTAACAAATACCATTTTAAAAAAGTTTAAAGATATGTTCCTAAGAGCTGTAAGGGGGTGGAGTGAATACATACAGGCTGAGTGGGTATAGATGAAAGCAGACAGATGATGCAGCAGGGAGGGATAATAGGGTGGGGAGATGAGAGATTAGTGAGAGAACCTTTAGTGGAGGAGATGTGATTTTAGAAGGGCTTTGAAGATGGGGAGAGCTGTAGTCTGTCAGCTATTAAAGGGGAGGGAGCTCTAGGCAGGAGGGAGGGCATGGGCAAGGGATCGTTGGTGAGAAAGACCAGAGCAAAGTGCTGTGAGTCGGGCTGTAGACTATAAACTCGGTATGGGCAGGGAACATATCTGCTAATTCTGTTGCACTGTACTCTCCCAAGGGCTTAATACAGTGCTCTGCACACAGTAAGTGTTTAATAAACACTATTGATTGATTGATCAAATTGATTGAATCCTGACATCAGCATGCCTGCCTGATCAGCAGACAGAGTTCTGGGCTTTTCTACCTCCAGCCCTGTCTCCCCGCCTCAACCTACACACACACACACACACACACACACACGCATGCACATACACACACTTCACTGTCACCCTGGGGAGCCAGAGTCCGGGCAGCTGGCAGCAAGATGAGGGGAGAAGCGCAGAGCTCCCGCGTTCCCAAGTAGCAGCTGCCAATCGAGCCAATTCCCAGGCGAACCAGGAGGCATATAAGAGTGTGTAATTACATGGCCAAAAATCCATGTGTGCCTGGGCTCACTCAGCAGCTTTGAGTCGATTCCAAGCTGATACCAAAATATTATGACAAATTTTACTGTTTGGAGTGAAAAGGGAGCAGGGTACATTTGCACCATTAAGAAGCACTGGGGGTTGAGATTTAAAAACAACAACAACAACAAAAACAATTTAAAAAAACCCCGCCTATGGGCTTTATCCCTGTCAGACCTGGCCAAGGATTCTGAGAAGAACTAACATCATGGATTCTCAGCTCAGAGCACCTTCTAGACAAGCTGCCATTTCTCCCACCAGAGCCTAGGGGTGAAGAAGGGTGCGGGGGCTATCGTCCCTGTCAGTGGAGGTAAACTGAGTTCCAAAGCAGGTAAGGACATTTTTTAAAAAATGGTATTTAAATGCTTACAGTGTGTCAGTCACTGTACTAAGAACTGGGGTAGATACAAGTTAATCAGGTTGGACACAATCCATGTCCCACATAGGGCTCAGGGTCTTAATGAGGTAACTGAGGCACAGAGAAGTGAAGTGACTTGCCCACTGTCACACAGCAGACGAGTGGCAGATACTCTGATTCCCAGGCCTGGGCTCTTTCCACTAGGTCATGCTGCTTCTCTTTTTTTCTGCTTGACATAGACAATTACTCTCCCCCGCTTCAAAGCCTTACTGAAGGCATATCTCCTCCAAGAAACCTTCCCTGCCTAAGCCCTCTTTTCCATTTCTGCCACTCCGTTCCTTGTCGCACTGACTTGTTCCTTTTATTCATCTCCCCCACCCCCCGGCCCAGCCCCACAGCACTTATGTATATGACCATGATTTATTTATTCATATTAATGTCTGTCTCCCCCTTTAGACTGTAAGCTCACCGTGGGCAAGGAATGTGTCTGTTATATTGTACTCTCCCAAGGACTTAGTATAGTGCTCTGCACAAAGTCCTCGATAAATACGATTGATTGATTGATTGATTTGGAGTTGGGAAAAGAGGTCAGGAGATATGGGACTCTGGCCATTCAACCTCACTGCTTTCCTGACTCTTCAGAGGGTTCTGGAATTGAGTACCAGAGGGTGAAGAAGGAGTTGGTGGAACAGGAGGAGGAGGAAGAGGAGAACACAACCGTAAACCACAACCTGGCACAGCTGTAGCACAGGCGGCCCCATGGGAAAGTGGCACAAGAGCTTTGGTCAAGAAGATTTAGGTCAGGAGGCTGGTAGGAAATGTGCTGATGTCCTGGGAGGAGAATAGAGTGTTTTTAAGGAGAACCAGAGCTGAGAGACTCGAGACGTCTAGGTCCTTGGCGAGAAACAGAGTGTAGGAGGAGGGGAAGGGGGGTGGGGGTGGGGGGAGGCAGCAGGCTTGGAGGCAAGATGCCTGGATTGATGCTTCAGGCAATATCTGGGCCCTAGGTCCAACCATTCTCCCCTCATCAGGTCCTTTTGGGGAGGGGAAGGAGGGAAGCTGGAGAGGGGCTAAGCTGGAGAGGGGCTCTGGACACAGAATTCTCCAAAACAGGGGGCCCACAGTAAGGAGAGAGCAGCACGGTGCAGCTCGCTCCCTCTGCCGCAGCTATTTTGAGCTTCATGCTCTTTTCTGCAGTTCAGGAAAAGCTCCCCGAGCTCAGAGAGAAATCAAAACAAGCATCCCCTACTGGCCTTTAGCAACAGTGCCAGGGCTTTTTTTGCTGCACAGCCCATTTTGAGGATGGAGCAGGTTTGAGGAGTGACAGATACTCTCCCTCTTCAGGGGTCAAGGTCCTGAAGCAAATAACACAGGAGATGATGTGGACCCCAAGCTAATAATTAAGAAGGATAATGGTGGGTTTTGTTAAACGCTTCCTATGTGCCAAGCACAGTACTAAGTGCTGGGGCAGTTACAAGATAATCAATTTGGGCCAGAGGAATAATAATAATATCTTGAATTTGAATAGTGCTTTTATATTTCCTAAGCCCTTTCACATCACTTATCTCATTTTACCTTCACAACATCTCCGTGGGGTCCATATGTCACCCCCATTTTACAGAAGATGAAACTGAGGCCTCAACAGGTTCCATTGAGGCCTTGAGCCTACAGTATGGGCCTGGAAGTCAGAAGGACCTGGGGTTTAACCCTGGCTCCACCACTTGTCTGCTGTGTGACCTTGGCCAAATAAATTCACTTCTCTGTGCCTCAGTCACCTCACCTATAAAATGTGGATTAAGACTGTGAGCCCCATGTTGGATCTGATAACCTTGTAACTACCCCAGTGCTTAGAATAGTGCTTGGCACACAATAAGTGTTTAACAAATATCATTAAAAAAAGTGCAACTTGCCCAGTGTCACACAGTGGGCGAATGGTAGAGCTGGGACTAGAACACAGTTAGCCAAGAGTAATAATAATAATAATGATAATATTGATTATGGCATCTGTGAAGTGCTTACTATGTGCCAAGCACTGTACTAAGCACTGAATCCCAGACCTGCGCTTTTTTCACTTACCCACAATACCCTCTCCAGGAATAATCCTGGGGAAGATGCTGGGTAGAAATTAGGGAGCAAAAGACCTGGGTTCTGGGAAGAGACCTGGGGAGCTGAAGAAGTAGCAAGATCCAGTGTAAAGAGCCAGGACCTGGGAGTCAGAAGACCTGGGTTCTGATTCCAGCTCCGTTGCTTCCCCACTATGTGACCTTGGACAAGACACTTAACTTCTCTGGGCCTCAGTTTTCTCATCTGTAAAATGCTTGATCTCCCCCCTCCTTAGACTACGAGCCCTATGTGGGACAGGGACTGTGCCTGACCTGATTATCTTGTATCTTAGTACAGTTCTTAGCTCAAAGTAAGCACTTAAATATGATGATGATGATGATGATGATGATAATCTTGTCAGGGGTAGTTTGGTGTTTGGTGTGGGGAGGATGGTTTGGGGGTAAGACTGACTAAGTCTTACCTGTGGCTTCATGCCCTCCACTAGTTGGGGACAGTAAGTAAGGAGCTGGTTCAGAGTTGCTCCCTGACGCCCCAATGGCTACTAAGGAAACCTGGGCGTTTCCAATTTTCACTGAGGGGAGCTGTCATTTATTTTCAGGCACTCCAGGCAAGGGCAGAGCCTCTACAGTCTGTCTCAGCCCTTCTCTCTTCACTCAGGAAGCTACCAGAGGAGAGGGCTGGGGACAAGGGCAAAGTTGAAAGCAACTTGATAGGGTTTCCCCCAACCCCCACCCCCTCATTCGGAGACCAAACAATCAATAAATCCATCCTACTTATTGAGCACTTACTGTCAGCAGAGCACTGTACTAAGCACTTGGGAAAGTACAATATTCACCCCACCTCCCAACCCCACAGCACTTATGTACATATCTTTAAATTATATATTATAAATTATTTATTCATATTAATGCCTCTCTCCTCATCTAGACTGTAAGCTCATTATGGGCAGGGAACATGTCTGCTAATTCAGTTGAATTGTACTCTCCCAAGTGCTTAGTTCAGTTCTCTGCACCTAGTAAGCACTCAATAAATACCATCGATTGATCGATTGACACAGTCTAGCAGAGTTGATAGACAAGTTCCCTGCCCATAAGGAGCTTACAGTCTAGAGGGGGAGGCAGACATGAAAATAAATTTTGGATATGGACCTAAAGTGCTGTGGGGCTGAAGGAGGAGTGAATAAAGAGTACAAATGCAGGTGTAAGAATGACACAGAAGGGAGAGAGATTAGGGGAAATGAGGGCTTAGGGAAGGCCTCTTGGAGGAGATGTGATTTTAATAAGGCTTTGAAAGTGGGGAGAGAGGTGGTCTTTCAGACATGAAGGGGGAGGGAGTTCTAGGCCAAAGGCAGACCATGGGTGAGGCAGACAAGACTGAGTTACAGTGAGTAGGTTGGCATTAGAGGAGCGGAATGTGTGAGCTGGGTTGTAGTTAGAAATCAGGGAGGTAAGGTAGGAGAAGGACAAGGGGATTGAGTGCAGACCTTTGCAGAGGAGAAAACCGAAGCATGGAGAAGGGCCCTAAGGTCTTATGGATTGAGTCTAGGATTCCACTTAAGGGGTCTGCCTCCCAGGAACGTAGTTTCTGTCTAGTGAGGAGCCCACTCCTCAGTCGCGCTCCAAAGCCAGGCGTTTTGTCTGCACTCTCCTTTTACTCATAACCCTCCCTTCCTCTTGCCTCTGCTCCCCTTTTCTCATAAGGCTCTCTGGCTAGCCCAGGGCCCTGACCAGATGGGTTCAAGATAAAAGAATCGGGAACATACGGATTGGATTTCCTCGGGGAAAATTTCCAGGAAAATAGGCTCGGGGGAGGCAGTTCTTGAGGGAGGAGGCAGCGAGTTTTTCTTGCTCCTTAGAGAGCCCAGCCTGGACTGAGAGTGACAACAGATGCCTGGCTTCCCTTCTGCTATGCTTCAGGGGCCTGGCTAGAGAGAGGCATCAGAAGGTGCTGGGAGCTGGACCTTGAACCCATGGAGGCTCCACTTTGGGCCGTTCCACAGACAGAGGGGTAAGACAAAACAAGAAACCCTCCTCTCACAGAGGCACCGACACATGGCTCACAGTTTCCAGCCCACGTGTGACCCTAGCACCCAATACCCAGACACTAGCGTAGGAAACCAGCAGTCCAAAGTGTTATGTGCCTATGAAACATTCACACAGGAAGCTCTACCCAACCTATCCAATTAGACCCAGAATTGCTCTCGATCAGTAAGGGTCACTTTGAGCTCCACGTTCTTGGGTCTTCTATTACCCTGGGTTTTGTTTTTTTTAAATGGTATTAGTATTAGTAGTAGTAATAATAATTATGGTATTCGTTAAGCACTTACTATGTGCCAAGCACTGTACTAAGCGCTGGGGTTGGATACAAGCAAATCGGGTTAGACACAGTCCCTGTACCACATGGGTCTCACAGTCTCAATCCCCATTTTACAGAGGAAGTAACTGAGGCACAGAAAAGTGAAGTGACTTGCCCAGGGTCACATGGCAGACATGTGGCGGCGCTGGGATTAGAACCCTTGCCCTTCTGACTCTCGGGCCAGTGCTCTATCCACTATAGTAGTAGTAATAAAAATACAATAATAATGGTATTTGTTAGGCACTTACTATGTGTCAAGCACTCTTCTAAGCACTGGGGACTATACGAGATAATCGGGTCAGACAGTCCCTGTCCCACACAGGACTCACAATCTAAATAGGAAGGAGAGCAGGTGTTGAAACCCCATTTTACAGATGAGGTAACTCAGGCACAGATAAATTAAGAGATTTGCCCGAGGTCACACAGCAGCGAAGTGGAAGAGCTGGGATTAGAATCCAGGTTCACTGAATCCTAAATCTGAGCTCTTTCCACTAGTCCATGCTGCTTCTTGGGAAAGAATACCACTGAATGTCACCCATAACATTGGGCTGTTTTGGGAGGGTGGAGGACACTGCCTTGGCTCAGCCATGGTGGAGATAGCAGGATGGGGATGTTTCGTGTTGGGGGAAAGAGAATGAGACTAGAGGTACTGTTTTAAGGAGAGGATGAGACAGGTCCTTGAGAAAGCACTGGAGAAACACCAAACAAGAAGTTTTGATCATTCTCCAATTGTGGGCTCGGTGGCACAGCAGGAAACACTGGGGCCCAGAAAAGGTAGTTTCCTGCTCTCATACCTAGGTTCGCATGAACCAGAGTCCTGTCAGAGCTCCTCTGAGAAGGCAAGGGTATATTTTTTAATGCTACTTGTTAAGCACTTATTATGTGCCAGGAATTGTACTAAACAAGATAATCAGGTTGAACACAGTCCCTGTCCCACATGGGGCTAAGTAGGAGGGAGGACAGGTATTAAACCCTCATTTTACAGATGAGGTAACTGAGGCACAGAGAAGATAAGTGACTTGCCCAAGGTCACACACAGACAAGTGGCAGAGATGGGATTAGAACCCAGGCCCTCTGACTCCCAGGCCCGTGCTCTTTCACTAGGCCACACTGCTTCAAAGCTTATCGGTGCCTATTGTGAAGTGGATAGCAGGGCACCTGCTAGAGGGGGACACAACTGCCTGTTACATGTTCAGAATGGGGTCTATTCAGAGATATACTCTAGGTCCTAAACAATCCTGGGGTCCTCCCTAAGGGAACCCTAAACGAACACAATTTACCTCTACTTCCTGTCCTCTCAGTGGGGACCCGGAGGAGTTCAACGGCTGCCCCATTGTACCCTACAGCTGAATGTCTCTCTCTTTAAGGACAATTCTTTTTCATTGATTCCAGGAAGTCATTCTTGCCACAAAGGAGGAGAGGAGAGAGGGGAGACCACAGACAAACCCTGTTGATAAGAACCATAGTTCAAAGTCCAGGGGCTTAAAAAAAACTTCAGGGGCAGTTGCTATGAAGCCTGGAATGATTGATTCCTCACCCTCCTCTTCCTCTGAGCTCAGAACTCAGTATGACCTACTTTAGGGGGTGTTGGGATAGGCACAAGGGGAATGGGGAAAGAAAGAGACTGGGTTCTTTCCCAACCACCCTCCAACACACATTTAAACACTTAATGGTTTAAGAGGCCTTTACACCCAGAGATCAACTAGCCCTACAAAATCTGGACAACCCCATGGTGTGGTTTCCCAGAATTGCTGGGGTACCCGAGGGTAGGAGAGACAGCAACAAATGGCAAATAGGGAGGTCAGGCAACCTCCCCAACGCTATGGCCTGAGGGTCTGCCCCTTCTTTGTTTCACTGCCGACAGCTCCAGACGGCTCCTCGGCCACTTCTCTCAGCCCTCCCTCCTCCTCCTCTTGGGCTGGCTGGAGATCTGGAGGAAGGGGTGAGGGGAAAGAAGGAGGGGTAGAGAGAGAAAGAGAGAGCGGCACGTGCGCGCGCATGGGATGTCTGCCTTTCTAGACCCGTGACCCATTTCTGCTCCCTGCTGGTTTGCAGAGAGACAAAACACACACTTCCTGGCAACACATTTTCCTGTATCCAAGTAAATCAACAGCATGGCCTAGTAAAGACGTAGCATGGCCTAGTGGATAGAGCACAGGTCTGGGAGTCAGAAAGACCTGGGTTCTAATGCCGGCTCTGCCACTTGTCACCTGGGTGACCTTGGGTAAATCCCTTCACTTGTCTGTGCCTCAGTTACCTCATCTGTAAAATGGAGATTGAGACCGTGAGCCCCATGTGGGACAGAGACTGTGTCCAACCAGATTTGCTTGTATCCATCCCAGTGCTTAGTACAGTGCCTGGCACATATTAAGCACTTAACAAATACCATTAAAAAAATCAGCCCCGATTGTCCTGGCCCCTTTATTCACGGAGGAGTCCAGAGGAGGGGGAAGTGATAAGTCTGTTTGGCCTTCAAATTCCTTCCCCTAAGCCCTGCACAGGAGTCTGGTGGAGGGAATACCAGACTGGAAGTCAATGTTCTTCAGAGCTATTTTCAGCCCCTGGCTTGCCATATGATCTTAGATAAATTGCTTCCCATCTCTGTGCCTCAATTTCTCTTCCTGCACGGATGATGGCAATGATGGTATTTGTTCAGCACTTCCTATGTGCCAATCACTGTGCTCCTTCCAGCGCACCAGAGATGGAGGGAAAAGTTACCGATTCAGATGCAGGCAGGGGTGGGAGTGGACAACAAACAGGTGTACAAGGAGCCAATACACAGGTGACTTTCCATAGGCCCCCGGGCATGCTGAATCATTCACCCTGCGTCACGTCACAGTCCGGGGAAACCGACACTGGTAGAAGGGGAAGCCACTTGCCTGGGGTTGCCCAACGAGGCAGTGACTAGGGGAGAAAGTGATGCTCATGAATTTTTCCATCTGTGACTACCTGGAAATGGACTGCCAGACAGAGCTCAGAGGCTCCTCCTCCCCTACAGGAGAATAGGCTGCTTGCAACTTCAGCGAATGGGAGGCACTGAGAAGTTTCTAGAGCTAATGATGATAAGAATAATATTAATTAATTATGGTATTTGTTAAGCGCTTACTTTGTGCCAGGCACTGTTCTAAGCGCTGGGGTGAATACAAGCAAATCGGGGTTGGACACAGTCTCTGTCCCACAGGGGGCTCAAGGTCTCTATCCCCATTTTACAGATGAGGTAACTGAGGCCCAGAGAAGTGAAGTGACTTGCCCAAGGTCACCCAGAATATAAGTGGGGGACCTGGGATTAGAACCCATGACCTTCTGACTCCGCCCATGGTCTAGCCACTATGCCATGCTGCTTCTAATAATAATAATGGTATTTGTTAAGCACTTACTAAGTGCCAGGCACTGTTCTCAGCGCTGGGATAGACATAAGATAATCAAGTTGGATACAGTTCCTGTCCCACAGCCTCTTAATCCTCATTTTACAGATGAGGTAACTGAGGCACAGAGAAGTTAAGTTCATTCAATCATATTTATTGAGCGCTTACTGTGTGCACAGCACTGTACTAAGTGCTTGGAAAGTACAATTCAGCAACAAATAGAGACAATTCCTGCCCAACAACGGGCTTACTTGCCCAAGGTCACACAGCAGACAAGTGGCAGAACCCAAATTAGAACCCAAGTCCTTCTGACTCCCAGGCCTGTGCTCCATCCACGCTGCTTCTATGCTGTGGCTCACAATCCGGTCCCCTCAGCCCACAAGCCAGGAACCCAGCGTCAGGGTGGGGGAACATGAAAAGGGAGGGGGAGGAGTAGGGGGTTGGAGACCCGCCAAACTGGCAAATATTTTGGTTCCATGATGGCACAAGAATTGACTAATTCCCCAGGACGATTAGTGGTAATTAACCCTACGCGAGGTGGTAATTATGTCTGTTCTTCAGAAGCCATCATTAGAAGCTCTGGGTGCTCTTCTCTCCCCCCACACCCCCCAGGAGTTGTGCAACCTGGAGCCTCTAGAGCCAGCGAGCCTGCAGGGCCCCAGGACAGAACAGGGTGCCCCAGGCCCCCCCGATTCTGCACTCTCCTCCTGGAGAATAAAGAAGCCTGGAAGCTACATCCCGCATCCCTGAATCTTCCCGTGGTCTCCCTGTCTGCCAGCCATGCCACTTGGTCTCGAGGGTTCCCAAAGGGGAACAGAGGGGTCCATGTGGCTGCCAAAATCCATGGCTTGGGGGCTCAGTGGCTGCCTCATGCTTGGAAGAGTTCTTGGCTCTCTCAGGGCCAGGGTGGAGTGGCAGAAGCCAGGCGGGTGAGAAGCAGAGGGAAAGGTTTGTCAGTTGCTGTAGCAACCAACACTATATGACAGCTGCCTGAAGGGTTTGTGGGGGCTTTTATCATGACAAGGGGAGGCACTTAGAAAGGCAGGTGGAAGATCCAAGTCCTAGTCACAGGGCCAGGAGGCTCGTACTCAGGGCCAGCCTAACCTGGAAGGGGACCCTGGAGAGTTGGATGAAGGGACAGGGCAGTTAGTGGCAGGTGAGGTGAAGATCCTGGGAGAGAAGGACTTTTAGGTTCTGTTCTTGGTGCTGCAAGGGAATAAGATCTCCGGGTTAAATTTCTGGAGTGGAAGACAGGACGCCTGGGTTTCCAGTCCAAGGCCTGGAGTGGCTCGAGATTGTGCTGGTGACCCCAGTCAATTCTCGGGGGTGGGGTGGTCGGTGTGCGACCCTGGTGTCACAGGGACTGAGGGAGAACAGCTGTTAGGGGACCAAACCCCCACCTGAATGCTTTGATAGACCGGGACAGTTTCCTAGGGCTTTTTTTGCCCCTTCCTGGACGGTTGCTGCCCCCTACCCTGGAGCAACAGAACGGCAAGAGCTGGAACCAGGAAACTTGGACTCCGGGGCCTGTTATAGGGTTGGGCAAATCCCTTAATGTTACAGCCCCCTGGTTAGCCGGCCTCCCCAGTCCCTCAGTCTTGCTGCTGTGTTCCTGCCTGTCACTACTCTTCCAGTTCCTCTTCATTGCACATGCCACTTTGCTTTGTAATTAGAGTCAATATCGCAGGCTCCCCTAGGAGGCAAAAGCATGTGGGTATGTGTATGGGTACGTGTGTGTGAATGCATGCATATTAATGTGCGTGTGAATCTGCACATGCACATAGAGATCTGAATGTAGTGGACTGGTGTATAAATGTGTTTGATTGGGTATGTTTGGGGGTGCAGCTTAGGTTGACCCTAGGTGTGAGCAGAGCTGACACTAAGTGTGTGTCCACCGAAGTGTTTCTACCTTTGCCACTTTAGTCCCTGGGAAATTCATTCATTCAACCATATTTATTGAGTGCTTACTATGTGCAGAGGACTGTACTAAGCGCTTAGCACTGGAAATGTAACGAAGACGTCTCTAGAGTCGCCTCCTGCTCGTCTCTCTACTACTGTTTCTCCTGCCCCTCTGGCCCAAAGGCCTTGAAGTATTTGACCTACTCTTCCCCATAGTCCTCCTCAGAAGGAGAAGACCCCAAATATTCTTCCTTGGGAAGGAGGAGAAGCTAAAGCCTAAAATAAATAAATGTTGGTATTTGTTAAGCGCTTACTACGTGCAGAGCACTGTTCTAAGCGCTGGGATAGATACAGGGTAATCAGGTTGTCCCACGTGAGGCTCACAGTCTTAATCCCCATTTTCCAGACGAGGGAACTGAGGCAAAGAGAAGTTAAGTGACTTGCCCACAGTCACACAGCTGAAAAGTGGCAGAGTCGGGATTCGAACCCATGACCTCTGACTCCCAAGCTCGTGCTCTTTCCACTGAGCCACGCTGCTTGTCATAATAATGGCATTTGTTAAGCGCTTACTATGTACAAAGCACTGTTCTAAGCGCTGGGGGGGATACAAGGTCATCAGGTTGTCCCACGTGGGGCTCACAGTTTTAACCCCCATTTTCCAGATGAGGTAACTGAGGCCCAGAGAAGTGAAGTGACTTGGCCAAAGTCACACAGGTGACAAGCGGCGGAGCCGGGGTTAGAACCCATGACCTCTGACTCCCACGGCCGGGCTCTTTCCACTGAGTCACGCTGCTTCCCCCAAAGAAGGGGACTGTTCTGGGGTTTTCGTTTTGTTGTTGTGGTTGTTTGATAGAAATACAGAGCTTAGAACGGACCCAGAAGTCCTGGCTCCTGGGATGGTGTTCTACTTATTGCCCTAAGGGTCCCGATGCCCATCTTGGAGGAGCGGGGTGGGAAGAGGCACCTGTCTCTCCATCCCAACGTTTCTATCAAGGGCTTCTTGGCCATCTTGGAGGAGCGGTGTGGGGTGGGGGAGGGCGTCGGGGAAGAGGCACCTGTCTCTCCATCCCAACTTTCTATCAAGGGCTTCTTGGCTCAGAAGCACTACCACTCAGCAGCCCACAGGTGGCGTCCTCACCCCATACAGTACGGCAAATCGCTTTTGGGGGCCAGCATGAGGCTGCAGGGGGATGATCCGCTTGAGAAGGGGCAGCTGCCGGGTCCCCGCCCAGCCCCAGCCCACCTACAACCCACCCAGCTTTCCCTTGCTTTGCTGGTCGCCCCACAGCTTCTCCTCTAGCCCCCTCTCTTACACCCAGAGAGCCACCTACGATTCTGCCACAGCCGCCTCTTTGCAGTCTCTTGGGGAAGAGGGGATGATCGGGTCCCTCGCTGTACAGCTCTTGGGAGAGACCCTGGGCTATGGCACCCTTTCGTTTTATCAAGATGGAGAGAAACTAGCTGGGAGGGATTCCCCAATCAGGTTTCAGGGCCTGTCAAGCTCTGGCTCTTTGGGCTCTTTGGGAAAGAGCTGGAATCCCCCGGGATGGGCCATCTTGGCCATCTCGGAGGATCGGTGTGGGGCTGGGCATTGGGGAAGAGGCACGGCTGCCCCCTCGTATTGAGATGGGACATTCGGAGAGGTGAACAGAGCGAGAGACACCCACGGAAGGAGAGAGAGCTGCAAAGAGAGAAATGGTCCTAAACACAGGCAAGAAGAAAGAGGGAGGGAGGGAGGAAAAGCGATCCATTTCCCAGCGAAAAACATCATCACGCAGCCACACGGATAAACACAGATGACCAGAGACCTTCAGAGAGTGACCTGCACCCACAGGCGGAGACATGTATTCACATAGGCACGCAGACAGAGAGATGCCCCATCTAAAGATGGATAGAGCGTGTGAGCGGGAGCTTTGCTGACAGGCAACCACACATGGCCACACCCACAGAGCCATGTAAAGAGTGGGTGCCACATATGCAGGTCCCCCTGGGAACCGTGATGGTGGGGAGAGAGGGAATAAGAAAAGTGGGAAATCTCCCCTATCTTTAGGGGAATGAACAGAAAGAATGGGAAATTGGGAAGCAGCATGGCCTAGTGGATAAAATATGGGCCTGGGAGCCAGAGGAGCTGGGTTCTAATCCCAGCTCCACCACTTGACTGTTGTGTGACCTAGGGCAAGTCGCTTCACTTGGCCTCAGTATTCTCAACTGCAAAATGGGGATTCACTACCTGTTCTCTGTGGGGCCCATGTGGGGACAGAGAATGTATCCGGCCTAATTAACTTATATCTACCCCAGTGCTTAGGGCAGTACTTGACACATAGTAAGTGCTTAACAAACACCGTTAAAAAAAAGAATAGGGAATGAGTTGCTTTGCAAAAGACCCACTGCTTCAGCCTAATCAGGGACAACAAAGAGAAATTTTATGGGGGATGATACCTACTTTTCACTACATGCCCAGGGAAATACCTCCGAAGGGGGCATCAGAGGCCTCCTGGTAAAGCTTCCATTGCAGAGGCTTGCCGTGTCCAGTCTGTCGACCACTGGTTAACCTGTTGCCCGTCTTATTGATCCACAGTCACATCACTGCTGACAGTCCCCAAGCCTTTTCTCTATACGAAGGTAAACGCTTTGCTCTTGGCCCCTTCCCTCAGCATCTGTGCTCTGCTGGGGGTTTGTGGCACTCTCCTTCTAAAAATGGCCTGCCCAGAAAGCAGAGGTGGGGATTCCTTCTGTGACTCCTGCCCTGCCGAAGGGATACTTGGACCTAAAAAATTGAGGATCGCTGCACTGAAGGGGCATGGTCACCTGTAAAGGGACATGTGGTGGGACAGAGTAATGAAACCAAATTTCCTTATCCAAGGGATCCAAGGCCCTATACCTGGGGTGAATCCTCTTCTTGGCTGCCCCTCAAGAGGGAGGGCTGGAGATTGCAGTTGCTGGGGGGTTTTTTAATGGTATTTGTTAAACACTTACTATGTGCCAGGCATTGTACTAAGTGTTGGGGTAGATACAAGCTAATCAGGTTGGACTCATGGGGCTCACCGTTATTCCCCATTTTACAGATGAGGGAATTAAGGCATAGAGAAATTAAATGACTTGCCCAAGGTCACACAGCAGGCAAGTGGCTGAGTGGGATTAGAACCCAGGTCCTTTGATTCCCAAGTCTGGGCTCTTTCCACTAGAGGCCACACTACTTCTCAGTGTGGTCTGAGAAGCTGTTCCTTCTTGGTCTCATGAGGATGGGAAGAGTCCGAGGGGGTAGGCAGGATAGAAAGTGCTACCGGGGGCTGGGACTTCAGTCTACATGAGAGTGTCACTTGTGTGTGTGTGATTTTGTGTGTGTTTTCTGTAATAACTCTGAATTTGGCCCATCCTCCCTGGTGGTTTACGTATTTGTATTTGTAGCAATTCTGAGTTGTTTATCAAATGTGGGAGTCCCACTGTGGGAGGGCTTTTGCCTTTTTTTTTTAATGGTATTTGTTAAGGACTTACTATGGGTCAAGCACTGTTCTATGCACTGAGGTAGATGCAAGATCAGAAACAGACTTTGTCCCACATGGTGCTCCCAGTCTAAGTAGGAGGGAGACATTGAATCCCCATTTACAATGGAGGAAACTGAGACACAGAGAAGTGAAGTGATTTACCCAAGGTTCCCTCCTCACCTCCGCCAAACTGATTCTCTTTCCCTCTTCAAAACCTTACTTAAAAATCACCTCCTCCAAGAGGCCTTCCCAGACTGAGCTCCTCTTCCCCCTCTACTCCCTCTGCCATCCCCCCTTTACCTCTCCGCAGCTAAAGCCTCATTTTCCCCTTTTCTCTGCTCCTCCACCTCTCCCTTCCCATCCCCACAGCACTGTACTCGTCCGCTCAACTGTATATATTTTCGTTACCCTATTTATTTTGTTAATGAATTGTACATCGCCTTGATTCTATTTAGTTGCCATTGTTTTTACGAGATGTTCTTCCCCTTGACGCTGTTTAGTGCCATTGTTCTTGTCTGTCCGTCTCCCCCGATTAGACTGTAAGCCCGTCAAACGGCAGGGACTGTCTCTATCTGTTGCCGACTTGTTCATCCCAAGCGCTTAGTACAGTGCTCTGCACATAGTAAGTGCTCAATAAATACTATTGAATGAATGAAAGCAGGCAAGTAGCGGAGGCAGGATTAACACCCAGGTCTTCTGGCTCCCAGGCCTGTGCTTTATCCACTAGGCCATGCTGCTTCTCTCGGTCCCCACTATGGTGGCACTTCTGCTTTTAATTAGGGGCCTAGGAACTTGGAAAAATTGTTTTATAAATTGTTAATGATGACAAATGCATAATTGTAAAGGATTTTTAAATGCCTAGTATTCATTCATTCATTCATTCAATAGTATTTATTAAGCGCTTACTATGTGCAGAGCACTGTACTAAGCGCTTGGGAGGAACAAGTCGGCAACGGATAGAGACGGTCCCTGCCATTTGACGGGCTTACAGTCTAATCGGAGGAGATGGACAGACTCGAGACGAGACAGAGACGAGAACAATGACAATAAATAGAGTCAAGGGGAAGAACATCTCGTAAAAACAATGGCAACTAAATAGAATCAAGGCGATGTACAATTCATTAACAAAATAAATACAATGGCAACTAAATAGAATCAAGGCGATGTATGAAGGACAGTCTTTTGGAAGGGGAGGGATCCCATTGCCCTGTCTATGAAACTTGACTACAGCTACAGCTTCGCTTTCCAAGGCAGTAGACTGTAAGCTCCTTGGGGGCAGGGAATGTATCTACCAGCTCTGTTGAACTGTACTCTCCCAATCAATCAATCAATCTATCAATGGTTTGTATTGAGCGCTACTATGTGCAGAGCACTGTACTAAGCACTTGGGAGAGTCCCAAGCACTTAGTACAGTGCTCTGCACACAGTCAGCATTCAATAAATACCACTGATAGATTGATTAAGATAGCTCCCTTCACCCCTCCTAGCTTGTCTTTCTCCGAAGGAGGCCTTGTCCTGCAACAGCTCTTGGAGGACAGAGGGTGTAAAGAAGGAGCAATAAATCCATGGGCAGCTCTGCCCCTCTCCATGTGTGGGGAAACATCCTTGTGCAATGTAGGGAAATTGAGACACAGAGCTAAGGAAGGATGCATCCTAGATTTGGGGATGATAGAACCCAGAATATTGCCTCTAAGGGTTCTATCATCTCCAGCACTTCCACCTCCTAGAGGGAAGCTGCATGGCCAAGTGAGAAGCAGTATGGCCTAGTGTAAAGCGCCCAGGCCTGAGAGTCAGGGGACTTGGGTTCTAATCCTGGCTCTGCCACTTGCCTGTGTGTGACCTTGGGCAAGTCACTTTACTTCTCTGGGCCTCAGTTTCCTCATCTGTAACATGGGCATTCAATTCTTGTTCTCCCTCCCCTCTTAGACTGTGAGCCCCTCACAGGCCAGGGACTGCATCCTATCCGGTTATCTTGTATCTGCCCCACTGCTTAGTACAGTACTTGGCAAAGAAATAGTGCTTAACAGATACCACACAGTATTATTAGAGGGAACTAGAACCTAGGCATACTGACCCCCGTTGTCTCTTGGTGATTGAGCTCCTAACCAGCTCATCTTTTGCTCATCAGTGCCTCAGTTTCCCATCTTCCCAATGGGGCTATTCTCTACCCTGCCTAGCCGGTTACATGTGTTAGGGTTGGGGCACCTGGGGACAGTGTGGATCTTCTGGAAAGGAGATGGGATTCCTCACTTGTTGGTGCTTTATCCCCTAGGACCTCTGCTAACTTTATGAATAACTTATTAATTAGCACTAATTATCACCTGGGGAGTTGTTGTGGTGTCCACCCGCCAAACGATCCCCAAGCAGCTAAAGACACAGAGGCTCAGTCAGGTTCCTGCTCACTTCTTCCTTTTCCTTCTCTCCCCAGCCTCCTGGGCCCTACCCAAGGAGGGGAGTCAGAGCATTTAGGGCACTCGCTGAAGACCCAACACAGGTATCTCTTGACACTATGGGGCCTTCAAATTCCCAGCTCAAATTCCCACTGGGACAGTCTCACATCACTCTGTGTTTTCCTCAATGGACCCTGAGGCTTCCCATTTGGGGGCTGCACGCATTTAGGGGTGATTCCCTCAAATTCATCTGAGGTGCAGGGGCCAAGCCTGGTCAGTCCTAAGCGGTGCTTTTTAAGGCATTTCAGTGCGGTAGGGGGCAGGAATCACCCCTGAATAATAATAATAATAATGATCTCTAGTTGTGGTAAAGAAACATGCCTACCAACTCTGTTATATCTGTATTCTCCCAAGCACTTAGTACAGTATTCGGCACACAGTAAGCACTCAATAAATACAATTGACTGACTGATTTGTTAAGTGTTTACTATGTGCCTAGCACTGAACTAGGCACTGGGGTAGATAAAAATTATCAGGGCCCACATTCTAAATGGAAAACAGGTATTGAATCCTCATTTTGCAGTTGAGGGAACTAAGGGATCGAGAAGTTAAGTGACTCACCCAAGGTGACACAGCAGACAAGTGGCGGAGCCAGGATTAAAACACACGTCTACTGATTCCCAGGACCCTGTTCTTTCTAGTAGGCCAGTGCTCCAACTGGATCCCCACCAATGCTTCTAGCAACACTGGGGAATAATAATGTTGGTATTTGTTAAGCGCTTACTATGTGCAGAGCACTGTTCTAAGCGCTGGGGTAGACACGGGGGAATCAGGTTGTCCCACGTGGGGCTCACAGTCTTAATCCCCATTTTACAGATGAGGTAACTGAGGCCCAGAGAAGTGAAGTGACTTGCCCACAGTCACACAGCTGACAAGTGGCAGAGCCGGCATTCGAACTCATGACCTCTGACTCCAAAGCCCGTGCTCTTTCCAGCCATGCTGCTTCTCTAAAGTTGGAGAACGCGGGCATCGATCCCGCTACCTCTCACATGTTAAGCGAGCGCTCTACTATTTGAGCTAATTCCCCTGAAAGATGCCATCAGAAAATAATAATAATAATGATGGTATTTGTTAAGCACTTACTATGTGACAGGCACTGCACTAAGTGCTGGGATGAACACAAGCAAATCAGGTTGGACACACTCCTTCTCCCACTTACGGCTCACAAGCTCGATCTCCATTTTACAGACGAGGTAACTCAGGCACAGAGAAGTGAAGTGACTTGCCCAAGGTCACACAACAGACAAGTCACAGAGCGAGGATTAGAACACAGGACCCTCTGACTCCCACACCCGTGCTCTGTCCACTATGCCATGCTGCTTCCCAAGCATCAGTCACTCAGAAGAGACATGGAACCACAGTGGCCTGACTCCACCTAGCATTCTCCTCAGTGACCTCCCCTCACTGGGAGGAGGCTGCATCCCCAAATGCGTTCACCTCACTCGGGGACATTTACCTGCCTGTGTCTTTCCCCACCTGTGGGCTATAACCCTGGCACGGGGAGGGAAGGGAAGCGGGGAAAGGAAGGGAAGAGACCCATGCCAAGAAGCAGTAGCAAGTGGAGGCGGGACTCAGATTTCCTGTCTTCCCTCAGGAAGCGTTCGGACTCCCTTGTCGTGGGCCCCGGGAGACCCTGTTTTCTCCCAGAAGTGGGTCCCTCGAGAGGGAAAGAATCCCCCCAGAGGTCAAACCCACAGAGAGCCCCAAGGTTAGCTTTGTCAGACTCCCGGCTCCAGGCAGGGCTCCACCCAGAGCAGTTCCTTTGGTTTCGGAAGCTGGGAGCCAAAAGCCCATCAGAGGAAGACAGGGCTGCTAGTTGGGTGGCGGTCCCTCTCCTATGAAAGGAAGGAGGGTGCCTATTTAGACTGGAGGCCAGGTGCTAAGCCCGTCAAAGGGCAGGGACTGTCTCTGTTACCGATTTGTACATTCCAAGCGCTTAGTACAGTGCTCTGCACATAGTAAGCACTCAATAAATACTATTGAATGAGTGAATGCTATTCATTAGCATGGCCCCTCCGGCGACATCTACAATCCTTCTCTCCAAGACTCCCCACTAGGCCGGATCAGCAGGATGGAGAGAAAGGGAAGAGGAGCAAACTGGTCTGACCGATTTAGGAGTAAGAGGGTAGCCCTGGGTTGAGGGAGAGGGTAATGGGTGGAGGGGTGGGGCGGGGAGGAGGAACAATTTACAAGAGAGACCCAGGATAAAAGACAGCGAGGAAAGAGAAGTGGAGCAGGGGAGCGTGAGAAGGGGAATGAGAGAATAAGAGTAAGCAAGGGAAGGAGAGTAAAAAGGGGGGTGAAAAGCTGGTAATGATCCTGAACAGTAATCGGCCCCTCTCTCTGGGAGGCAGCTAAACTCTAATTAGAATGAAAATGTGGCTAATGAAGATGAAAATTGTAATTGTGTGGGGCCGCATTGAGAGCCACTCTCTCCCCCTCCCCTTGGGGCTCTGTCTCCCTCCGAGGCTTTTTCAGAAATGGAGGGTTAGGGAATCTCTTTGAGCGAGAGGGGGAGGACTCTTGGGTTTTATTGCTGCTGCTTGATTTGGTCTCCTTTCCCTGTGTTGTGCCTCAGTTTCCCCACGGGAAGGTGAAATGCTATCAACTGTTGGGGTAGTGTATGTAGGGTGATGGTTGGGGGCGGGGAGGTCAGGTCACATGCTCACATGTGGGCTTCTCTCTTTCTTTGGCCTCCAAACTGGGACTGGCAGTCTGAGATGATGGCACTCACTGCTCCTTGAGGTTCCCCGGGCACTGCTTCTTTCTAGGTTCCCTTGGCGGGGTGGAAGCAGACCTGGGCCTCCACAGAAGGAAGAAACCAGCATCGAAGAAAGGGGTGAACGCTCCAACCCCAGAGGCTGGTCCCATTCTGGTCCACTCAGGGCTGGTGGAGATTAATACTGATAACAATAATAATGGCATTTGTTAAGTGTTTACTATGTGTCAAGCACTGTTCTAAACGCTGGGGTAGATATAAGCAAATCAGGTTGGACACAGTCTCTGTCCCACATGGAGCTCACAGTCTTAATCCCCATTTTGCAGATGAGGTAACTGAGGCCCAGAGAAGTGAAGTGACTTGCCCAAGGTCACCCAGCAGTCAAATGGCAGAGCCGGGATTAGACTCTGGTTCCTTCTGACTCTCAGGCCAGGGTTCTATCTGCTAGGCCACCCTGCTTCACAAGACCCTCGTGGCCTTGTGTGAGCTGGAGAGAGGGGAGGGGAGGGGCCCAGAGAGGAAGGGCCGGGGAGGGAAAAGATGTCCCAGGCAACCCCACCAACCCCCACATCCCCCTTCTGTCTCCTGGCCCTCTATGTGTCTGGGAATCCTGGGAATCCTGTCTGGACCCTAGAGTACATCCAAAATTGGCACTCTTCTGGCATGGCAAGAGTTTCAGTCCAGACTGCCTCTGAGGCTGGCCTAATTCTGCACCCCTAGGGCGAGTTAAAAACTCTAGAGGTAGGGGGTGGGGAGGAAGAGGATAATTTTCAGGGCTTCTCCTCCCTGTTTGAGTTCTGAGAGAGATGTGGGGGCCGACTGGGAACTTGGAGAGGAAAGAGGAGAATCATCCATCAGTGATGCCTGTAATGGCTGCCCTCCCCTCCTGGGGTCCCCCCGCCCTTCCCCCCTCTGAGGGGCCATCCCCCTGACAGGGCGAGCGGGAAGGGGCTGGGCTGCCCGGCAGGCAGGGGAAGGAGCCGGGGTGTCTGCTATCGACCGGCTTTCCGCCGCATGGTGAGGCTTTTAAATCCACTGGCGTTTCCCTCGGCGCTAGGGAGAGCTCCCCGGCCCCCAAACCGCTGCCGAAGGCAAGAGATGAGGGGTTTCCCCGTCTCCCGCCCAGTTGATGAGGAAGGAGGAGAAGATGGAAAAGTCGGGGGGGGGGAGTTTGGGGGGCAAGGGGAGAAAGAAAGGAACAAGAGGAAGGAGGGAAGAGGGGAAAAGCCAGGGCAGCTCAGGGCTGGGAGGAAGGAGGGGCCCAGAATTAGAGTATATTAGGAAACCTGGATGCTTGGGTTCTAAGGCTCAGTTTGCCCCATCTCCCCCCTTCTTCAATTCCCTCACAGACTGGTGGGAAGGGTAGGAGATGTTGGAGCTTCCCCCCACCTCATAATTCAAGAAATCTGAATGGGAAGATGAGAGGAGGGTGAAGTCATGAGAGCAGGGGAAGGGAGCTCCCTCAGGATGAGACAGCTTCCCAGAAGGGAGAGCACTGCAGAACCCCAGTCAAGTGGGGAAGAGCAGTAAGAGACAAAGGCAGTGGTGAGGGTCCTTCCTAGAGCTGAGCAGCTCCAGAGAGCGCTGACTATTTGACAAGCTGTGAAAGCAGGGAGGGCTAGTGGAAAGTGCCCAGGCCTGGGAGTCAGAGGACCTAGGTTCTAATCCCGGCTCTGTCCCTTGTCTGCTGTGTGACCATGGGCAAGTCACTTCACTTCTCTATCCCTCAGTTACCTCAACAAGAGTTGTAGCTGGGCTAGGAAGGCAAGGATGGAATTGGGGGACAGGAGCACCAGCTAGTATAGTTGGTCGATCCAATTTTCCTCTCTGGCTTCTTTCTGCTCCTTTACTTTTTTTTATGGTTTTTATTAAGCGCTTGTCTTGTGCCATGGAGTCATTTTCGACCCATAGCGACACCATGGACACATCTCTCCCAGAACGCCCTGCTCTCCATTTGCAATTGTTCTGGTAGTGTATCCATAGAGTTTTCTTGGTAAAACTACAGAAGTGGTTTACCACTGCCACCTTCTGCGCAGTAAACTCGAGTCTCCTCCCTCGACTCTCTCCCATACTGCTGCTGCCCAGCTCGGGTGAGTTTTGATTTGTGGCAGATTGCCTTCCACTCCCCAGCCACTACCCAAGCTAGGAATGGAAAGGGTAGGCCTCTGCTTGACTCTCCCTCCTGTAGCTGAGACCGGTAGAATACTGGAAACTCTCCAGGTGCGACCCTGAGAGGAGTGTTAAGCACTTACTATGTGTCAAACATGGTTCTAAGAGCTAGGGTAGATACAAATTAATTAGGTTGGATACCGTCCCTGTCCTGTACGGGGCTCACAGTCTAAGCAGGAGGGAGAACAGGAGAACTGAGGCATAGAGAAGTTAAATGATTTGCCCAGGGTCACACAGCAAGCAATTGGCAGAGCCGGGATTAAAACCCAAATCCTCTGACTCCCAGGCCCGGGTTCCTTCCACTAGGCCACGCTACCTTTCCATTCAGAGAAAAGAAAGAGGGAGGGAAGGATCAAAGGCTGGTATAAGAAGGAAGAATAGGGACAAGGTCCTCTGGGAGAAGGAAGATAAGAGGAAGAATAAATAATGGTAGAGGATTAGGGTTAGGGTCAGAGCTATGGCAGATCTGGATTTCAGCCAAGTCTTTTCCGATACCTCAAGTCCCTTTGGATTGACAGGATCACAGTCCTCTGGAGAAAAATGGGGGACATCCAGGGGTGGGAGAGAGAATCCACTTTCATAAACAGAGCAGCGTGGCCCAGTGAAAGGAACCCGGGCCTGGGAGTCAGGAGACCTGGGACCTCATCCTGGCTCCGCCACTGACCTGTTTGATGACCTTGGGCCTCAGTTTCCTCAGCCATAAAACGGGGATTAAGAATACCTGTTCTCCTTCCCTTGCATACTATATGGGTCAAGGGCTGTATCTGATCTGATTATCTTGTAATAACAATAATAATAATAATAATAATAATAATGTTGGTATTTGTTAAGTGCTTACTATGTGCAGATCACTGTTCTAAGTGCTGGGGTAGATACAGGGTAATCAGGTTGACCCACATGAGGCTCCCAGTCTTAATCCCCATTTTACAGATGAGGGAACTGAGGCCCAGAGAAGTTAAGTGACTTGGCCACAGTCACACAGCTGACAAGTGGCAGAGCAGGATTCGCACCCATGACCGCTGACTCCCAAGCCCATGCTCTTTCCACTGAGCTAATTGTACTTACCTCACATAGCACAGTGCTTGGCACATACCTCATAATAAATACCACTATGTGGGCAAGTCACTTAACTTCTCTGCGCCTCAGTTACCTCATCTGTAAAATGGGGATTAAGACTGGGAGCCCCACGTGGGACAACCTGATTTCCCTGTGTCTACCCCAGTGCTTAGAACAGTGCTCTGCACATAGTAAGCGCTTAACAAATACCAACATTATTATTTCTACTATTCTTATGAGCACTCTTATTAAGTATGTATCTTCTACACACATCTACACTCACACACTTTTATCTTTAGAGTGGCCCTTTCCTAAATCTGGAGATCAAGGTGAGTTGGACTTGGATATGAGAACCTAGTCTGGGAGGAGAGGCATTGGCCATTTCTTCCATTTAAAAAATGGCTCCCTTTGCATGAACTGTTTGGGGTGGGTTTTTTTCTGAATTTTTCACAGTAACACCCTAAGTTTCAACTAAAGCGAAATCTCATCACCCCTACTCCACATGTCCCCTTCACACACAGGTGCAACACCCAATTCTGGGCCTCAGGGAGAAAGGGGGGACATTGTCTCCCTTCCCTTCAGTAGGGGGAGATCCTTGAGAGCAGGGAAGAAGTGAAACCTGCCCCCGAGGATGGAGCAGGCAGCATTCACTGTGACTCTCACACTCTGCCTTACCTGACTGTTCCGGAGCCTGAAAGGAGGAATGGAAAGGAGGAAAAGAAATGGGGAAGTGATGGATCAAAGAAAGAGGAAAATTGGGGGTTTCTAAGTAAATGAGGAGAAGCAAGGAATGGGACAGAAGAAGAAAGGAAAGAAAGAACTCAGCTAGAGAAGAGCAGCAGGTTAGCTGTGCGTCGCTTCCCTCCCCGCCCCCCCCCCCCCCGCACTCCCCGCCTCTCCTGGGGATGCAATCATTGTCTCCCCTTATACTCAGATCTCTTTCCCACTGTGAAGAAGAGTAGGAAGTGCCCTGAATCTCCCCTCTCCAACCTCATTTGCTGGAGTAAGAGAACAGCTACTTTTGACAAAGTGAGGAACCCCAGAAGCCAATGTTTAATTCTAATTTCCGAGGAGGTTGTTTTCGGTATCAAGAGAAGAGGGTGCTGCTACTTGGTTTTCCCACCTATTTATTAATTTGTTGCCAAGGGGAAAAAAAATCAACATGGCCGACTCATTCAACACCAACTTCCCACAACACCCTTTAATTCCCAACTCTTCCTCTCCCCAACATCTTCTAACCCTCCCACCGACCCCCAATCAGATTATCTCTAAACATCCCTTAACCTCTCCCCTCTGTGGCCCCCCAATTTATTCCCACTTCCGTCTCTTACCAAATCATCCCCATTTCCTCCCATCTTTCTCTCCCTCATCTTTCTGACGCTGCCCAGGATTCACCATCAAGGTGAGCAACGTGGTGGGGGTCCCCACACCCCAGGGAAAACTATCCCTTCCTGGCTGTGGGAAACCAGGGCAGAGCCAGGACATTCCCTGGTCCCCTCGCTTAAGCAGGGGCAGGCTCTGGAGAGCAGGGATTCCAGTCACGCCAGGGAGCACAGCTCACTCCAACTCCGAGATCATTTCTGCCCGTTTAGCTAATCTTTCGCCCTAAATTGGATTTGCCTCCTGGTTTGCGAAGCCTCATTGCTTTCATTCAGACGGATGCAGGCGGCACACAAAGGTCACCCTGCCCTTTCGGGAGAGCACACCACCGCCACTACTCACACTCCATTTCCGCTGCTGCTGCGACAGCCCTCTCTCCCCTCCCACTGGGAAGGGGGCTTTGGGGGGGATGGCCTCACCCCCTTCCCTTCCCATAATGCTTTTAAAAACAAAGCCCTGATTTCCACTATGTTTTCACCACAAGGAGTGGAGAGGCCGGGCTCCCTGTTCAGCCTAAGAATGGGAAGATGTTTCGAATGGGCCGGAGAGGCAAGGAGCCAGGCCATGGGGGCTCCCTCCCTGGCCCCGAAGGGCTGTTGCAGCCTTTGGTGAGTTCCCTTTCCTCCCGATGCCTTAGTCTCCCCCTCTGAAAAGTGGGAAGAAGCCCTCCTCACCTTTGCCTCCCTTTCAGCCAGCTTCGGGAGGGCAGGTTTCCCAAAAACGGCTTGAGAGGGCCCCGGAAGAACAAGATTGGGACCGGAAATGTTCATCTTTTTCTCAGAGCCAATTCTGCCCTATTCTTCTCTCCCCACCTCGGCCCCTAGCTTGCTAAGGGCTGGAAACGAATTCTTTTGTTTTTCTCACCCCAGAGAGTTGGCAGCCAGTTGCCAGGAAAAGAGGAGGAGGGAAGGGGTGGGGAAGGAAGGAAGAAAGGAAGGAAGGAAGGGAGGAAGGGGAGAGGGAGGGAAGGAAGAGAGAGAGGGCGGGAGGGCAGGGAGGAAAGACAGGGAAGGGAGGAAAGGAAGGAAGAAAAGGAAGGGAGGGAGGGAAGGAAGAAGAGGACGTTTCTGGCCCTTCACCAAATTGCAGCCTAGGTATCATTACTGAGAGACTGCCTTCCCCTTCCCAATCTGGCCAGTAACTCCACATTGCTTCCACTGATAAGTTTTCCCTTTCCTCGGGCCAAAGAACCCTGATACAAGATCCTATTAAAGCACCCAGCCGTCTCCCACTACAATGCCCAGTGCAGGCAGATCCACCTTTAGGTCATCTACTGCCCCTACTGAGCAGGCCCTGTCGAGAAGCTCAGCAAAGCTGCCCCCAGGCTTCCCATTTCTGGCCCACTCCTCAAGGATTGCCCCCGAAAACAAATCCCTACCCGTTAGAACTCTTCGGGAAAGCTGTTCGTGGCTCTTCTGTTTATAGATCTGTTTTGGGGTGTTGGCAAGTTTAAAAAGCTCATTAAGACCTGAGTTATTTTTATAGATTAGGTTTCCTGCTTCTTTATTTTCTCCACCTTCCCTCGGCCCCTCCCCCTTTTCCCAACACCATATTTATTTGAGTTTGGAAAATAATGAGGTCCCTGAGGTCGGAAACAACAGAACTGTGCTCTAATCAAACTATTGCTGTGGAATTAAAAATATAGAGAGGTGTGTGTGTGTGTGTGCGCGCGCACGTGTGCACGCGTGAGTGTGTGTGCGTGTGCATGCACGTGTGTGTGTGCGCGCGTGTGTGTGTGCATTTAGCTAACTAGCCAGCCAGCCACAGACGTATATAGCACTCACTAAACGTTACCCAAAAAAACTCCGAATAAAAAAGCCATCGGCCCGGCTTGTGCAGCAGGGATATAATTAGGCTGTTTTTCATAAAAGTTTCCGGGGGTGGAAAATGGGATTGAGTGATCTTGTGATCGCCCCCACTGCAGGGGGCTGGCATTTCTGGGGTTGTTCTCTGTTCTCTGTTTCTCTGACTTGTGGTTAGGATGAGCAGGGTGGACACAACTGGGCAAGTGCTCCCTTCCTCTGGGAGCCAGCCAGAGGTGAGGAGAGAGGGGGCACGGCCGACAGTTTCATAATGATAACTGTGGTATTTGTGTTAAGTGCCTACTAGGTTCCAAGTGCTGTACTATGCACTGGGATAGATTTGAGGCAATCAGACTGGACACAGTCCCTGTCCCAAATGGGGCTCCCCGTCTAAGGCGGAGGGAGATATTTCATCCCCATTTTCTAGATGAAGAAATGGAAGCCCTCCTAAAGAAGTTAAGTGACTTGCCCAAGGTTACCCAGCAGGAAAGTACCCAAAGTCCCCTGCCTCCCAGGCCTGGGCTCTTTTCCCTAAGGCCATGCTCGGTGCCATTGGAGACTTCCTTTTTTCATTTTTTGTGGTTTTTTATGCTATTTGTTAAGCACTGTGTGGCAGGCACTGTACTAAATGCTGGGGTAGATTCAAGCTAATCAGGTTGAACACAGTCCATTTCCCACGTGGAGCTCACAGTCTTCACCCCCATTTTATAGATTAGGGAACTGAGGCACAGAGAAGTGAAGTGACTTGCCCAAGGTCACACAGCAGACAGTGACGGAGCCAGGATTAGAACCCAGGTCCTTCTGATTCCCAGGCCTGTGCTCTTTTCACTAGGCCATGCTGCTTCTGGTTGCCACAGAGCCACTGGTGATAGTCTCCAGAAGCTGTGAGGAAGCCCAAAGATCTCCCTAACATCAAAATTGAAATCTGGCCCTCTGCATCCTTCTCTCCCCACTTGGATGAGAGTTGCTTACTACCCGAAGGTAGGCAGGAGAGCGGTAGTGGGAAGAGAGCAAAGGGTAGAGTCACGGTGGGGGGAGCGAATCTGGGAGGTTGTGCTCAGTAGTCCTCACCCCTCCCACCTCTCAGCTCCCCTCTCCTACCTACAGCTAGAGCTCCCCTGAATAGGTGATGTTTACTAAGCCTTAAACAAAGATTTGGTGGCAGCGGGAGAGGGATTGAGGGCTGGAATCAGGGGAAGCCGTAGGTGTTTACTGTTGGGGTCTGGGAGCAGCCAGTGGCCCTGCCCACTGGACACTATTGAATGTTCCAAACAAATTCTATACTACCTTGGTCTACAGCAACCCCCACTCCGATATATGCAATTCATTCATCCCCCCTCCCCTCATTCTCCAGGTTTCTTCAGCCTGTTCCCCTTCCCCAGTGGAAGGTGGGGGTCACTACTGAGCTAATGGAAAGAGCCCGAGCTGGGGAGGTAGAGGACCTGGGTTCTAATTCTGGCTCTGCCACTTGCCTGCTGTGTGACCTTGGGCAAATCACTTCACTTCTCTGGGCCTCAGTTAACTCATCTGTAAAATGGGGATTACATGGAACATGTACTGTGTCCAACCTGATTAGCTTGTATCTACACACTTAGTACAGTGCCTGGGACATAGTAAGCTTTTAACAAATATCATTAAAAAAAGAAGTCACCTCACCTCCCAGACCCCAGTTTTGTGCCTCAGTTTCCTCATCTGTAAAATGGGGCCTTAAATACCCGTTCTCCCTCCTCTTTAGACTTTGACCCTAGTGAAGGACAGGGACTGGTCTGATCTGATTAACTTGTGTCCACCCCTTTGCTTAGTAGAGTGCTTGGCACATAGTAAGTGCTTAACAGATACCACAGCTATTATTGTTCCTCAGTGACCCTTCTCCTATTCTTTTTTCATCTCTCCCCCTCTTATTTCTCTTTCTTGGGTTTCACTCAGCCTCTATTGTCCTTTCTTTCTCTCCAGTTCTCTCTTCTTCCTTTTCATCTCCTCATTTCTCTCATTTTTCTCTGCAACTGTCCTGACTTTTCCACACTTGGCATCTATTTCATCGATAAAATTGAAATCACCAGGTGCAATCTCCCTAGAATCTTCCCTGCATCTCTCCAGTCTCCAGCCCCCTCTTCGACTCTCCCATCTTTCCCAGCAGTGTCTCAAGAGATTGCCCACCTCCTCTCAAAATCCACCCCCTCCACCCGGGCCTCCCACCCCATCCTTTTGCACCTTAATACAACACTTGCCCCTTCCCTTCTTCCCTTCCTAACTGCAAGCTTCAAACACTCACTCTCCAATGGCTCTTTCCCCGCTGCTTTCAAATATCCCCTATCTGGAAACCTCCCTCTCCTTTTCATTCATTCAGTAGTATTTATTGAGCATTTACTATGTGCAGAGCACTGTACTAAGTGCTTGGAATGTACAATTCGGCAACAGATAGAGACAATCCCTGCCCAATGATGGGCTTACAGCCTAATTGGGGGAGACAGACGGACAAAAACAAGACAACATAATCACAATGAATAGAATCAAGGGGATGTACACCTTATTAACAAAATAAATAGGGTAATAAAAATATCCCTTTCCCCCTCCCACGGCTCCCTCCAGTTTTTGCCCCGTCTCCCTCTTACCATTCTTCTCCAAACTCCTCAACTGAGTTGTTATCAATCAATCATATTAATTGAAAGCTTTCTGTGTGCAGAGCTCTACACTAAGTGCTCGGGAGAGTACAGTATCACAGAGTTGGAAGAGATGTTCCCTGCCCATAATGAGCTAAAAGTCTAGAGGGGGAGACAGCCATTAATACAAATAACAGATATGTACAGAAGTGGTATGGGGCTGAGGGAGGGGTGAATAAAGGGTGCTAATCCAACTGCAAGGGCGCTGCCATGACTTAACACCCACTGCCTTCACATGCCCTCCTCCAATTCTCTCCTTGACTCCTTTTAATCTGGCTGTCGCGCTCTACATTTCATGGAAATGGCCCTCTCCAAAGTCACCAGTGACCTCCTTTTTGCTAAATCCAGTGGCCTCTACTCCATCCTAATCCTCCTCGACCTCTCAGCTGCCTTTAACCACCCCCTTCTCCTGGAAACATTATCTAACCTTGGCTCCACTGACACTGTCCTCTCCTGGTTCTTCTATTTCCCTGGCCACTCTTTCTCAGGTTCTTCGCCTTCTCCTCCTTTGTCTCCTACCTCCTAACTATAGGATTCCCTCAAGCCTCAGTTCTAGGTCTCTTCTTATTCTCCATCTACACCCACTCCTTTGAAGAACTCATTCACTCCCACGGCTTCAACTACTATCTTTAGGCGGAATCCCAAATCTACATCTCTCTCCTCTGCAGTCTCGCATTTCCTCCTGGATTCGGGACATCTCTACTTGAATGTCCCACTGATACCTCAAACTTAACATATCCAAAATAGAACTCATCTTCCCACTCAAACCCTCTCCAACTCACAGTGTTCCCGTCACTTTAGACAACACCACCAATCTCCCTGTCTCACAAGCCCGTGACCTTGACGTTATCCTCAACTCATCTTATTCATTCAACCTGCACATTCAGCCTATCACCAAATCCCGTCGCTTCTACCTTCACATCATCTCTAGAATCCGCTCCTTCCTCACTAACCAAACTGCTACCACGGTGTTCAAAGCATCTTTCGTATCCCTTCTCAGCTACTGCATCAGCCTTCTTGCTGATCTCCCTGCCTCCCTTCTCTCCCTTCTCCAGTCCATACTTCACTCTTCTGCTCGGATCATTTTTCTACAAATCGGTTCAGTTCATGTCTCTCCACTTCTCAAAAATCTCCATCTCTGCATCAGACAGAAACCCCTTACCATTGGCTTTAAGGCAGCCAACCAGCTCTCCCTCTCCTGCTTAACCTCTCATCTCACACTACGATCCAACCCACACACTCCACTCCTCTAATGCCAACCTACTTACTCTACCTCGAATTTGTCTCTCTCCCCATCAACCCCTTGCTCACATAGTCCCTCCTTCCTGGAACTCCCTCACCCTTCATATCTGACAGACCATCACTCTCCCTCTCCTCAAACCCCTACTAAGAGTATATTTCTTCCGAGAAGCCTTCCTTGACTAACCTCTCATTTCCCCACCCTATTTGCCCTCCCTTCCATGTTATCTAAAGTACTTTTTTAAGTACCCCTTAAGTACTTTTTTACGATATTTGTTAAGTGTTTTCTATGTGGAAGGCACTGTATTAAGCACTGGGGTAGATACAAGTTAATCAGATCGTTCACAGTCCCTGTCCCACATAGGGCTCTCAATCCCCATTTTACAGATGAGGTAACTGAGGCCCAGAGAAGTGAAGTGACTTGCTCAAGATCACACAACAGACAAGTGGTGGAGCTGAGATTAGAACCCAGGTCCTCTCAGGTCCATGCTCTACCCACTGGCCCATACTGCTTCTCACCTCCCCCCACCACAACAGAATTTATGTCCATAATCCTTACACTCTGCCATTTCCCCTATCTCAAATTTATTTTAATGGGCCTCCCCAACGAGACCATAAGCTCCTGGAGGGCAGAAATTGTGTCTACCCACTCTATTGTATTGTACTTTCCCAAGCACTTGGCACAGAGCTGTGCAGTCAGCACTAAATATATTTACTGATTGATTGATTGCCTCATGTCCTCTCCTCTCTCCACATCCCTCAGCAAGTTCAGGTAGGCCAGATGGACCCAAATTAGGAAGGATGGTGACTCAAGTAGAGTAAAATTGACCCAAAAGGCAAGGAGGCATTTTCTCAGGATCCCCCTTTACTGTATGGTTTGTTTCGGGAGTTTTTGTTGTTGTTGTTTGTTTTTTATGGTACTTTACTATGTGCCAGGCACTGTATTGACTACTGAGGTAGAAAGAAGATAATCAGGTTGGACATGGTCCCTGTCCCACCTGTGAGTCTAAATTGGAAGGAGGAGGAATTAAGCCCAATTTTACAAATAAGGTAACTGAGACAAAGAGAAGTCAAGCGCCTGCACCTATATCACACAACAGACAAGCTGGGGAGCTGGGATTAAAACCCAGATCCTCTGATTCCCAGGCCTGGGCTCTTTCCACTGGGCCACTCTGCTTCCCAAAGACCCAGAGGTCAATACTATGGAATCCCATTTGTAACAGAGACCCGCCTCCTCCCCCCCAACTCTCCCTTATCCAAAAGAAGTGTCAGGAAGAGCCAGTGCCCCATTCCCTTCCTGATTCGCAGGCTGCTTTTTTTTTCCATTTCCCTTATGCTCCAGTCCCTGTGCTCACAGCATAGGAGTGTGAGGTTCCAGTGGAACAGAGCCTTAGAGATCATGCTCGCACTCTCCTATCTGCCCTGCTGAGCGCCAAGCACCTCAGCCTTCAAAAGAGCCTTTGGAGGTAGGCAAAAAATACAAGAGGCTTTCTCCCAGAGAACACATGAGGACACTGAGGCCTAAAGAGGGGGACAATCTTGTTTGGAGAGCACCCTCTTAACCTGGAGGTGGAGCTGGGGCTTGATTTCAGACATCCTGACTCTCAGACTAGCCTTTTACCTACCAGAATCTTCTGGGCAAGTGGCTCTCAACAAGCATTTAGTACAGGGCTTGGACCTAGGGCTTGCACACAGTAAGCACTCAATAAATACAATTTTTTAAAAAGTGGTGAGGGGGAGTATAATGGTATGGGAAGGAGAGGTCAAGCAGCAGCTGTCAAGGAAGGGTCTGGAAAGGTCTAACTTTGCTGAATGGCATCCCAGCTGACAAGAGCTTACACACTGAACACTGTCCCTGGCCCTCAGCAGCATGGCTTAGTGGATAGAGTACAGGCTTGGGAGTCAGAAGGACCTGGGTGCTAATCCTGGCTCCACCACTTGTCTGCTCTGGGACCTTGGGCAAGTCACAAGATCTATGGGCCTCAGTCACCTCATCCCTAAAATGGGGATTAAGACTGTGAGCCCTATGTCGGACAGGGACTGTGTCCAACCTGATTATCTTGTATCTACCCCAGTGTTTAGTAAAGTGCCTCGCAAATAGTAGGCACTTAACAAATACCATTTTTTAGTATATTTTTTTTAGTGAGAGATTTTTAGTGAGAGATTTTCCCACACAGGGGACAGGTAGAGTGACCTAGGGAAGACGTTTCTCTTGGTTATTAGAAAAGGTAATAATAATGATAATAATAATAATAATAATGGTACTTGTTAAGTGCTTACTATGTGCCAAACACTGTTCTAAGTGCTGAGGTAGATACGAGTTAATCAGTTGGACACAGTCCCTGGCCCACGTGGGGCTCACAGTTTCAGTCCCCATTTTACAGATGAGGTCACGAGGCACAGAGAAGTTAAATAACTAGCCCAAGGTCACACAGCAGACACGTGGTGGAGCCGGGATTAGAACCCAGGTCCTTCTGACTCTCAGACCTGTGCTCTATCCACTAACATTCCTAGCATCCAAGGACATCTACTCTCCCCCTCCCCCTGCCACTGGGTGCAGGGCCCACTGAAGAATGGCGAGAGTTGAACCCTAGTGGGAGGTGGGAGAGTGAAGTGATAGAGCCATTTGTGGGCTGGCGGTGCGGAGGGGCAGAACAAGAGGGAGTGGAAGAATCTGGATGCTTTTGGAGGAGTGAAGACAAATGGGGGAGCAAGGAGGTTAGTCCTTCACCCCAAATCCCACCTTCCCCCTTTGCATTTGTGCAAATGAGCTCCACCTGCATCCTCAGCAGCGCTGCCCTAAGGCTGCAGATTAAGAATCAATTAAGAGCGGGAAAGCGGATTTGCCAGGCGGGGGTGGCTGGCGCTGAGCTGCTTAGCAGTAGGCGAGGCCAGTGACTGCTATGGGGGAGGGGAGCGGGCACGGAGGTAAGGATTAACTAGGCAGAAACTCAGGCCTTCGAGGGGGTTGTGCTGCAGCAGCAAAGACACAGTTTAGAGGTGTGGGGGGCCATTTTTACCGAGGTCCGAGAACGGAATTCAGGGGTCCAGGCTGGGCAAGCCACAGCCTTCCTAGGATGCCCGGAGTGGGATTGGGGGCCAAGCCCGTGGCTGACAGTGGCTAATGGGCTTCTTCACTGTGTTTCCAGACACATACACGTAGCCGACCCCTACAGAAACATAATAATAACTAAATAATTATGGTTCTTGTTAAGCACCTACTATGTGTTAAGCACTGTGGTGGATACAAGATAAGCAGGTCCGACAAAGTCCCTGTCCCATGTGGGGCTCGCAGTTTAGATAGGAAGATTTAACCCCCGATTTACAGAGAGGAAATTGGAGCACAGAGAAGTGAAGTGATTTGCCCAAGGTCACAGAGCAGATAAATGGTGGAGCTGGGATTAGAACCTAGGTCCTACCTCTCAGGACTGTACTCTTTCCATTAGGCGAAGCTGCTTCTCTCATCTTTTGCCAAATCTTTGGCAAATCCAGGTGTCCTGCCTCCCTCTACAGAAAAAAAAAAAAACACTGAGGTGAGAGTGTTAAGGGAATAGAACTTGCTTGGGGAGAGTGGGGAGGACTGGGGGGAATCATGGTCATAATCCCCATCCTAAAACTTGTGGGGGCGGGTGGACTGACGTTCATGGCTCGTCAAAGTCCCTCCTATGCTAGAGCAGACTGAGCCGTCAGGGTGGAAAATTGAGATTTCTAGCTCCATCTCCTTCAGGGCAACGTGCCACAGTTGAGACTCTGGCTAACCTTGTCCTTACAGCAAACCCTTTGGAAAAGGCCGCTGAATCATCCCCTAATAATAATAATAACTGTGGGGTTTGTTAAGTGCTTACAATATGCCAGGCACTGTACTAAGTGCTGGGGTGGATACAAGCAAATCGGGTTGAACACAGACCCTGTCCCATGTGGGGCTCACAGTCGCAATCCCCATTTTCCAGATGAGGTAACTGAGGCACAGAGAATAATAACAATAATAATAATAATAATAATGGTATTTGTTAAGCACTTTCATTCATTCATTCATTCAATAGTATTTATTGAGCACTTCCTCTGTGCAGAGCACTGTACTAAGTGCTTGGAATGTACAATTAGGTAACAGATAGAGACAATCCCTGCCCATTGACGGGTTTACAGTCTAGTTGGGGGAGACAGATGGACAAAAACAAGACAACTTAATTGCAATAAATAGAATCAAGGTGATGTACACCTCATTAACAAAATAAATAGGGTAATTAAAATATATGCAAATGAGCACAGTGCTGAGGGGAGGGGAAGGGAGAGGGGGAGGAGCAGAGGAAAAGGGGGGAAAGGGAGCTTAGCTGAGGGGAGGTGAAGGGGGGCAGAGAGGGAGCAGAGGGAAAAGGGGAAGCTCAATCTGGGAAGGCCTCTTGGAGGAGGTGAGCTCTTAGTAGGGCTTTGAAGAGGGGAAGAGAGTTAGTTTGGCAGAGGTGAGGAGGGAGGGCATTCCAGCACAGCGGGAGGATGTGGGCCAGGGGTCAAAGGCGGGATAGGTGTGAATGGGGGACAGTGAGGAGGTGAGTGGCAGAGGAGTGGAGTGTGCAGGGTGGGCAGTAGAAAGAGAGAAGGGAGGAGAGGAAGGAGGGGGCAAGGTGATGGAGATCCTTGAAGCCCAGAGTGAGAAGTTTTTGTTTCAGTGCAGCGGTTGATAGGCAACCACTGGAGGATTTTAAGGAGGGGAGTGACATGTCCAGAGTGTTTCTGCAGGAAAAGGTTATCAGGTTGTCCCACTTGGGGCTCACAGTCTTGATCCCCATTTTATAGATGTGGTAACTGAGGCACAGAGAAGTTAAGTGACTTGCCCAAAGTCACACAGCTGACAAGTAGCAGAGATGGGATTAGAACCCACGACCTTTTGACTCCCAAGCCCGTGCTCTTTCCACTAAGCCACGCTGCTTCTCTATGTACCAAGCACTGTTCTAAGTGCTGGGATAGATACAAGGTTATCAGGTTGTCCCACGTGGGGCTCACAGTCTTAATCCCCATTTTACAGATGAGATAACTGAAGCACAGTGACATGATTTGCCCAAAGTCACACAGTTGATAAGTGGCAGAGCAGGGATTAGAACCCATGACCTCTGACTCCCAAGCCCATGCTCTTTCCACTAACCCACGCTGCTTCTCACAGAGAAGTGAAGTAACTTGCCCAATGTCACACAGCAGACAAGTGTTAGAACCCATGACCTTCTGATCTCCAGGCCCATGTTCTGTGCAGTACACCATGCTGCTTCTCTATGGTGCTGGTTCCCTTAATCCCCAAACTGTGGCACCATGAAAGAGAGGAAGCCAGTTCTGGGTTCTCCTCCCCCATTCTGAGAGGAAAATGTGGGCTAGAAGTTAGTCAGAGATTTGAATCCAATGCTCTGGTCTCAGCTAGTGAACGAGAAGGTTGTCCTGGGGTCTTTGTCAATAAAGAGCATCGATGGATAGACTGATTAGTTTGGCTCCCTGGTGGAACTCCCCTGCTAATAGAGTGGGTGATGTTTGTACTGGGTTCTTTCCTGCTCTGCATATGGCCTCAGTTTTCCTATCTGGGGATCATATTAATATTATCTAGACTTTAAGGTCATCTCTAGACTGTAAGCTCGTCGGGGGCAGGAAACATGTCTACCATCTCTGTTGTTTGAGAAGCAGCATGGTCTAATGGAAAGAGCACAGGTCTGGGAGTCAGAGGACCTGGGTTCTAATTCCAGCTCTGCCACTTGTCTGCTGTGTGACCTTGGGCAAGGCACTTTACTTCTCTGGGCCTCCTCTGTAAAATGGGAATTAAAACTGTGAACCTCATGTGGGGTAGGGGCTGTGTCCAACCTGATTAGCTTATATCTGCCTGGTGCACAGTAGGTACTTAACAAATGCCATAAAAAGGACAAACAACAAAAAAACCCTCTGTTGCACTCTCCCAAGTGCTTAGTACAGTGCTCTGCCCCCAGTAAGCACTCAATAAATATGATTGATTGATGTTCAGAAGTCCCATTTTAGGCAGGACAGACAATTTGTGGGGTTCCATTCCGCTACCCAAAAGGCCTCCAGCGGAACTCATTAAAGATCCTGCTTTCCAGGTGGCAGGAGTGTATCCAAAAGCTACAGTAGCAATCCATCACTTGTATTATTTGAGCAAGGAGGTGGAAGACTGGAGGAGCCCCAATCTCCTCCTCTTCTGCAGTTGCTGTTGCTGCTGTGTGACCTTGGGCAAATCACTTAATTTCTCTGTGCCTCAGTTACTTCATCGGTAAAATGGGCATTAAGGCTGTGAGCCCCATATGGGAGAGGGACTGTGTCCAACTAGATTATCTTGTATCTACTCTCAGCACTTAGTACAGTGCCTGGAGCATAGTAAATGCTTAACAAATACCACTAAAAAAATCAATCAATTATATTTATTGATCACTTACTGTGTACAGAGCACTGTAGTAACCGGTTGGGAGAGTACGATACAACAGGGTTGGCAATAATAATGATTCTTGTATTTGTTAAGCACTTACTGTGTGCCAGGCACTGTACTAAGGACTGGGGTGGATACAGGCAAATCGGGTTGGACATAGTCCCCGTCCCACATGGGGCTCACAGTTTTAATCCCCATTTTACAGAGAAGCCCAGAGAAGTGAAGTGCCTTACCCAAGGTCACACAGCAGACAAGTGGCAGAGCAGGGATTAGAACCCGCAACCTTCTGACTCCCAGACCCGTGCTCTATCCGCTACACCCTGCGTTCCCTGCCCACAAGGAGCTTACAGTGTAGAGGAGGAGTCACCACCATCATCAAGGTTAAAATAACCACTTTCCAACCAGAACCTGGAAGGTTTCTGGCCTGGAGACTGATGTGTTTCTGTCCCTGGCACAAACCCACTAGGATTCATTTCACCCTGCCACAATGCAAGAAGTCGAGCCTGCTGCTGTGGGGTGAGCAGTGACTCTGCTGCAGCAGCGCTGATGACCGCGGAGGCTCGGTGAAAATTGCATGCCTTCATGTTGCCCCCTGGAGGGTC
The DNA here is from genome assembly GCF_004115215.2 of Ornithorhynchus anatinus. Classification (NCBI taxonomy): domain Eukaryota; kingdom Metazoa; phylum Chordata; class Mammalia; order Monotremata; family Ornithorhynchidae; genus Ornithorhynchus; species Ornithorhynchus anatinus. Next base: position 60,059,812 of record NC_041734.1, read on the forward strand.
CAGCCCCATCCCAGTTTGAGTACCTCCAATCTGCTTACATCGGAGGATACCTTTTATTCCAGAGGGCAGTGAGGGGCGGATGATGACCCAACCTTAGTGTCTAGGCCCATTCATTCCCGATGCTATCTGAGGGGAGTATAGGAGTATATCTGCCCCCTCCAATGTTGCCCATTTGTTTTTGGCAAATTTCCTCTCCTACTACAGCCTCTGTAAAGAGAAGCAGCATGAGAAGTGACATGGCACTGTGGATAGAGCTTGGACCTGGGAGCCAGAAGGTAATGGGTTTTAATCCTGGCCCTGCCACTTGTCTGCCGTGTGACCTTGGGCAAATCACTTCACCTCTCTGGGTCTCAGTTACCTCATCTGTAAAGTGGAAATTGAGACTGTGAGCCCCACATGGGACAGGGACTGTGTCCAACCTGATTTGTTTGTATGTTGGGGCATACCCTTAACAAGTACCACAATTATCATTTTAATAATAGGAGGGAGTGGTTATGGAATGTATTAAGCTGTAAGCTTCTCCAGGAAAGGCACCATGTCTTTTATATTAAATTCCTGAGTATCTAATTTAGGCACTATACTTCCTATGTTCCCTCTAGACTGTAAGCTTGTTGTGGACAGGGAACATGTCTACCAACTCTGTTATATTGTTATATTGTACTCTCCCAAGTGCTTAGTACAGTGCTGTGCACATAAGTGCTTAATAATTGACTGATAATATAGTGCTCTGCACGTGGTAGGCACTCAGTAAGTACTAATCAATGAAGGAAACAGAGTTTCCTATAAAATAGGAAGGGGCAAGATAATATAAGTATAATAATAATGGTAGTTTTTAAGTGCTTACTATGTGTCAGACACTGTACTTAAACTCTGGGGTAGATCCAATGTAAATGGGTTGGACACAGTCCCCGTCCCACATTGGGCTCATAGTCTTAATCCCCATTTTAGAGATGAGGTAACTGAGGCACAGAGAAGTGAAGTAACTTGCCCAAGGTCACACATCTGACAATTGGCAGAGCCGAGATTAGAATGCAGGTCCTTCTGACTCCCAGACCCAGGCTCTCTCTAATACAGCCCAGAAGCCACAGCCAGCACTCTGGTTGATTCTATCAGATCACTCCTATGTCCTGCAAATGAAACCATATATGTATATAAATGATATATATATATCATTTGCACATAAGAATTTTTTTTGTTTCTCTCATTAACAGTATGTACATAATTTTAACCTCACTAACTTCTGATTTAACCTGTAGCAAGTTTATTAGCATGTTTATAAATGTGGTAAATTTCTGTGGAAATGACTTGAAGAGTCCTTTAAACATTAAATGCCTTAACAATTTTATTGGTAGGTATTGTGAGCGCCAATTATTTTGTATGTGTAGCTCTCAACAGCTTATTGAAACTGTGTGGCCTTTTCCAGCTCAAATAATTGCCCACCCACTATGAGTAGACACTAATGGTTCTCACTATGGCCCCAGTTCAAGAAAGATAAACTTTAGAGGGAGGAGGGGAGGGAGAGGAGGAGCCCCAGTCTCAAGTAACAAAGCTGTGAGCCTTGTTTCCTACTTCCTTCTGAATGGCCCACTTTAATTCCCCACTTCTTCCCTCCCTCCCCTTAACTCAAAGCACCTCAATCAATGATATTCATTGAGCGCTTACCGGTTGCAGAGCACTGTACTAAGCACTTGAAAGAGTTCACTACAGTAGAGTTGGTAGCCATGATCCCTGTCCACAGGGAGCTTACAGTCTAGAGGGGGAGCCCATACCCACCTTAACTCCCTTCCCAGGGCCAGAATCCAGAAAAATTCATCCCTTAGCCTACTTACCCTGCTACTCTGCCATCCCGGCTAGGGCTAGGAACAAAAAGGTTAGAAATCCTCTTAGTCTCTACCACTTGGCTTCCATTGCCTCATGCCCTAGGTCTTAGGCTCTGGGCCAAGGTTCCTCTGATTGAGGCAGGAGACCCCTCCCCTTCAAGTTAGTGTGCTCAGACCCAGCAGCAGGCATGGCCCCAGCAGGAAACACCGGTCTCATTTCCTAATCAGTGTCTCTGATCATTAGTGGCTCCCGCTAAGCCACCCTCCAACCCGCTTTGATTCAGTCTTCCTCAAGTACCTGCCTCCTGGCCCCTCCTTTTCCACAGCAGTTGTGACAGTGCTGCTGCTAGGAGGAAGCAGAGGTTCCTAGGCTTCCCCTCCTCCCCCCCGCAGTTTGGAGCCCCCTTTGCCATTAGCATGTTCCCTTTGACTCCCCATTCCCTCCCTTAAGAATGAACCTTACAACATTTGTAACCCTGCTACTCCTTCCAGCCTCAGAGCACCGTAGGCTCTGCTTTTCCTTCTTTTTTCTCCTCCCAAAGGAGGCCTAAGTTGGCAACCTTCAGCTTGAAAAGGGGAAGAAGAACTGTTTCACTTATGAATTAGCTTTCAGCCATTTCTCAGGCCTTGCTATTTGGCCAGTGGATTGTCTCACTGAATTTCTTGGAGGTCACCTCCCCCTGCCCCACTAAAGAGATGTGTTAGGATGGGGATAAGGAGCTTTGAGTTTTCTTAGGTAGCAGGGTTATCCCCTTCTCACTGGCACCTCACCTCCAGCTTAATCTTTCCCCTCTAGACTGTAAGCTCTTCACGGGCAGGGAACATGTCTACCAACTCTGTGGTACTCTCCCAAGGGTAAGTGCTCAGTAAGTACCATTCTCTTTTTCCTTTTCCCACAGACTCTGCAGCAAGGCTGTCTTCCCTTTTAAGTCAGGGATAAAACTGGAGGGACACTTGGGCCTCATTCCATCCAAAAGTCCACTCGTGCAACTCTGTCCCTGGTCTTCATTGCCCCTTGATCCTTCAGACTCATCTGTCGGTGCCCCCGAGCAGGCACTTGAACTCACTCAAAGATGTTAGATCTGTGAGTCGTCCCAAACCGGAAGCTGCGGCTGCCTTGCTAGGTAACATCTTTGGGCCTCAGTTTCCCACTCTTTGTGGCAGGGAACAGCTTTAATACACATTGAACAATCAATGATATAACAATGTAATACAAATTCAGCCTGCTTGCGGCATTCCTTTGGGCCACCAACTCCAACTTTGTAGTGAGACCCAGAGATACAGTTGAATGTTCTGACTTTGATTTGCTCTTTATAAACCCACCACCCAGCCAGCGACTGCTTCCTCTTCAAAACCTGCAACCCGAAAATGCGTGGCAGCTGTTAAATCAATGTTAAATAGTCAGAGACTGATCCCATCACGTGGCAAGGCACAGGTGCCTGACTAACTGGGAGCAATTGCCAGGACCCCTGGGCCTCCCTCTGATTTCCCATTCTCTTCTCCCATCTCCAAATTAAACAGAAAATCCTGGGAGGAGACGATTGGATTCCCCTTCTGCTAGCTGGCAGGCTGCTGCCCTTTCAGCTCTCCTAGTCATTCCCTTTCCTGCTTTTTGTCAATAGCTATTTTTTCCAGAGACTTCATTACCTCTTAATTGCCCAAATTTCTAGTCTTCATTTCTCCAGTTAGCGACAGCTTTAAAAAATGAGGTTGGTCTCTCCAACGTGGTGGAGCCCTCATTAATTCCCTGTCCCTCCTCGTTTGTTAGCAGCCTGCTTCCTTTCTCCTCTCTCTTTCCTGATAGAGTGGATCGGAAAGAAGCTGAGCTTCCTCTCTTTAACCCCTTTCATGATCACAAACTCCCTCCACCATTTTCTTTTTTCCTGGAGATCTTCAGCCGCAGGGTCTGCCTTGGTGAATTGGAAGAGTGAATGGTTGAAGGGGATGAGGGAAAGAAGGCAGAGATCAAGAAGTCTGCGAGAGCAGGAAGGCCTAACCAGAAAGTGCAAATGTTTATCATGTCTTCCTGTTCTCAACATGTACAGGACTTACTCTCAACACTTACTCTCACTGGATATTGGATCTGGTAACTTTTGGGTGATGTTTGGGAGATAAAAGTCAACAAACCCAATTTTGGTTGGGTTGGGGTATGAGGGGAACCAGAACTTCACTCAACTTCCCACTCCTTGGAAGGCACAGGGGGCAGGTCAGGATTATTCTCCCCATTTGCAAGCAGAGAAAAATTAGATGAAGAGCAAGGAAGAGACCAAATTAAGGTTAGGCAGCCAGGAATCCTGCCTCCCTGTGCCTTGGGTTCAGTTTTGGTGGTGGTCCATTGATTATTTTTTAATTGAGGAATGAGATGGGAGGGGAATATTTGAACTTCAATGTGGCCTAATGGATAGAGCACGGGCCTGGGAGTCAGAAGGAACTGGGTTCTAATCCCGGCTCTGCCACTTGTCTGCCTTGCGACCTTAGGCAAGTCACTTCCCTTCTCTATGCCTCAGTTCCTTCACCTGTAAAATGGGGATTAAGACCTTGAGCTCCACGTGGGATATAGACTGTGTCCAACCTGCTTACCTTGTATCTACCCCAGCGCTTAGTTCAGTGCCTGGCACATAGTAAGCACTTAAATACCTTAAAAAAAGAACTGCCACTTCCCTCTCATATTCTGTAAGTATGCATGTACCCAAACACAAACAAATATAACTCCAACCCCTCTGCCAAAAGCCTGGATTGCACTTAAAAGAAGTTCATCTCTAAGAGAAAATGTGGAAGAGGTATGTGTGGTTGGGATTGAAGGGGGAAGGATAGTAATTAGAATCTAATTTTCAGTGCAAACCTGACTGGATGGGACAAGCACATTAACTCAGGCATCAAGGACTTTTTCCTCAACTTCTCACGCTCTCCCAGGTATAGATTTTTTCCCCCCTTTAAATGTGCCCAAAGAGCCAGGAGCAAATGCTTTCACTTTCCTTTCATCATGTCACCCTTTATTGGAGGTGGGGGGGGGAAAGGTCAGGGAGTGGAGAATCTGAGCAATCTCAGAGGGATCTCATTGTTCATGTTCTAGAACCATAACCTCTAGGCCAGGCTCAAGGGGGACGTCAAGAGGAAGGGGCTTCGTCTTTGTCTCTGAGGAAGGGGTTAGATAGGAGGGAGCTTCCCTTGTGTCTGAGAAATCTTGGGGAAAAGAGTTGAGCAAGAAGTTGCTGCTGGAAAGATGATAGCTTCAGTAGTTACAAAAGGAAGAAAGGCCAGCTGGGGAAATGTGGAAAACAATGTTCGGTTAAGGAAGGAGAAAAGAGTCAGAAAAGCTGGGGAAAGAGAGGGAGGGGAGCAAAAAAAAGAAGACTAAGACAAGGAAATTATTCCTCCAGACATTGGGAGGGAGGGCAGAGGGTAGGGGGGGATGAGAGGGGGATGAAGAGGAGAGAGAGGTGGGAGGTTAAAGAGAAAAATAGACAGGGACCAGAAAGTAAAGAAAGGAGAAGGAAGGAAGAGCTTTCTGGACTGATACATCAGCACTCCAGGGAAGATGAGAAAAGGCTTTTAAGCAGAGAAAGGAATTTGAAGAACAGTTGTCAGCCGCTGTCCTCAGCCCCTTATCTCACCCGCCCTGCTGCGCTCATGCACCGCCACGCAAATGGGCCCACTTAATTGTTCTGGGATTTGTCCCCTTGCTTGCTCCGAAGGATTTGGGCGCTTTGGCTAAGTGGTTTCAGAAGGGCACTGTTCCTTCCTTCCCCACCTTTTGGCAGTGGCAGCCACATGAGTTTTCAGTGACTACCTTTCTCCCCCTCCCACATGTTTATTTCGAGCTTTTGGAGTTTTCTGTTTCCTTTGCCCTTTGCACGATGAGGAGAGGGGAAGAGGCAGAAAGAGGCTTTCTGCTAATGACACCGAGCCAGAACACAGCTGCTTCTGGGGTGGTGCAGGGGTCTGGTCAGAATTGACAAGGGCACACACCAATCCAACAAAACCTCAGAGAGCATCGCTGTCATTGCATCCAGAGCCAAGCCTAGAGTAGTTTTAATCGGAGTAATTGCCATCCCCGCCCTGCTCATCCAACTCCCCCAGTCTCTGGATTTTTTATTTTTCATGTTGATGGTACTTGTTAAACATTTACTGTGTGCCAGGCACTGTATTAAGCACTAGGGTAAATTCAAGATAATTAGGTTGGAAACAGTCCCTATCCCACATGGGGCTCACAATCTAAATCAAAGGGAGGAGGATTTAATCCCCATTTTACAGATGAGGTAACTGAGGCCTGGAGATGTTAAGTGACTTGCCCAAGGTCACACAGCAGACAAGAGGTGGAGCTGGGTTTAGAATCCAGGTGCCCTAACTCCCAGGCCCATGCTCCTTCCACCATATCATGCTGCTTCTTTATGAGGTGTCTTTACAAAGGGGTAAAAGAAAGTCCTTGCAGTGCAGGATGGGAGGCTGGGATTTGGGGGTGGGGGAATGAGGGAATTTACCCAGAAAAGTTTCTAATGTGGCTTGTCCTATAGCTAGGATCTCACTCTCCCTGGCAGCTTCCCAGTCAGGGTTTGCGTTAACAGAACAGTAGGTCACCAATTGGAACTCATCAGTTTGAGCCTGCGTGGGCTCTGGTCAATCCACTGATGGTATTTATTGAGTGCTTACTGTGTGCAGAGCACTGTATTCAGGTCAGCCTACAGGTCAAGTTGGCCTGGACCCTCAGTAACTCAGCTGTGCTTAGACTGGGCTCTGATGCATCCACACACCCCCTTGCATTTCCCCTTTTCAGAACTGAGGTATGTTTTTCGCATGGGCAGCGGTCCCTGTGGGACACCACGAGACATGTGCAAACATGCTGTGCCTGTGGACCAGTGTTCCCTCCACAAGTGCCTTTTCTTTATGATACTGTGAAGCGCTCACTATGTGTCGTGCACTGTTCTAAGCGCTGGGATAGATACAAATTAATAGGGTTGGACACGGTCCACATCCCACATGGGGCTCACAGTCTTACAGATGAGGTAACTGAGACTCAGAGAAGTGAAGTGATTTGCCCGAGGTCACACGGCAGATGAGTGGAAGAGCTGGGATTAGAATCCAGGTCCTTCTGACTCCCAGGCCTGTGCTCGATCTACAAGGCCACTCTGCTTCTGGTCTGCCTGAGCTAGATTCAGATATTGGAATTCATTCATTCATTCATTCAATAGTATTTATTGAGTGCTTACTATGTGCAGAGCACTGTACTAAGCGCTTGGAATGAACAAGTCGGCAACAGATAGAGACAGTCCCTGCCGTTTGACCGGCTTACAGTCTAATTGGGGGAGACAGGCAGACAAGAACAATGGCAATAAATAGAGTCAAGGGGAAGAACATCTCATAAAAACAATGGCAACTAGATAGAATCAGGGTGATGTACATCTCATTAAACAAAATAAACAAAATAAATAGGGTGGTAAAGATATATACAGTCAAGCGGATGAGTACAGTGCTGAGGGGGTGGGATGGGAGAGGGGGAGTAGAGGAAAGGGGGGAGAAGAAGGTTTAGCTGCAGAGAGGCGAAGGGGGGGGTAGAGGGGGCAGAGGGAAAAAGGGGGGAGCTCAGTCTGGGAAGGCCTCTTGGAGGAGGTGAGTTTTAAGGAGTTTTAAGTAGGGATTTGAAGAATGTCAAGGTCCAGCTCAAGTTGGGCTCAGAACCACTTGGGTCAAGTTGAGAAAACCCGGCCCCTGCAGGGCTCTGTTACTTGCTAAAATCAGGGATTGGTTAGACCACAAAGAGAGGAAGGGGCTTTATGTAGTCACCCTGAAAGAGGAAGAGACCAGAGCTGCAGACCTAGGAAGAAAATAAGACACTCCAGTACCACATTGGGATACCACTGAGAGGGAGGGTGCTAAAGGGATTCCAGGTTTGAACTGAGATGAATGCAAGTGAACAGCATCTGATGTACTGGAATAATAGTAATAATAATGACGGTATTTGTTAAGTGCTTACTATGTGCCAGACACTGTACTGAGTGCTGGGGTGGATACAAGCAAATCGGGTTGGACACAGACTGTTCTAAATATGGCTCACAGTCTTAATCCCCATTTTACAGATGAGGTAATAGAGGCATGGCAAAGTGAAGTGACTTACCCAAGGCTACACAACAGATAAGTGGCAGAGCTGGGATTAGAACCCATAACCTTTTGACTCCCAGGCCCATTAACTGAGCAGAGCCTGGATGGGGCAATTAATGGGTTCTAATCCAGGGTCCAACACTTGTCTACTGTATAACCTTGGACAAGTCACTTAATTTCTCTGTGCTTCAGTTACCTCATCTGTAAAATGGAGATTAAGACTGTGAGCCCCACATGGGACAACCTGATTACCTTGTATCTACCCCAGTGCATAGAACAGTGCTTGGCACATAGTAAATGCTTAACAAATACCATTATTATTATTACTGTGGAGAAAGTGGGAAAGTTGGAATATGGTGCCAGATGGGACAGTCCCCCTGCTTTGGAGAGCCCCAGCCCTCCCACGGAGCAGGAGTTTGGAGAGCTGCTGCCACGGGAAGGGGGAATTGGCTGGGGCAGTGGTGACTCAGGCACCAAGCCACTCCTGCCATCCCTCCGCTCTTCCCCGAAGCTGCAACAACTCTCCCAAATCCTGCTTACCAGGGCTGTGAGCCCCATGTGGGACAGGGCCTGCGTCCAACCTGATTAGCTTGTATCTACCCCAGTGCTTAGTAGAGTGCCTGGCACATAGTAAGCACTTAATACCATAACAAAACCAGCAACAAAATCCCACCTCAATTATATTTACCTTGATAGCTACCCCACAGCGGGTAAGGCAATAACTCTTTAGATCCAGCGGCTTTTTCATTATCCAACGGTTTTCACCCCATCTTAGGTCTCTGGTGTTTTTCACACTAAGGCAATTCAATTTGTTTCACCGATATCAGTCAATCGAAGGCATTTATTGAGTGCTTACTGTGTACAGAACACTGTACCAAGCTCTTGGGAAAGTCCAATATAATAGAGTTGGTAGACAGGATCCTGCCCATAAGGAGCTGACAGTCTACAGGATGTAGAATGTAATACCCAAGTCTACACAGGGCAAAACAAATGTCAGGTTGAAAAGGTTTAGAGAATCTACATGTTTCTTAACAGTCTTGGACAGAATCTGTCTCATTAGTTAGCTAATAATAAACAGGGGGTGGGGGGAAAGGTGCTGTTTCTTTTTTTTTTTTTGGTGGCATTTCAAGACCGAAAGAAAAGGCTGAGATTATGGCTGTGTTTCCTAAAACACTACATTCTTGCACAGGCCACCTGATGGCCCAGTAGCCTAGTTGATTGATAACTGATGTCTGTACGTGCTGGCGGCCCTGCATTACTATCTTCATCTCGTACCACCTGCCTAGGCCCTAGAGGCTGCCTTGTGGGCACCCAGGATGGCAAGAGAATAGCAAAGCTGGGGGACAGAAAATCCCAAAATGCTATCAATTGATCAATGCTATTTATTGAATATTTACTGTGTGCAGACCACTGTTCTAAGCACTCGAGGGATTACAATATAACAGTTGGTAGATACGTTCCCTGCCCTCAGTGAGCTTACAGTCTAGACAGATTGCTATCTGCCAATCAGACAGGTATGCTGATGTCAAGGTTCCAGGGTTAGGGTTGCTTCAAGAATATCAATTTTGTCTGCGTGGGATAATCCTTGCTAACAGATTAGCACATAAATTAGGTTTGCCCTGGTAGATGCAGGTTCAAAAAAAGATATTTTCCACTTGAGAAATCTTTGGGCCCCACTAGATATGGCTAATGAAAACGCTAAATGTAGTTCTTTTTGCTGGGCATCTTTCAGTGTCCCCTGATCCACGCCTCTAGTCCCCCAAATTCTCCCCTGAAACGGGGTTGGTTCAAAGCTCTGACACTGATGGTGGATGGGGCAAGCGACACAGTGGGTGCTGTCTGCCTAGCCACGGTCACCCAGCCTGTTGACTGTGGGGTGAACCCTCGGGCACTGGGCCCTGGACGAATGGCCATTTGCCCTGTGATTAATGTAGCCCTTCGTCCACCTGCTTTGATCATCCTTTGAAACTCAAATCCATGGGGAGGGGGGCGGCTAAGCGGAAGCTTTGAGAGGTAAGAAGTATGTCTATAGGTATCAAAGTTTCTTTAAAAAAAAATACCATAATTTGAATGTTTCTCTTATCTTTGGCTGAGGGAAAAAATTAATAACACGGCACAATATAAAATACTAAATTAAAGGCATTTTGGAACCAGCAATTATTTCATAAGCTCCTCTTTTATTGCTGCTCTAATGTGCCTAATTGCTGTCTTAATGAGGACATTAATTTCCAGCTAATGTGATGTTATTATAGAAATTGCAGTCAGTCTCTTAAAAAAGGGAAAATGCTAGGAAACCATCCCAGGAGAAAGGGGTTCTGGTCATCCTAGGTCTGAGAGGTGAGCTAGAGAGGGGAGATTGGGCCACAGAATGAGCCAAGAAGATAGTTAATTCAGAGGGGCAGGAGGGCAACAGAATGGGGGAGACCAGAGGATGTAATAATAATAATGATAATTGTGGTATTTGTTAAGTGCCAAGCACTGTACTAAGCGCTGGGGTAAATACAAGATAATCAGGTCCCACACATGGGGCTCACAGCTTAAGTAGGAGGGAGAACAGGTATTGAATTCCTATTTTGCAGATGAAGGAACTGAGGCACAGAGAAGTTAAGTGACTTGTCCAAATCTCACAGCAGGTATGTGGCAGAACTGGGATTAGAACCTAGGTCCTCTGACTCTCAGGCCTGTGCTCTTTCCACTAGGCCACATTGCTTCTGTATACGGAGGTGGGTATGTGCAATGTTGCACACACGCATCTATCAACATATAAGATAAACAAAATTCAGTTAGTTATCATGCCCCAAGAACCAATGAGCATGGCCTAGTATAAAGAGCACAGGTCTTGGAGTCAGGAGACCCGGGTTTGAATCCCAACTCGGCCACTGGCCTACTGTGTGACCTTGAGGCAAGTCTCTTTCACTCTCTGGGCCTCAGTTCCCTGATCTGTAGATTGTGAACCCTGTGAGGGACTGGGACTGAGCTCATGATTTCATATCTATGCCAGCAATTAGCACATAATAAGTACTTAATAAATGCTATAATTATTATGAAAATTAAACAAGAGGATTTACCGCCCCAATCCAATATAGCATAGCCTAGTGGAAAGACCACAGGACAGGGAGTCAGAAGGTCGGGGTTGTAATCTTGGCTCCAATACTTGCCTGCTGGGTGATCTTGGACAAGTTACTTCACTTCTTTGTGACTCAGTTTCTTCAACTGTAAAATGGGGATTCAGTGCCTGTTCTCCCTCCTACTTAGACTGTGAGCCCCATGTGAGACAGGGACTGTGTCTGACCCGATTAACTTGTATTTACTCCAGCACTTAGAAGAGGGTTTGACACATATTAAGTGCTGAACAAATACCATAAAAAAGGATGCCCCAACCCATCCTACTTCTATTCATGTACATGTTGCTCTCAAGAAAGTCCTTAAAGTCCTTTAGACTGCAAGTTCACTGTGGGCAGGGAACATGTCTTCCATCTCTGTTACATTGTACTCTCCCAAGCACTTAGCACAGTGATCTGCATTCATTCAATGGTATTTATTGAGCGCTTACTATGTGCAGAGCACTGTACGAAGCGCTTGGGATGTACAAATCGGCAACAGATAGAGATAGTCCCTGCCCATTGACGGGCTTACAGTATAATCGGGGGAGACAGACAAAAACAATAGCAGAAAATAGAATCAAGGGATGTACATCTCATTAAAACAATAGCAATAAATAGAATCAAGGGGATGTACATCTCATTAACAAAATGAATAGGGCAGTAAAAATATATATAAATGAGTGAACGAGCACAGTGCTGAGGGGAGGGGAAGGGAGAAGGGGAGGAGCAGAGCCTCAATCTTGTCTATCTCGCTGCCGACCTCTTGCCCATGTCCTGCCTCTGGCCTGGAACACCCTCCCTCCTCAAATCCAGCGGACAATTAATCTCCCCACCTTCAAAGCCTTATTGAAGGCACATCTCCTCGAAGAGGTCTTCCTGGACTAAGCCCCCCTTTCCTCTTTTCCCACTCCCTTCTGCATTGCCGTAACTTGTTGCCTTTGTTCTTCCTCCCTCCCAGCACTTATGTACATACCTGTCATTTATTTATTTATATTAACGTCTGTCTGCCCCCTCTAGACTGTAAGCTTATTGTGGGCAGGGAATGTGTCTGTTTATTGTTGACTTGTACTCTCCCAAGCGCTTAGTACAGTGCTCTCCACATAGTAAGCACTCAATAAATGCCATCAATTGATTGATCGATCAATTGGAAGGCTTTGGTGTGAGGATAGGAATCAGGACTCCTAGGATGCATTCCTAATTTTGCCTTGTTGTATGGGACAAGTTCCTTCTTTCATTCATTCTTTCGATCATATTTATTGAGTGCTGTACTAAGCACTGTACTAAGCACTTGGGAGAGTACAATACAAGAATAAACAGACATATTCCCTAACCACAGAGAGCTTTCCTTAACTCCACCTAAGTCTCCCAATTTGGAATAATAACCCTAGACCTTTTCCCTCCTTCCCAAGGTTGTGGCAAAGAGATAACAGGAGTAAGAGAGAAATCAACACTGTACTGCTTTCCTCATACATGTAAAGGTTTCCTTCAATTTTGCTTCTAGTAATTAAGACCTCAGACCTCCCCACCTTTGATCCGCCCTTTCCTCTCCACCCAAACGGCTACCTTACTGCTATGGGCTCTCGTTATATCCCGGCTAGACTACTGTGTCAGCCTTCTCTCTGACCTCCCTTCCTCCTCTCTCGCCCCGCTCCAATCTATTCTTCACTCCGCTGCCCGGCTCATCTTCCTGCAGAAACGATCTGGGCATGTCACTCCCCTTCTTAAACAACTCCGGTGGTTGCCTATCAACCTCCGCTCCAAACAAGAACTCCTCACTCTAGGCTTCAAGGCTCTACATCACCTTGCCCCTTCCTACCTCTCCTCCCTTCTCTCTTTCTACCACTCACCCCGCACGCTCCGCTCCTCCGCCGCCCACCTCCTCACCGTCCCTCGGTCTCGCCTATCCCGCCGTCGACCCCTGGGCCACGTCCTCCCGCGGTCCCGGAACGCCCTCCCTCCTCACCTCCGCCAAACTGATTCTCTTCCCCTCTTCAAAACCCTACTTAAAACTCACCTCCTCCAAGAGGCCTTCCCAGACTGAGCTCCTCTTCTCCCTCTACTCCCTCTACCACCCCCCCTTCACCTCTCCGCAGCTAAACCCTCTTTTCCCCCTTTCCCTCTGCTCCTCCCCCTCTCCCTTCCCCTCCCCTCAGCACTGTACTCATCTGCTCGACTGTATATATTTCCATCACCCTATTTATTTTGTTAATGAATTGTACATTGCCTTGATTCTATTTAGTGCCATTGTTTTTATGAGATGTTCTTCCCCTCGACTCTATTTATTGCCATTGTTCTCGTCTGTCCGTCTCCCCCGATTAGACTGTAAGCCCGTCAAACGGCAGGGACTGTCTCTATCTGTTGCCGACTTGTTCATTCTAAGCGCTTAGTACAGTGCTCTGCACATAGTAAGCGCTCAATAAATACTATTGAATGAATGAATGAAGCCCTCCTAAAATCCCACCTCCTCCAACAATTAACTGATCAATTAATTCCCAATACTTTGGGTATCCATCCTCAGCATTTGTGTATCTAATGTGTTAATATTATGGTATTGGTTAAACCAGACATTGTGTCAGATGTTGTACCAAGTGCTAGGGTAGATGCAAGCTAATTAGATTGGACACAGTCCATGACCCACATGTAGCTCACAGTGTTAATTTCCATTTTACAGTTGAGGTAACTGAGACACAGAAGTGAAGTGACTTACCCAAGGTCACACAGCAGACAAGTAGCAGAGTCAGAATTAGAACTCAGGTCCTTCTGACTCCCAGGCCCAGACTTTTTCCATTAGGCCATGCTGCTTCTCTTATATTCAGCTTTACATTCAATTATTCATTCTGATTCCACCATTTGTAAATAATGTTATGTCTGCCTCTCCTATTAGAATTTAAAGGCCTCGTGGGCAAGAAACATATCTTGGGTCTCTTTTGTATTCTCCTAAACATGTAGAACAGTGCACTGAATTTAATAAGCTCTCAATAAATATGTTACTAATCAATCAATCACTAAATTTTATTGAGCACCTACTGGGGCTCAGAGTACTACACTAAAAGCTTGGTAAACAGGATTCCTACTCTCAAGGAGCTTACAAGCTAGCAGGTGTACACTTGATCAATTCATTAAGACAGACACTAAAATAAATTACAGTCAGGAGAAGGCAAGAAAGCATAAAGATATGTACATAAATTCTATATGTGTAGGGGTGAGGGAGAGGGGGTGGTGTGAGTACCCAAGTGCTTAGTGTTGCGAGCCCCCGGCTCATACCAACCAGGACCTTCCCAGAGCACAGGAGCCTAAGTGATATGTAGTAATAATAATAATAATAATAGTAATAATGATACTATTTGTTTAGCACTTACTATGTGCCAAACACTGTTCTAAGCACTGGGGTAGATACAAGGTAATTAGGTTATCCCACGTGGGGCTCACGTTCTTAATCCCTATTTTGCGTATGAGGGAACTGAGGCACAGAGAAGCAAAGTGACTTGCCCAAAGTCACAGCAGACAAGTGGTGGAGCCGGGATTAGAACCCACATCCTCTGACTCCCAAGCCCGTGTTCTTGCCACTAAGCCACACTGCTTCTCTATAATAATGATATTTGTTAAGTGCTTACTTTGTGCTAAGCACTGTTCTAAGCATTGGGGTAGATACAAGGTCATCAGGTTGCCTCACGTGGGGCTCACAGTCTTAATCTCTATTTTACAGATAAGGGAGCTGAGGCCCAGAGAAGTTAAGTGGCTTGCCCAAGGGCACACAACAGACAAGGGGAGGAGGTGGGATTAAAGCCCAAAACCTCTGACTCCCAAGTCTGTGCTCCTTCCACTAAGCCACGTAGAGTCAAACCACACCACTAACCACCAAGGTTAACTGTGGAAAGGATTTTACTTAATTTTACCAACGTGTAAGGGAGTGACACATACACACACTCACTCACTCCACCAAGGGTTCCGTACCAATCTGCTGGTCAAAGGAGCCCATTCTGCCAATGTTTCTTCTCGCTGCTTCCAACTGCTACTACATTCTGCTGCTCTCTACATGCTCTGCTACAAGTACCTCTCCTCCTCACGATTCAAAGCGACCGCTATTTAATTGCCTTAGGCATCACAGCTGTGGCTCTAGGTAGCAGTCATTGATTGGCCCAGGACCCTTACTGGGTAGAGCAGTACCCATGCTCTGCCTCCACAGGCTAGCAAATACCTGTCCTCAAGTAGAGCCCATCAGTGCCTTCGCCAGTCTCTTCCTTGGTGTTGTTTGTGGGATCACAAATAGTCACTAATAAGGCAACTTGTTGGGGGTTCACCACACTTAGGTGACATCAAAGTACTGAAGGGGCAATTGGTGGGGAATATAGGGTGAGGGGATGAAAAATGAATCAGGCAAAGGCCTCCTGGAGTAGTGATTTCAGAAGTAGCAGCAAGTATGAGGTGTACATCCCCTTGATTCTATTTATAGTGATGATGTTGTCTTGTTTTTGTCTGTCTGTCTCCTCCGATTAGACTGTAAGCCCGTCATTGGGCAGGAATTGTCTATATCTGTTGCCGAATTGTATATTCCAAGCGCTTAGTACAGTGCTGTGCACATAGTAAGCGCTCAATA
This sequence comes from Ornithorhynchus anatinus, assembly GCF_004115215.2. Taxonomy (NCBI): domain Eukaryota; kingdom Metazoa; phylum Chordata; class Mammalia; order Monotremata; family Ornithorhynchidae; genus Ornithorhynchus; species Ornithorhynchus anatinus. Next base: position 60,075,429 of record NC_041734.1, read on the forward strand.
AATACTATTGAATGAATCAATGAAGTACTGAGCACCCACTTGCTGTGGTGTGCTGTACTAGACACTTGGAAAGTACAGAATGAAGAAATGACATATTCCCTGTCCACAAGGAGTTTTGCACTCTGAGAACTTAGCTTGGCTTATGCTGTCAAGTCATTTCTGACACAGAGAGGCTCTCCCAGAATGCCCCACTTTCCATCTGCAATCATTCTGGTAGTGTATCCATAGAGTAGTTTCCCTGGTAAAAATATGGAAGTGGTTTACCATCGCCTTCTTCCACGCAGTAAACTTGAGTCTCCGCCCTCAATTCTTTGCCATGATGCTGCTGCCCAACACCGGTGAGTTTTGACTTGTAGCAGATTGCCTTCCACTGGCTAGCCACGCCCAAAATAGGAATGGAATGGGTATTCCTCCGCTTGACTCTCCCTCCCATAGCCAAGACTGGTAGAGTACTGGAAACTCCCCAGGTGCGATCCAGTGAGGGAGCCAGACATAAAAACATTTACTGGAGTATTCAAATTAAATGATTGCAGGCACAATATATATGTATGTATATATGTATGTGTATATGTATTTATACATCTGTATATAGAGAAGCAGCGTGGCTCAGTGGAAAGAGCATGGGCTTAGGAGTCAAAGGTCATGGGTTCTAATCCTGGCTCTGCCACTTGTCAGCTGTGTAACTTTGGGCAAGTCACTTAACTTCTCGGTGCCTCAGTTACCTCATCTGTAAAATGGGGATTAAGACTGTGAGCCTCACGTGGGACAACCTGATTACCCTGTATCTACCCCAGCGCTTAGAACTGTACTCGGCACATAGTAAGCACTTAACAAATACCAACATTATTATATATATATATATATATATATATATATATTTACACACACGAGAGAGGTGAAGAAGGGAATAATGCATTCATCAGTGTTAGGATTGGCAGATGGGTTTATATGGCTTATTTTAGAAGAGCTTTGAAAATGAGGAGATTAGTGGTCTGATGGACATTAAGGGGGAGGTACTTCCAAGTCTAAGGGAAGATGTAAGCAAGGGGTTGGGGGCAGGAGAGATGAGGACAAGGCACAGTGAGTAGCTTGGCTTCAGAGGAATGAAGAGTGAGAGCTGGGGTGTTGTGGGAGGAGAGAGGAGATAAGTAGGAGGGAGGGGGCTGATGGCCAAGAGTTTCTGCTCTTGATGTGAGACACAGCATGGTGTAGTGGATAGAGCACAGGCTTGGGGATCATGGGTTCTAATTTCGGCTCCGCCACTTGTCTGCTGTGTGGCCTTGGGAAAGTCACTTCATTTCTCTCTGCTTTAGTTACCTCATCTGCAAAATGGAGATTGAGACTGTGAGCCCACGTGAGACAGGGACCAGATCCAACCCGATTTGTTTGTGTCCACTCCAGCACTTAATACAGTGCCTGGAACATGGTCAGCGCTTAATAAATACCATTATTATTATTGTGGTTATGCGGAGAGGAATGGGCAACCATTGGAGGGTTTTGAGGAGTGGGGAGATGTTTTAGAAAAATCATCCAAGCAGAAGAATGAAGTATGGATGGCAGAGGGAGTAAGACTGGAGGCAGGGAGATAAGCGAGAAGCTTGATGCAGGAGTCAAACTGGGACATGGCAAGTGTTTGAACCACTGTGGTGGCCACTTGGATGAAGAGGAAGCAATGCATCGAGAAGCAGAGTAGCCTAGTAGAAAGAGCACGGTCCTGGGAATCAATGGACTCGGGTTCTTATCCCAGCTCTACCTCATATCTGCTGTGTGATCTTGTTGGGTAGGGATTGTCTCTATCTGTTGCCGAATTGTACATTCCAAGCGCTTAGTATAGTGCTCTGCACACAGTAAGTGCTCAATAAATACGATTGAATGAATGAATGAATTTGAGTTCTCTGTGCCTCAGTTGCCTCATCTGTAAAGGGGGATTAAGACTGTGAGCTCCACGTGGGACCTGGACTGTGTCCAACCTGATTAGCTTGGATTTACTCCAGCACTTAGAACAGTGCCTGGCACAGAGTAACTGCTTAACAAAACCATTAAAAAGAATGGATTCTGGAAATACTGTAGAGAAAGAACAGAGAGGATTTGAGACTGAAGTGGTAGTTGAAATTGTGGGAGTGGATGATCTCCCCAAAGCAGTGAATTTAGATTGAAAAAAGGACCCTACTACTAGCACCATTTGACTGGTAGGAAGAGCAAAACTGGGTGGGAACACTGGGACTTCATAACTGGGAACAATGTTCTGGGCTTGCTGTTGCCATGTCGCCAACCAGGAGTACCCTAAAACGCCTCTTTTCTATTTTCTCTTCTAACGTCCAGTCACTGGAACCACACCGGCATTCCCAAAGACCCCATACTGGCCAGAAAAGGGCACTGGGGGACGTCCTGTGGGCTAGCTCCCGGCCCGAACAGGGCCTTTGGTTGCAATCCCAGACTTGGCGGCTCATCTACCATGCCCAGCACAGCAGGCTTCTCAGCCCTCGGGAGTATTCACGCCCTCAGAATTTTTTTGTTCTTACAATTGTTTAGTGTTTAATTTGTTTTAATTTCCACATTCAACATTTTTGAACTGTTAGAAGTCCCCCACCTGAAACCCAGCTGCTCCTGATCCCATTACTGCCCATTTTTAGCAGGTTTTGACTTCCCACGCTCCACCTCTGAACCAAGAGAGGTGCTGAGATTGAAATAGAACTATGGGAGATCCATTTTCTCCTCCCTGACTTGTTGGTGTTTAGAAGTAGGCAGCTGAAGTGACACCAATTCTGTTTGCCCTGGGGCACTGTTCGAGGTCATGGTGCAGGAGAAGCAGCATGGCCTAGTGAGAAGCAGTGTGGTCTAATGGAAAGAGCATGGGTTTGGGAGTCAGAGGACCTGGGTTCTAAGCCCGCTCTGCCAATTGCTTGCTGTGTGACCTTATAACTTATAATACATAATTTAAAGATGTACATAAGTGCTGTGGGGTTGAGGGTAGGGTGAATATCGAGAATAATAACAATATAGGTGGGCTCTCTGGATGGAAAAGAGCCTTGGCATTATCACATTTATCTCCTCAGCTCTAAATATTTTCCTAATGGCATGCCTTTTGTTTTCCAGGGAATGAAATGGAGTCAGCCTTAATCACCATCATCAACAGCAGTCACTGAGCATCAGTGTATTAGATACTTGTAAGAGACACAGATCCTGCCCTCGAGAAGCTTTCAGCCAAAAAGAGTAAGACAGGAGAGGCAAAGGATTTAATACCAAAGCAATTCAATCAATTGAGGAGAATAAGTTAAATAACTTTAAGCACTTGATACTCACCTCACCCTCAGCACTTACGTACCTACCTGTAAGGACTTTGTGGGCAGGGAACATGTCTACCAACTCTGTTGTATTGTACTTCCCCAAGCATCTGGTCTAGTGCTCTGCACACAGTAAACACCCAGTAAATACCACTGATTGATAAATCAGTAGCATAAGTGCTAAGGTAGCGTCTGGGAGAGAATCCAGGAATTCAGTCCTGTAGCCCTGCCAGGTTCTTCCCAGACTTTCTCAGAGAAACAGCGTGGCCTAGTGGAGAGAGCCCGGGCCTGGGAGTTAGAAGGACCTGGGTTCTAATCCCAGCTCTGCCAATTGCTTGCTGTGGGAACTTGGACAAGCTGCTTCACTTCTCTGTGTGCCTCAGTTTCCTCAACTATAATAATAATAATGTGTGGTATTTGTTAAGCGCTTATTATGTGGCAGCCATTGTACTAAGCACTGAGGTAGATCAGGTAATCAAGTTGGACACTGTCCCTATCCCACGTGGGGCTCATAGTCTTAATCTCCATTTTCCAGATGAGGTAACCGAGGCCCAGAGAAGTTAAGTGACTTGCCCAAGGTCACAGAGCAGACAAGTGCCGGAGTCAGGACTAAAACACAGGACCTTCTGACTCTGAAGCCTGTGCTCTATCCACTAGGCCGCGCTGCTTCTCAACTGTAAAATGGAGATAACTGCTCTCCCTCCTACTTAGATTGTGAACCCTGTGTGGGACAGGGAGTGTGTCCAACCTAATGACCTTTTATCTACCCCAGTGCTTAGAACAGTGTTTGACACACAATAAGCACTTAATAAAATACCATTAAAAAAAAGCTGGGCAAAGAATCCTGGTCACATACGACGATCATAAGGAATACCATTACTGGGTCACTGTAATGGGAGTCACTCCAGTTCTGTATTCTGTCTTGGGCAGCAGCACCAGGACAATCGGAGGCATTGTGTGATTGTGGCCCTTAATCAGCCAACCAACAGTACGGTACTAACACTTTACTAAATGCTTGGGAAAGGACAGACGAATTAGTAGACACGATCCCTGCTTCCAAACAGCTTACGATTTACAGGGGAGACAGCCACTAAAATTAAATTCTACATAGGAAGAAATAATAGAGTATTAAGAATTGTACAGAAGTGCCTTGGGTGGTTGTGAATACTTAACTGTTCAGGTGACATGGAAGTGCTGAAATGGCAGTTGGTAATAAAAGGCTGGGAGATTAGAAATCAAATCGAGGAAGGTATCTTGGAGGAGATATGATTTCAGAAGGATTTGAAGATGGAGGGAGAAGTAATCTGTCAGATATGAAAGGGAGGGAGTTCTAAATTTGAGGGAGGGCATGAACAAGAGGTCTGTGTTAGGAGACTTCAGTCAATCCATCAATCAATAGTATTATTTGAGCGCTTGCTGTGTGCAGAGCACTGTACTAAGAGTTTAGGAGAGTATAATACAACAGAGTAGGTGGACACGGCCCCTAGCCACAGTGAGCTTACAGTCTAGAAGGAGAGACAGACATTAATATAGATAAATAAATTATGATGAAAACCATATTCTTCCTGGACATGGATAGAGATAGCCTGTCTATCCCTAATGCTTCCCTGCTGCAACTTTGACTTCCCAGCTAACAACTGCCCTCTTCCCCATGAATCTATCCAAACTCCTGTTGAACATCCCTATATCTTCAGTAAGTACCACAGAGAAACTGAAAACAGAATCAGAGCCCAATATGGGATGCGAATCTAGACTCCTTAGATCTCAGTCCTGGGTCATCTACTCCATTCCTTCACTCCTGTGTTCATGCCACAGAGCGCTCTTGGCAGAAATCCAGGCCTTCGGGCAAATTCAGCCAGCTCAATTTCATCCTCACCTGCCATAACTCCTCCCTCTCCTCAGCTCAGCAACACTATTTTTCCTTTATTGGCTCCCATGCCCATTGCCTTCACCAATTAATCCAGATCTCTAACTCCCTCCTTAAACTCCCCAGGCAGCCATCTCCCCCCCTCTCTCACCCCGGATGACCTTGTCAAATACTTTGTAGACAAAATCAACAAAGCTGGGAAGTAGCTTGGCCTAGTGGAAAAAACACAGGCCTGGGAGTCGGAGGAGCTACGTTCTAATCCCAGGTCCTCCACTTGCTTGCTGTGTGACCTTGGGCAAGTCACTTAACTTCTATTGGCCTCAGTTTCCTGATCTGTAAAATAAGGAGTCAATACCTGTTCTTCCTCCTACTTAGACTGTGAGCCCCATATGGGGCAGGGACTTTATCTGACTTGATTAACTTGTATCTACCTCAGCCCTTGAAACAGAGCTTGACACATAGTAAGTGCTTAACAAATACCATCATACTAATAATAATAATCAGTGGTATTTATTGAATGCTTACTGTATGCATAGCAATCATATTCATTGAGCGCTTACTGTGTGCAGTGCACTGTGCTAAGCAGTTGGAGAGTACAAGTACCAACAGGTAGGCACATTCCCTGCCCACAGGAGCTTACAATCTACCTTCTCCCCCTGAGTCTCTGATCCCATCCCTTTACCCCTTATAAAAACACCTGTGTCCACTTTTCTTCCTTCCCTGGCCACCATCTTCAAATAATAATAACAATAATAACTTTGGTATTGTGTTATTTGTTAAGCTCACGCCTCTGCTTTTAAACCTGTCCACAACTCCCCTATCCTAAAAAACCCTTCTCTGGATTCCACTGCACTATCCAACTTTTGCCCCATCTCCCTCTTACAATTCCGGTCCGAATTCCTTGAACTGGTTGTGTACACCTGCTACCTCCACTTCCTCTCCTCCAGCTTTCTCCTTGACTCTCTACATTCTGGCTTTCGTCCCCTTCACTGAGACCACTCTCTTCAAGATTACCAAAAACCTCTCTTTCATTAAATCAGTTCTAGTGGGACTATACTCCCTCTTTATCTTCTTCAACCTGTTGACTGTCTTCAACCCTACAAACTCCTCCCTTCACCCGGAAACACTATCTAACCTTGATTTTCAGACACAGTCCTCTCTTGGCTCTCCTCTTACCTCTCTGGCCACTCTTTCTCAATCTTTTTCGCTGGCACTTCCTCTGCCTCTCAATCCCTAACTGTACATGTCCCTCAAGGGTAGTTCTGGCTTCCCTTCTATTCTCCATCTACACTCAGTCCCTTGGGGAGCTCAGACATTCCCATGACTTTAACTACCACCTCTATGCTATTATGATGATGAGTCCCAAATCTACCTCACTTAACCCTGACCTCATCTCTGCCTCCAGGACATTTCAGCATCAATGTCAATCAATCAATCAATTGTATTAATTGAGTACTTATCATGTGCAGAGCACTGTACTATGTCCTACCGACATTTCACTGCTCAACTTGTCCAAAACTGAACTCTCCATCTTTCTTCCCAAATCCTCTCCTCCTAATTTTCCTACCATAGTTGACAAAACCATCATCCTCCCTCTCCCTCAAACCCAGAACCTTAGCGTAATCAATGATATTTCAACCTCCGTATTCAGTCTATCATCAATTCTTGCTGGTTCTTCCTCCAAAACATCTCCAGAATTTGTCTCCTCTTCTCCATCCAAACTGCTCCCATACTGGACTAAGCACTTCTCATATCCCAACTCGACTACTGCATCAGCCTTCTTGAAAAGGCACTCCCCTCTCCAGTCTATATGTCACTCTGCTGCCCAAATAATCTTCCTCAAGCATAATTTGGTACGTGTCTCCCTACTCAGACAATTCTAATGGTTGCCCTTTCATTCATTCGTTCATTCAATTGTATTTATTGAGTGCTTACTGTGTGCAGAGCACTGTACTAAGTGCTTGAGAGAGTACAATACAGCAATGAACAGTCACATTCCCTGCCCTTTCTACATCAAGCAAAACTCCTAACCATTGTCTTTAAGGCATTCAGTTAGTTCTCTCCTTCCTATTTATCCTTGCTCCTCTACCAATATACCCCAACTCGCACTCTTCACTCCTCTAAGCCAACCAATGTGTCTCGTTCTCATCCCTCTCACTGCCTACCTCTTGCTCACGCCCTCTACCTGGTACTCCTTCCCCCTTCACATCCAGGAAACCACTGTTCTCCCCGTCTTCAAGGTCCTTCTGAAATCATATTTCTCCCAGGAGACCTTCCCTAATGAACCCCTCATCTCCCCATCTTATTTCCCATCCCCAACTGCCACTTTAGCACTTCTGTGTCACCTAAGCACTCCGTTACACTCCACTGTTGCACACTGTACTTATCTTGTGTTTCCCCCTAACTTCATTAATTCATTCAATAATATTTATTGAGCGCTTACTATGTGCAGAGCACTGTATTAAGAGCTTGGAATGTACAATTTGGCAACACATAGTAACAATCCCTGCCCAATAACGGGCTCACAGTCTAAATGGGGGAGACAGCAAAGCAATCCCTGTCCAATAACGGGCTCACAGTCTAAACGGGGGAGACAGACAGCAAAGCAAAACAGAACAAAACAAAACAAGACCATATCATCAAGATAAATAGAATCATGGAGATATACACTCATTAACAAAATAAATAGGGTAATAAATAATATATACAAATAAGCACAGTGCTGAGGGGAGGGGAAGAGGGAAGAGCAAAGGGTGGGGGGGAAGAGGAGGGGAGAAAGAGCAGAGGGAAAGGGGGGGCTCAGTCTGGGAAGGCCTCCTGGAGGAGGTGAGTTCTCAGTGGGGCTTTGAAGAGGGGAAGAGAGTTTGGCGGTTGTGAGGAGGGAGGGCATTCCAGGACAGTGGTAGGACGTGGGCCAGGGGTCGACGGCGGGACAGGCGCGAAAGGGGGACCATGAGGAGGTGAGCGGCAGAGGAGCGGAGTGCATGGGGTGGGCAGTAGAGAGAGAGAGAAGGGAGGAGAGATAGGAGGGGGCAAGGTGATGGAGAGCTTTGAAGCCAAGAGTGAGGAGTTTTTGTTTTGTGCGAAGGTTGACAGGCAACCACTGGAGCTTTTTGAGGAGGGGAGTGACATGCCCAGAGCGTTTCTGAAGGAAGATGATCCGGGCAGCGGAATGAAAAATAGACTGGAGTGGGGAGAGACAGGAGGAAGGGAGATCAGAGAGGAGGCTAACACAATAATCCAGTCGGGATATTATGAGAGCTTGTACCAGCACGGTAGCAGTTTGGACGGAGAGGGAAGGACTGATCTTGGCGAATTCATTTTAGTGTCTGTCTTCCCTGATAGATTTTAAGGCCCTTGAGGGCAGGGATCATGTCTACTAACTCTATTATAATCCTGCAAGTGTTCTGCACAGAATAAGCACTCAATAAATTACTATTGATTGATTGACTGATTGATGTGCTACCTTCTGAGCCAATTGGGGCTGGTAGGAAAGCAAAGCCCATCACCTTAAACCATTTAATTCTGAGTCCTTTTATTGGTGGTGGTGGGGAGGGCTTCTCTGTAATATAGTCTTGGGGTCCAGACTCTTTGGGGTTTAAGAATGTTAGCACCCTTCTAAGAAGGGAGGGCCAGAACCCAAACAGCTTCTTGGAGAGGAATGGGGAGCCAGGTCTCTACTCTGGGCCTCAGCTCCAAGGACCAGGGAGATGGAGGTAGCTGTGCCAGTGTTGGGTATACGGGGGTTGTGTGCCTACTTTTCAGGACCCTACTTTTTCCAGGGTAGGGGAAAATGGCAGGGGGGAATGAAGGAGTAATAGTCCTTGTTGGAACTGGGCTTGGGAGTCAGAGGTCATGGGTTCTAATCCCGGCTCCGCCGCTTGCCAGCTGTGCGACTTTGGGCAAGTCACTTAACTTCTCTGTGCCTCAGTTACCTCATCTGTAAAATGGGGATTAAAACTGTGAGCCCCACGTGGGACAACCTGATCACCTTGTATCCCCCCAGCGCTTAGAACAGTGCTTTGCACAGAGTAAGCGCTTAACAAATGCCAACATTATTATTATTATTACGTAGTGCTGGGATAGAGACAAGCTAATTACGTTGGACACCGTCCATATCCCATGTGGGGCTCACAGTCTAAATCCCCATTTTACAGATGAGGGAACTGAGGCGCAGAGAAGTTAAGTGACTTGCCCAAGGCCACATGGATACGTGGTAGAGCTGGGATTAGCACTCAGGTCCTCTGGCTCCCAGGCCTGGGCTCTTTCCACTAAGTTGTTTTTCACATCTAGCTGCTTCCTCTAACATCCAGGAATCCCACATGGGATTTTTCCCCTGAAAATTGACAAAGCTGGAACCCCACCTTGGTCGGAGTCTTAAGTGGAGAGGAGGAAAAGGAAGGTTAAACAGACCTACAGTGACAGGGATGTGGTTTAATTTTTTTGGCCAGATACAAGAGAGCCGTTCCAGTGTGAATTAAATGGAAACGAGGGGAGGCTTGCCTTTATCCACAGAGGAAAAAAAACCACATCTGGTTACCATCAATTCCTCCCTCCTTTAGCTCCCCAAACCCGATGGCTGCCTCCCTATCATATTTCAGCTTTCTTTTAGTTTTCAAGAGATTGAGCCCTCCAAGGCTGTTTTCTACTTAAGAAATACAGTGGAGGGGGTGGAGGGGGAAGCTGGAGAAGGACAAGAGGATAGAGAGAAAGGGCAAAGAGAGGATAAAATGAGAGGGAAGAAGAGGGGGGAAAGGGAGATAGACTTAACTTGAGAGACTTTAGGTGGGAAAGATAGCAGATGGTTAGGGAAAAAAAACCCACAGTTTTTTGGGTGGGACAGAGAAGGAGGACAAATGGAGAGAGGGAGGGAGTGAAAGAGCGGAAGTTGAGAAACGTTGAAAAGAACAGAGGAAGGCGATAGAACCCAAGCTTAAATGCTTCCTCAGGCTTTTTCCTAAGTGAAACAGAATGGACATTTCTCTGCAATAAAAACAGGCTGCTTCCTCCCCAAACTAGACTGAGACTCTGATGGGCTCAGGACAGTGGAAACCTGGAGGTTTAAGCCCCCAAGCCAAAGCCTTCCTCCCATCCTCTGCTGAGCAAACCCCCAAACTCCTACTTCTTTATTTCCACTCCCCCGATACTGCAACTAGGTTGGAGGTGAGATGAGGGGAAGAGGGGTGTACTGCTGGAACAGCAATGGGCAGCTATGCTACTTCTCCGGTAGCCTGCCCCGGGTCCCCTGGCGTCACACCAGGGTCTCATTCCCATGCTGCTTTGTTCCACCGTGAGGGGAAGAATACAAACAGCTGCAAAATATGGAACTTTGGGAAGGCTTTGGCATCTTCTGTAGCCAGGGCAAGTTACTGCGGCTGGGACCGTTGGACTCAGAGCCGCGAGGAGCCTGAACCTCTGCTTCTCTAGCTACGCTACCCTCCTGCTTGTTTTTATTTCCTGTATTTGTCCTTGTCTTTTATGTTGGTTTGGGGGTTTTATTGCTTCATTTCTCCTTATGTGCCTGTCCCCCGTCATCTCTCCACACTTTAATAACTAGATTGCGAGCCCCTTGGGGACTCAGGACCATGTCTAATTTTCACCAACGTGTTCTTTCCCAGCGCTTAGTATAGTGATCTGCCCACAGTAAGCATTGAATGACTACTACTACTGTCGCTATTACCACTACTGTGGTAGGACTCTCTGACGGCTGCCAAAAGCCCCTCCCTCTTCCCCCCGCCCCCACCCCCACCCCCCAGCACCAAGGGCATGGCTATTTTGGCCAATTATTTTGAACTTTTTATTCCTGTGATCTCTGTGACTGGAGAGGCAGAAGCGCAAAATGCTGTTTCCTCTTCTGAGCAATAATTTAGATACTGCAGTCACTTCTGGATTATCAGTTACTACTTTTACTATTATCACCACGCAACCCCTCATGAACTACTCCTTGACTACCCCGCCATCCTTCCTCCATTAGTTACTCCATAGTTTCTCAGCGGCTACTCAACAACTTAGCTCGGTTGTTAAACTGTCACAGTCTTCTCTTGGTCCCCATTCTCCACCCCTCCCTAGGCTCCCAGCCCCCATCCCTGATTTATAAAAGCTCCTGGTGGGAGCCGCTTTAAGTTGCTCCACAAATCTATTAATTCCTAACGACTCTCCCCTTCCTCCTCCTTCCAACTGGTTTCCTGGTTATTAACGGTTCCTGGGTTAGGACCGGGAGAGAAGCATTGAACACAGCGGCAATTAAGTCCCCCTGCCCTGGGGCAATCAATTAGTTCCCATGATTGAGGATGGGGAGTCTGGGACCTGCGGGGCAATCAATCCCAGAGCCTTCAGCCCCGTTGCTGCTTGGTGGATGGAGAGCAGAGAGAAGGCACCATCCCTTCAAGACAAAGGCAACTCTCAGGCTGCTAGAACAAAGGAGTTGGTGCAGTTCTCTTGGAGCTCAGGTGGGATCCAAGGGTTCTGTCTTTCATTCATTTATTCATTTGTATTCAGTCGTATTTACTGAGTGCTTACTGTGTGCAGAGCACTGTACTGAGAACTTGGGAGAGTACAACATAACAATAAACGGACACATTCCCTGCCCACAACGAGTTTTCAGTCTAGAGGGATGAGCTGATCTTCCTTTCACCTCTCCGGATCCCACGCAGTTCTCACATCTAGACCCCTACCTAGCAACCTAAACCTGGGCATGTTCCCTCCCAGTTCCCCACTATCATCTAGTCACTGCTGGAATCCTGACTTCCAGGATTCTGATTTCCCATGCCATAAAGTGTGGACAGCAGGCTGGGCCAGAGGCTACTTACCCTCTGGAGGGAATGGGAGGAATGTGAAACAGGGAAACAACCAGATGGGATCCCTGAGACTGAAAAGAGGACCGCACATGCACCCCAGGTCTCTTTTATGTCCTTCGTTCTCCATGTTTTCCGGGGAAACAGAAGTGCGGTGTTTCTTCAAGTTGCCACAATGATTACTTTTTTTTGGTTGTGGGGTGGGGAGTGGGGAGCGGGGAGGAGGATCTCTTAGGTGCCAAAAGAGGAAGAAATGGGCTCCGGGCCTTGGATTCAGGTCACGTGGGATTGCTCAAGAAAGTTCCATAATCTCATCCCCTTCAGAAATAGATGGGAAAGCTTAGACAGCGCCACTTTCCTTCCTTCCTTCCCAACCAACCATATGTGCCAAGCCCAGGTAAAGTCAACTCTGCCCTCCACTGCCTCAGAAACTCCAGCCTCTACGTAGCCCTGCTGCATCCAGAGCCAGCTTCTTTACAGCTTCTATGCTGCAAAAGGTCCCTATTCTGGGCTCCCTCAGTTCTCCCCCTCCTATTTATCCACTCTCTTCTCTTACTACACTCCTGCTCACACTCTTCGTTCTTCTAGGGCAAAGCTACTCACTGTGCTTCCTTCTCATCTCTCCCAGTGTGGACTTCTTGCTTATTCCCTCCCACCTGCCTGGAACTCCCTTCCCCTTCATAATAATGATAATGATGATGATGATAATGATAATAATAATTACAATGATAATAATAATAATTGTGATGTTTGTTAAGCCCTTACTATGTGCCAAGCTCTGTGCTGGGAAAGATACAAGATAATCAGGTCCCAAATGGGGCTCACATGCTAAGTAAGAATTACCACAGGTATTGAATCCTCTTTTGCCCATGAGGGAACTGAGGCACAGAGAAACTAAGTGACTCGCCCAAGGTCACACAATAGGTAAGTGGGGGAGCCAGGATTAGAACTCAGATCCTCTGACTCCCAGGCCCCTTTTCTTTCCACTAGACCATGGAACTTCATGACCTAGGGGATGCAAGTGATACAATCCACCTGGTCTACAACTGACAGGCCACGCCTCTCCCCATCTTCAAAACCCTTCTGAAATCACATCTCCTCCAGGAGGCCTTCTGTGATTAATTTCTCATCTCCTCAGTTTAAATCCCACCTAAGAATTTAAGTGCTCTCAATCTCCCATGGTACATAGGCACACATCTTATGAACCCTACCACTTAAGCACTAGCTCCTATACATGTCCCCTCTCCCTTTATCCTCCTGTCTGTAATTTATTTTAGTGTCTGTCTTCCCCCATTAGAATGTAAACTCCTTGTGAGCAGGGATGAGATCTACTAATTCTAGGGTACTCTCCCTAGGACTCTCTAGAAGCAGTGTGGCCTAGTGGAGAGATCATCGGCCTGGGAGTCAGAGGACCTGGGTTCTAATCCCGGTTCCCCCACTAGTCTGCTGTGTGATCTTGGCCAAGTCACTTAATTTCTCGGTGCCTCAATTACCTCATCTGTAAAGGGGGGATTAAGACTGATCCTCATGTGGGACGTGGACTATATCCAACCTGATTATCTTGTATCTACTCCAGCGCCGATTCACTGGGTCCTCAAGGCCAAATTACCTCTCCCCTCTCCCCTTGGGGAGTTCCTCCAAGAATAATTAGGGTATGTATTGAGCATTTACTATGCGCCAAGGACTGTGGTAGATCACATTCATTCATTCAATTGTATTTATTGAGCGCTTACTGTGTACAGAGCACTGTACTAAGCACTTGGGAAGTACAATTCGGCAACAGAGACAATCCCTACCCAACAATGGGTTCACAGTCTAGAAGGGGGAGATCACAGAAAATCAGATCAGAGCCAGTCCCTGTCCAACAAAGGGCACATAGTATAAGAGGGAGGGAGAAGAGGTATCGAATCCCCAGAGTCCCAGGGAAGTTAAGTGACTTGGCCAAGTTCACTGAGCAGGGTGGGCAGAACCAGGGTTAGAAACCAGGTCTCTAGACTGCCAGTCCTGTGCTCTTTTCACTCAGCCACCCTATATTTGGAGCAGGGGGGAGAGTAGTTAGATTCATAGAAATTACTTTCCCCTCTTGAAATCCCTAAATGGTAAGGGTTGCCCCCGCCAACGCCCAAATCTAAACCCAACCCACTTCACTTCCCTGCCAGGTATTTCTCGCCCCCACCACAGGCTAAGCCTGCCCCCATAATGTCAAACTCTGGAGATGATCGATGAGATGGACAAGACAGCATCCTCATGGGGAGAAGGGGAGATACACAAAACCCAAAGAAGTGATACAATCCACCTGGCCCACAGACTTACTCTCCCAGTGCTGCCAAGAGGCTTGAGAGCCATCAGCCTGGCACTGACGGGTTTTTTTTGTGGGGGGTTGGTTTTTTTTCTCTTTTTCAAATCCGTTAATAAAACGCAAGTGAATCAAATCCGCTCGGAGGAAGGAGGAGGGGAGAGGTAGGAGCCGTGATGTTTGCTGAAGTTGGAAATTTAATAAGAAGAAAAATAAAAATAGCCACCGAGCAAAGAGTCAGAGACGATGTTCTGGGTGATGAGAGACATAAAGGGAGGGGGAGAAAAACCGTCTGAGGGCAGAACTGAGATTCGAGTGGGGAAGTGGCAAACTGAGCTGGGAGGGAGATTGGAGGGCACTTGGGGGGAGTCAGCTGGAATTGGAGGAGAAGAAACAGGAGGGAGAGGCGGCCGGGGAGGCTGAGCCGGTTAGGCAGGCGATGGCAAAGCGAGGAACCGATCCCCGCTGTGTGGGGCATCGGCCTTCCTAAGGATGCCCTGCCGTTCGGCTTCACCTCTTTGGGCTCCAGTTCACTAGCGGCTTCGATCGGGCAGGTAGAGGACAGAGGTCTTACCGGCACCAGAAATAGAGGAATCTGAGGATGCGACAGCAGGGGAACTGAGACGTTAGGACGGAAGAAGTGAGACGTTAGAGCAGAGGCGAAGCCGCGGCCCAAACTCGGAACAGGAGAGAGGTAGGAAGAGAACCCAGAAATTCCCATTCGTTCATTCAATCGTATTTATTGAGCGCTTACTATGTGCAGGGCACTGTACTAAGCGCTTGGAACGTACAGTTCGGCCACAGAGAGTCCCCCAGACATTCTCTCTCTCTCTGTCAGTCTAGACCCGCCGGGGGGTCCCCAACGACCAGGCTTAGGAGGTGGTGGCTAATGGCCCGGGGACGCCGGCTGCAGGCCCAGAGCCAGTCAACTGCTCTGCCTCCCCGGGGGGCCCCTCGTCACGCCTATGGAGGAAATCCAGGCTTTCCCCGTCCCTTCCCCGACCACTGCCCCGCACGGTCCGGAGGCGGGCTGAGCCAACGGCCCTCCGGAGGACGCGGAGAGGGCGCGCCCCGTCCCGCTCCCGGGCCCGCGCTCTCCCCGCCCCGTTTGGTTTAGAACGAGGCGGAGCCGCGGCGGCGGGTCCCCCGACGCAGGGAAGTGGGAGCCGGCGGCGTGATTGATGGTTTAATATCGTGAGCTGTGACCCGGCGCCCCCCTTCCCCCGCCCACGCCGCGGCAGGCGGCCCCCGGCGCGCGGGCGAGAGCCGCCGTGATGGAATAATTCCCTTACCGAAAAGGGAAAGGGGCGGGGGGGCGGGACGCGAGAGATGCGCACACTACCGAGAGAGAGAGCCTTGCCTGCGGGGCGGGGAGTGGAGCACCAAGGCCGGACGCCTGGGTCCTCTCCGGGACTCTGCCCCCCGCCCCCCCCCCCTCCCCGGGGTCGATCTATTATTGAGCGCTCCCTGGGTGCGGAGCACTGGTCTGAGCGCTGGGGAGAGGACGAGCCACCGGAGTTGGGAGACACGATCCCCCGGGAGCGGGGAGGGGGCGGGTCAGAGAGGAGAGCGGCCCGTGGGCCGACGAGATGGCCCGAGTCAAAACCCAGAAGTCTGGTCCTCTAGGGCTCTCCTCACCTAGTCTCTTCGCTGGCATGGAGCCCCTCTTGAATCTGGGAAGAGCGCATCATCATTCAGCTTGCCAATAGGCAGAGGAGGGAAGACCAAGTACCCGAGGTTCGGGGCCGGCTCTGGCAGGGATCGTAATTGAAAAGAGGAGAAGATACCGAGACTTCGGGGGCCCGAGTTTCATTCCAGCCCTGAATGGATAAAAGGGTAGATGGAAGGATAAAAAGATAAAAGATGGAGCTGTTAGCCATTGTACCAAGTGGCCAAGGGGACTCGTAATCTGTAGGGCAGCTGGGAGAGATGGGATCTGACAGGACGGCCTGGGGCCTGGGGAGGGGACGGAGCGTTTCTGGCATTGAAAAAAAAGGGGGGTGGGGGGTGGGGGGTAGCAGGAGTCGGGAGAAGGAGACCGCGAGGTGGACGGTTCCCGTGCGAGGTGCAGAAGAGGGCAGGGGAGGGAGAGAGGGAGAAGAGGGAAGGAGAAAGTGGAGGTGAAAGATTGAGTCGAGGCAAAGAGAGAACAGAAGGGGGAGGTTCAAAAAAAAAAAGCTAACAGATGAGGCTCGCACTCTTGTTTCAGTTTAGCCGGGCTAGGAAGAGAGAAGGAAAAATAACGCAAAACAAAGGAAAGAGAAAATGGGAGGGAAATAGCACGAAGGCTAGAGGAGGGGCGAAAGGGGGTGCCCCGAGTTAGAACCAGAGGATGCTAGCAGGTCTCCGGGCTTGAAAGCAGCCACGCGTTACTAGGGTCGGGAGGAATCATGTCTCTGGCTGTAGGTCACGAGCTCCTTGAAAGCTCTTGAGAAGCCTTTGGCTTGGGTGCTCAAGAAGGAGCATTATTTTAAAAGAGCAACTAAGCAACAAAGAGCAACATGACCTTTTCCCCAGACCTGATAGGAAACAAGAAGCTTCAAAAAAACCCACAAAACCCAAATCCCAGTGTGTTGCTGCCACAGGGTTGGGAGCGCTTCATGGCCCCTAGACTCCAAGCGGTGGGTCACGCTTGCAGCCAGCCCTGCGATCTGAAAGGAGACCTTGGGGAAGGAAGGAGGTGGAGGATGGACTCCAGATGGGAAGAGAGCAAACAATGGGGCAACTAGGATCGTGAGATGGAGAGCGAGTAGGAAAAAGAGGACTAGAAACAGGGTTTGGGGGTACAGGTGGGCGAGAAACTCAGCCTGCTTGAGGTGGGAGGGGCATGAGGAGGTACGATGAGGGAGATTGTGTGTATTAAGGGGAGAGAGAGTGCGCGTGAGTCGGGGAGAGCATGAGGACCCATGTGAGAGGAGAGTGAGTGACATTTTCTTGGTGAGAATTTTTTAAAAACTCAATTTCAACAGTTAAGTGGTTAAAAATACACACTGCGGCTGTGCAATTTTGCAAGGCTTGTGTCAGGGGGAGAAGCGGAGATGCTGAAGAGCTCACAAATGAAGCAAATTGCTGAAAATCGAATTTTTACTGTCTTATCTTGGAGCCACATGAGAAGAGATTGTAATTTCTGCCTGTAGTTTCTGCCCATTTCCATGTTTAGGGCAGAGATGGACAGGAAGAAGGGGAAGAGGGCATAAGCAAGGTGGAGAAATGAAAGTAAGAGAGAGGAATGAGATGAAGGGGAAAAGGGGGTGGGGGGAATGTAGGGAAAGAGAAAGAGACGGAGACTATGAGGGAAAAAAATCAAGAGGAAGAAACGGAGTGGGCTTGGAGACAGTCCAGAGAAAAGAAAGGTCCAAGAGAAGGTATTCCATTTTCAGGGGCAGAGGGACATCAGTGCTTGCAGGGAATGGAAGAAGAGTAAAAGGAAAATGGGGAAATTCATACCAAGGAAGCAAAAAAGTCTTGTCTTTTTCTGTGCCTTTCCCTGATGTCTGTCAGCAGCAGCACCCCTAGACAGGTACAGCGACAGAGGCTAGGTTTCAGCGAGACTCTTGGCAGGGGCAATCTTGCCCGGTCCCTTCCAGCCAGCAAAGGCGGAGGCCAGTCTGCAAGGGGCAGTGGCTTGGAATAATCCAGTCACGTTGGTTCCCTAGAACCCAGACCAGCTAGCAAGGGGACGATCTGTCACAGACAGTTTGTCCACCTGACAGATTCAAATTTCTCTTGCCTTGAGCCCAGGCTGAAGTGGGAACGGAGGACCGAAAAAAAAGGCCGGAGAAATGTAGGCCGTTACAAACCCTTGGTGAGGAGTCTGAGCTCTGGGTGTTGAGCTGAAGTTTGCAATTTGTAGACAGCTCTCTCTCCTCTTTGGGGCTCTCCCCCCCGGTTTTGTCCCTCCCCACGACAAAAGGGAAGTCAAAACTAAATGAGGGATACCTGCAAAATATTCGCCCTCTGAAAAAGGGATTTTGTGGTGCGCGTGGAATCCACAAAGCCTAACACTGGTGGGAAGCGGGCCAGAGGGTCTCAAGCTGGGCCACAATCCAAGTCAGCCGTTTCCCACACGCTCTATGCCGCCAGCCTTGCCCAACCTCATCCTCTGCTTGGCATTCCAACTTGCTTACCATCCCTGCCAGGTATTCAAATCTACCATCCTGGTGGGGCGCTGAGCCACCATCCGCCCCCGCCATCCAACCCGGTGCTAGCGGTTGCCACCTGAGCATGCTCGGAATGGCGACGGACAGATTGGGTGGGCATGTGCATCCGTGTCTCCTGACTGCTTAAATGCGGAAGTTCTAATTCTGTTGGTGTATGAATGGATAGGGGGCTCCGATGACATTGCCCAGTTCAGAGGTTCCCAGGGGACTCCCAGGTCTTTCACAGCCCTGGCAGCAGAGTTGGCAGTGATGGTCCCAGGGCCCTAGTCCGTGGTGGAGGTACTCGCGCATTGGTCACAACTGATTTCGGACCCAGATAATCTGCAGATTATATCTGGGATCATGTTCCAGCAGATAGAGCCCAGGCCTGGGAGTTAGAGGACCTGGGTTCTAATCCTAGCTCTGCAACTTGCCTACTGGGTGATCTTGGGCAAATCAATTAACTTCTCTCGGCCCCAGGTACGTCATCTGTAAAATGGGGATTAAAATACATCCCTCTTAGACTGTGGGACAGGGACTGAACCAGCGGGCCTAGTGGAGAGAGCCCAGGCCTGGGAGTCAGAGGACCTGGGTTCTAATCCTGACTCTGCCACTTGTCTGCTGGGTGAACTTGGGCAAGTCACTTTACTTCTCTGTGCCTCAGTTCCCTCAACTGCAAATGGAGATTCAATACCTGTTCTTCCTCCTACTTAGAGCCCCATGGGGGAGCTGATTATCTTGTATCTTCCCAATGTGTAGCACAGTAAGTGACACATAGTAAGCGCTTGACAAATATCACAGTTATTATTATCTGCGTATATTGTTTCTACCCCAGAGCTTAGTACAGTGCTTTGCACAGAGTAAATGCTTAACAAATAATATTATAATTATACTATAATCATAATATAATAATAATAATTACAAGAACAATCCCACCAAGGCAATCCCCAGAAACGGAGGGGAATCGGAGGGGTGGAAAGGGACCTAGCAGCCCCTCCTGGCTTGTTTGGGAGGGAATGTTAGACCTTGAGTTTCATGGCACCGCATGCCAGCTGGACAGAGCAAATGAGGGGGTCACTGCCCCTCTGAACCATACTGCTGTCTAGAGAGGGATTGTATCCTTGAAGATGCCTAGAGCGCCACCAGGCTAAGGGACTCCCACCACACCCAGGGATAATGGATCTTTCTCCCTACACCCCTCACCACTGTTGCAGCCAAACATTGGAACCCAAAGCCAGCAGGAGAAATCCCCTCCTGAAAGGTTCCTCTGCCTCTCCAGCCAGGCCCTAGGGCAGCCTCCAGGGTCTCTCCTCTCATTCCCCTGCCTCAGGCCTAGAGCCAGGTTCCTTTCCCAGTAAATAACTTCATCTCACCTAGATTAGTAAGCAAGTCACTTGCCAGACAAGATGAGACTGTGTTCCCGGATTTCAGAGGAGCAGACCTGCCAGCAATCTTGGAAATGGCACTGCCGTCAAAATGCACTCTAATGCAATAGGCCAGACCTATAATTTAAGTTATTTCTGTGGGGTGGAGATTTTAACATGAAAGTAGCAAATACATAAGACACCTTCACACATACATATCCAGTCACTTTTGTGCACACGTACATAAACACTTTGGCGTACACATGCACAGAAGCCGCCACACACACCTTCAGGGATACACACCTTCATACACCACACGCACACAGGCAATTTCAACTACATAACCCTCCCCAGCACACTGCTCCTTTCGCATCGAAAGGCTGACCATCGTAAATGCACTCCCACACATGTCCTGCTACCCTCTCTCCTCTAAAAGCAACGGGGCTGCTGAAGAGTGAACTGAGAAGGAAACAGTCACCAGCCCTTTTCCCTTCTCTGCTCTAAACGGAAACACAGCTGAGTTGGAGCAGCCCAATGCTGGCAAATGTGGCACGCAGGCACAAACCCACGGCATCAGGAGGTGCCGATTCCCATAGTACCTTGAGGGGAATTTTGGGAAGCCCTGAGACTGCCCTGAGACTGAGGCAAGGGAGAACCCGGAACTGTCCCAGGCCCCCAAGGGGGTCTCTCAACTGGGAGCTGTCCTCAGTCTGGATCCACTGGGCCCTCTGCTGCCTGGACCAGTCCCTTGAAGATCACTCCAAGTCACCCTTGAATCCTCTTAGCAGTCCTAGGGTAACTGCAAGTTGTCCCAGGGTTTGGGAGAGTTGGTAGAGTAGCCCAGGAGCTGACTGAGTCTCGGCCTACCTGGAACCTGTAGTGGCAAAGCAATTTGATAAAACACTGATGAGAGCATTTCCTCAGGTTGCCCCTTGAATTTAGAGAAGGAGCATGGTCTAGTGGATAGAGCGTGGGCCTGGGAGTCAAGAGGACCTGGGTTCCAATCCCAGGTCTGCCACATAATAATACTTGTGGTATTTGTTAATCTAGGCACTGTTCTAAGCACTGGGGTAGATACAAGATAATCAGGTTGGACACAGTTCCTGTCCCACATGGGATTCACAGTCTTCATCCCCATTTTACAGGTGAGTGAACTGAGGCACAGAGATGTGAAGAGGTCACACAGCAGACAAGTGGCAAAGCCAGAATTAGAACCCAGGTTCTCTCCTCTGACTCCCAGGTCCGTGCTCTTTTCACTAGGCCTTGCTGCTTCTTGTCACGTGTCTGCTGTGTGACCTCGGACTTCACTTCTCTGTGCCTCAGTTACCTCATCAGAAGTGTGTTCCCCATCCGTAAAATGGGGATTAAGATTGTGAGACTCCTGCGGGACGTGGACGGTGTCCAACCTAATTAGCTTGTATCTACCCCAGTGCTTAGTACAGTGCCAGGCACAAAGTAAGCTCTTAACAAATATCATTAAAAAAACCAACAAAACTTTGGTGACACATGCTTAACAGCCATGGCTTTCCAGCCTTTCCTTTCTGTTCCCTCCATCTTCCTCATTAAAGACCCACGCTGTCATGGCAGTGAATCACACCCCCTGCACTTCGAGCATCTTAAAGTGATCTTTAGGCCAGGCCACCTACCCTGATTATCACCTCGGGGGCGGTAAGAAGTAGGAAAGGGATGTTTCCCATTTTACATAAAAGGAAAACAGGGAAAGGGACCCACTCAATTTCCCAAAGCGAGTTACAAGCAGGTCTCGACCTGAGAGAGTTTTAATTATGACGAATGGCACATCCAGTGTTTCTAAATTTGCGCTGTTTCCATTTTACAACAGTCGGTTTCAACTTTACAACATCGGCTTCTTTTTACACTAGCTCCGGGAGGCTCAGGCAGTGGGAGTGAGGGATGCACTCTGGAACAGTTGGGAAACGGGGAAACAATTTTTTTAAAAGCCTTAGTGTGAGGGAGAAGGGAGGAAAGTTTAGAGGGGGTGGAGGGAGCTGAGCAAGAGAGGCCAGGGAGCAGAGAGGGGTTGCCAGAAACTACAGATGAAGTAAAAGTCGGCTCCCTGTTGTGGACCCTCTGACTCAGTATAAATGCTATAATGTTGCTGCATTACTCATCTGTAGCGGATTGAGAACACACTTCTGGGTAATTTTGATAAGAATAAGGTATCCAACCTTGGTATCCAACCCAATCATCCATTTGCAACATTGTTCCTATGAAAAATTGGTTCCAATTTACGTCTGAAGGCCGCCCGTAGAGCCAGAATTAGAGCCCAGGCATTCTGACTCACGGTGTTTCTGATGTTTTCTCTTCCTGGCCTTTCATTCCAGAACAGGCCAAAACCAGAGGTGAAAGGCTCACTTGGAAAACCCAGGAAAAATCTCTTTCCCCAATTCATCCCTCATCTCCATCCCATTGGGGCTGGAGGTTAATAAACTCATCACCGATGAGCAGGAAACATGAATGCAGAGGTTTTAATTACAGCAGAAAATTGGCCCAATTGGTATTTAATGCAGAGTAAGTGTCTTATTAACCGGACAGGGCAAGGGATGCAGAGAGGTTCATATAGGTTCATCTCTGCTGGCTCTATCCCTCTAAGGAGCTTTAAGCCAAGGGAATTCATTCCTCTATCTCGGGTACCGGTATCTAGGATTTTACACACTCATGCATCCCCTCATATTACATGGAGGAAAGGGAGGCGCAGAGGGGTGTCAGGGCTCACTTAAGTCTAGGGAAGGAGATCACTTAATCAATCAATCAATGGTCTTTGTTGAGTGCTTACTATGTGCACAGTACTGTACTGAGCCCTTGGGAGAGTACAATACAATGGAATTAGCAGACGCGTTCCCTGCCCGTAACGAACTTGTAGTTAAGAGGGGGAGTCAGACATTGATATGAATGAATAACTTATAATCTATCATTTAAAGATATGTACATAAGTGTTGAGGGGTTGGTGGGTGGGAGAATATCAAATGTCCAAAGGTCACAGATCCAAGTGCAAGGGGATGAGATGTTTCCATTGTCCTGACTCCTGGGGCTGAGGGTAAGAGAGAGGGCAAGTGGTGAAGGTTCCTGTTTTTTCATTCCTTTCCCTAACTCTTAATTCTTCCCAAAGCTTTAGAAATACACATGCCATTTTCTCTCACTCCCTCTAGGGACTAGCAAAATAAATTAATGGCATTTATTGAATGCTTTCTAATAATAAAAATTGTATTTGTTAAGCTCTCTCCACCTTCAGAGCATTGTTAAGGTCGCATCTTCTCCAAGAGCCCTTCCCCAATTAAGGTCTCTTTTCCCCCAGCTCACTCTCCCTTCTGCATCATCTATGACCTTAGGACATTTGATTTTCCCCCATCCCCAACCCCACAGCACTTATGTACAAATCTTTAAATTAGACATTATAAATTATTCATTCATATTAACATCTGTCTCCCCCTCTAGACTGTAAGCTCACTATGGGCAGGGAGTGTGTCCGTCAATTCTGTTGCACTGTACTCTCCCAAGTACTTAGTACAGTGCTCTGCACATAGCAAGCACTCAATAAATACCACTGATTGATTAATCGATTCATTGCTTGCCATGTGCCAAGCACTGTACTAAGTGTGTGGGGCTCACATTCTAAGTAGGAGGGAGAGCAGTTGTTGAATCCCCATTTTGCAGGTGAGGGAACTGAGGCACAGAAAAGTTATATGATTCGCACAAGATCACATAAGTGGCCGAGTCATTATTAGAACCCGGGTCCTCTGACTTCCAGGCCTCTGCCCTTTCCAGTAGACCATGCTGCTTTCTGTGTGCAGACACTGTACTAGATGCTTGGGAGAATCCAATACAGTAGAGTTAGTTGGCACGATCCCTGCCTGCCCTCAGGGGGTTTACAATCCAGCGGGGAGGTAGTGCTCTTCACATATCATCCTCTTACTGCTCTACTCTCCAACAAAGAGTAGCTTCAATCTAGCTGCTCTCTGCTTTTTTTTCCCAGGACCCCCCCACACTCAACCCACAGAATCAGTCCGGAAATTCAGACGACACTGTCGGTGACGAGGCGGCATTCATGACTCTGAGTGTCTCTGATGGAGAATCTCTTGCATATTTTGTCCAGGAAAACAACAGTCATGCATCTTTTCTGTCCCCTTGGTATTTTTGGTGACACCAGTGGTGAAGAGTGCTTGAGTCATTAGGGAGGTGGTGGCTCTCTTAAGAAGGAGGGAGAATAGGAGGAATGGTGAAGAGGGGGTGGTGGAGAGGGGGAGGAGGGGTGGATGGGGTGGGGGCAGGGGGAGGAACCTTAAACTGAAGCTGTGGCTTAAAAGCAAAAATACAGCTCAAGGCAGCAGCTTAGTTCCGGAGCTGCTCCAGCTCAGCCCAGCCCCCCATGGCTCATACATATTCATGGACCCCCATGTTCCCCCAGGCAGCTGTGTCCTTAATCGAGAGGAGAAGTGACCTAATTTGGGTGCCAGGGGAAAGCTAGGCATCTCTCCTGGCTGCCAAGGAGTGGCTGGAAGGACCAGAGTCCCACTAACCTGGCAGTGACCCCAGCTACAAGGGAAGAGGGGTTTTAAAGAAGGGTCAGACAGAGTGGTTGGGGGGCTCTGGGAAGGTGCCTTCTACTCTCTTTAATAGGAGACCCCCGCTGGGCAAATGGCTTCGGGCCACGGCCTAGTCTAAGGCACCTGTGTGACCGACTATTTACCAGGCACATTTGCACACCTGCTCCTGGTTGTTCACAAACCCACAACTGTAGACTCCCTTGCATATCCTTGCATCCAACTGCACATGTGGAAACATATATGGGCGTAACTTTCTTGGACAACTCTTTGGGTCAATATTTTCACATCCCCATTTGAATGTAAATCCCTCGAGGTTAGGGAATGAATCTTGGATTCTGCTGTACTTTCCCATGTGCTGAATACAGTGCACTGCACCAAGAGGGTGCTCAAATCTTTTTAGTACTACTACTACTAAAGACATGCACACTTTTTAAAAATGATATTTGTTAAGCGCTTACTATGTGCCAGGCACTGTACCAAGCGCTGCAGTAGATACAAGACCATCAGGTTGGCCACAGTCCCTATCCCACTTGAGGCTCATAGTCTTAATCCCCATTTTATAGATGAGGCAACTGAGTCACAGAGAAGTTTAATGTCTTGTCCAAGGTCACACAGCAGACAAGTGATGAAGCTGGGATTATAACCCAGATCCTTCTGACTCCCAGGTTCATGATCTATCTATTAGGCCACACTGCTTCTATACTGTACCATAGAAAGAAAGTGGGGACAACAGGGCCCTAAGGGAGATCTGGATCCTGACCCTGGTGCTCTGAAAACCATAAGCCTATCTCCCTTGTCACTTTGAAGATACAGATAGATCTTACTTGCCCCCAACCCTCTAAACTGTACACTCATTGTGGGCAGGGAAGGTGTCTGTTATATTATTATATTGTACTCTCATTCATTCATTCAATCATATTTATTGAGCGCTTACTGTGTGCACAGCACTGTACTAAGCACTTGGGAAGTATAATTCGGCAACAAATAGAGACAATCCCTATCCAACAATGGGCTCACAGTCTAGAAGGAGGAGACAGGCAATAAAACAAAACAAGTAGACAGGCATCACTACCATCAAAATAGATGAATAAATGCACATCATTAATAAAATAAATAGAGCAATAAATATGTACAAATATATATAAGTGCTGCAGGGAGGGGAAGGGGGTAGAGCAGAGGGAGGGAGGAAGGGCAATGAGGAGGGGAGGAGGAGCAGAGGGAAAAGGAGAGATCAGGCTGGGAAGGCCTCCTGAAGGAGGTGAGCTCTCAGTAGGGCTTTGAAGAGGGGAAGAGAGTTAGTTTGGCAGATGTGAGGAGGGAGGGCATTCCAGGCCAGAGGTAGGAGATGGGCCAGGGGTCGACGGCGGGACAGGGGGAACGAAGCACAGCAAAGAGGTTAGCGGCAGAGGAGTGGAGTGTGCAGGCTGGTCTGTAGGAGAGGAGGGAGGTGAGGTAGGAGTGGGCAAGGTGATGGAGAGCTTTGAAGCCAATAGTGAGGAGTTTATGCTTCATGCAAAGGTTGACAGGCAACCCCTGGAGGTTTTTGAGGAGGGGAGTGACATGCCCAGAGCGTTTCTGCAGAAAGATAATCCGGGCAGCGGAGTGAAGTATAGACTGAAGCAGGGAAGAGACAGGAGGATGGGAGATTAGAAAGGTGGTTGATGCAGTAGTCCAATCGGGATATTATGAGAGATTGTACCAGCAAGGTAGCAGTTTGGGTGGAGAGGAAAGGGCAGATCTTGGCGATGTTGTGAAGGTGAGACTGGCAGGTTTTGGTGACGGATTGGATGTGTGGGGTGAATGAGAGAGCAGAGTGAAGGATGACACCAAGGTTGCGGGCTTGGGAGATGGGAAGGATGGTAGTGCCGTCCACAGTGACAGGAAAGTCAGGGAGAGGACAGGGTTTGGGAAGGAAGATAAGGAGCTCAGTCTTGGAAATGTTGAGTTTTAGGTGGTGGGTGGACATCCAGGTGGAGATGTCCTGAAGGCAGGAGAAGATAAGAGCCTGGAGGGAGGGAGAGAGAACAGGGGAGGAGATGTAGATTTGGGTGTCATCTGCATAGAGATGATAGTTGACACTGTGGGAGCTAATGAGTTCACCAAAGGAATGAGTATAGATGGAGAACAGAAGGGGACCAAGAACTGACCCTTGAGGAACCCCTACAGTTAGGGGATGGGAGGGGGAGGAGGAGCCCACGAAGGAGACTGAGAATGAACGGCCAGAGAGATAAGAGGAGAACCAGGAGAGGACAGAGTCCTTGAAGCCAAGGTTGGATAACGTGTTGAGGAGGAGGGTATGGCCGAGAGTGTCAAAGCCAGCTGAAAGGTCGAGGAGGATTAGGATAGAGTAGGAGCCATTGGATTCTCCCAAGCACTTAGTACAGTGCTCTGCACACAATAAGTGCTCAATAAATACGATTGACTGACCGACTGACAGTCCAGAGCATCTCCATTTTACCTCTGTCTCTCACACTCATTACTCTCTTCGCCCACCCTCTTTCCGGCCACTTTCCATCTCACCTTTTTGCTCTTTTCCCTCCCGTCTCTCTCGTGTGCACCCTTGCTTTCCTGTCAGGGCGCAGAGGGTCCCTTCCCCGGTTTGCAGGATGGGTCAAAATGAAGTTCAGAGGCAGAGTGGGAGTCCATCGCACCTTCCTTAGCCCTTCGCCTGAGCTCCTCCCAGAACCCCATAGGGAACTAGGGTTTCCTGACTCCCACCTCTGAATCCTGAAGGGCCTTCCTTTCCCTCCCGTCTCAATCCGGTGCCAACTTCAAAGGTGGAAAGGAAACCTGGGCTCTGGCCTCCCGGGGAGCCCCGGGGCCTACCTGGGTAGCCCGCAGCCTTCAGCCCTCCATTTTGCCCAAGGGCCCAAAAGCCACTCCCAGCTTCACTGGAACCAGCTTAATTGCCTCATAATGAGTGCGATGCAGGGACCTGAGATGCCAGGGAGATTCCCTTTGCAGGGCATTCACCTTGATCTTGGGTAACGAAATGTATTCTTTTTTTGCTTTTGGAAGGAAAGAAGAAAAGGAAGCCCCAAATGCACACATGCATTTCCACTCCTTCTCACCTGCTTCAGGACCCATTGAGAATCAGCATATGCCAGGGGAGGGTAGAGATGGGGAAGAAGGAACAGCAGCACAGCCTACTGGACAGAGCACAGGCCTGGGACGCAGAAGGACCTGGGTTCTAATCCTGGCTCTGCCACTTGCCTGCTGTGTGACCTTGGGCAAGTCACTGCACTTCTCTGGGCCTCTGTTACCTTATCTGTAAAATGGGGATTAAGATCAATCAGTCGAACAATCACTGGTATTTATTGACCGCTTACCATGTGCACAGCACTGTACTAAGCACTTTGGTGAGTACAACAGAGTTAGTAAACACGTTCCCAGCCCACAATGGGCTGACTGTGAGCCCCATGCAGAACATGGACTATGTCCAACCTGATTAGCTTGTGTCTATCCCAACACTTAGTACAGAGCCTGGCACAAAGTAAGCGCTTAATAAATACCATTTAAAAAAAAGATTTTAAAAGATGAGAATTTCCCAGATGTATGGAAAAGGAGTTCTCTTGTCTTCCTTCATGGATATTTCAGAGCCGGGAAAAGAGAAGGTGGGAGTATCTCCAGTCCAATCCCTTTCCAACAGCTTTCGCTTCCTCTGGGTGTCAGGCAGAGTACAGAGGAGAATCTTTTCCGCTCAGTGATTCCTGTCTCTTGACACTCCAGGATGCCTGAATTTACCCCCCAAGACTATTCAGTCAATCAATGGAATATATTGAGTGCTAATGATGTGCTGAACACTGTGCTAAGTGCTTAGGGGAGTACACTACAGTAGAGTTGGTTGACATGCTCCCTGCTCACAAAAAGCTCACAGACTATGGACATGAAAATAAATTACTGATAGGGGAAATGACAGGGTATAAGTGTATGGACATAAGCGCTGTGGTGGTGGGGTAACAAAGTGCTTAATGGGTTCGGACTAAAATACACTGGTGACACAGAAGGGAGGGCAAATAGGGTGAGGAAATTGAGGGGTAGTCAGGGAAGGCCTCTCAGAGGAGATGTGATTTTACTAGGGTTGTGAAAGTGAGGAGAGAGGTGGTCTGTTGGATGTGAAAAGGGAGGGAGTTGCAGGCCAGAGGGAGGATGTGAGCAAAAGGTTGATGGCAAGAGAGGCGAGATTGAGGTACAGTGAGTAGGTTGTATTGGAGGAGTGCAGAGTGCAGATTAGGTTGGAGTGGGAGAGGAGGATGGAGCGGCAGGCGGGAGAGAGCTGCTTAAGTGCCCTAAAGTCGAACCACTGGAGGTTCTTGAGGAGTGGGGACTATTAAGTGCATGGCCTAGTGAGTAGCAGCATGGCCTAATGGACACAGTATGGGCCTGTTAGTCAGAGGACATGGGCTCTAATTCCGGCTCTGCCACTTTCCTGTTATATGACTTTGGACAAGTCACTTTACTTCTCTGTGCTTAATAATAATAATGATGGTATTTGTTAAAGTGCTTATTATGGGCCGGGCACTGTACTAAGTGCTGGGGTGAATACAAGCAAATTGGGCTTAGACCCAGTCCCTGTCCCTGGGGCTCACAGTCTCAATCTCCATTTTAAAGATGAGGTAACTAAGGCTCAGAGAAGTGAAGTGACTTGCTCAAGTTCACACAGTAGATAAATGGTAGATTTGGGATTAGAACCCATGACCTTCTCACCCCCAGGTCCGGGCTCTATCCATTACACCATGCTGCTCCTCAGTCTCCTCATCTGCAAAATGGGGATTCAATACCTCTCCTCCCTCCTACTTAGACTGGGAGCCCCAGATGAGACCTGATGATTTGCATTTACTCCAGCGCTTACTTAGTACAGTGCTTGATCCATAGTAAGAGCTTAATGAATACCACAATTATTATTATTATTACAGTGCTCTGCACACAGTAAGCACTCAATAAATACCATTGATTGATTCTGTGTAAACACTTGCATCCCTGCACCTTCCTCTCTACCCTAAGCAGGGTTGTAACTGTTCCAAAGGAGCAAAAAAAAATGAAATGTATCATGTTCTACCCTCCCCAGGTGAGGGTGCCTTTCCCAGATCCTTCAACTACCCCCAACAAAAAGGTCCTCACTCTGAGATCCTGCCCGATTTAAACCCTACCCTCAGGGCCTCCCTGCCGGGACTGGAAGGAAATTAGAGCTAAGTAGGATTTAGAGCCCCTCCAGCTCGCAGAGAGATTAGAGAGAGATCAATGTACAGAGGCTTTAGTAAAGATCTCCCCCCAGGGGCCTCATTAATATCCCCCGGCCTCACCCTAATTAAGGGCTTGCTAGAGCCCTAGGAACAAGGATACTGCCCTCCCTTCAAACCACCCCGAACTCTGCAGTTGGGGACTAAAGGTTCCAAAGTCTCCATTTCAAATCCTCTCTGTGCTTCAGACCCTCTGACCCAGGTGAGCTTTTGACCTGACCCAGAGATTCAGACTTTGGCTTTCAGTTTCAGGAAGAGGGCATGGGGATGTCCCTCTTTCACTATGAACACTTTGTCTCTGCTAATAATAATAATTATTATTATAATAACATTTGTTAAGCACCTACTATGTGCCAAGCACTGCATTAAGTGCTGGGGCAGATACAAGATCATCAGTTCGGACACAGTCCCTGTCCTACATGGGCCTCACCGTCTAAGTAGGAGGGAGGACAGATATTGAATCCCCATTTTGCAGATGAGGGAACTGAGGCACAGAGTACTGAACTAACTCCCCCAAGGTCACACAGCAGGTAAGTGACAGAGCCAGGATTAGAGCCAAGGTTGTCTGTCTCCCAGGCGGCGGGCTCTATCCACTGGACCGTACTGCTTCTCTGCTTCCTCATGATTGCTCAGAGTGCACTCCCTCCAACCGGCTGCAGCTCTCCCTATTTCTCCTCCTACTTCCTCCCTTCTCTTTCCCTCCACCTACTTGATTTCTCTTTTCCCAGTGGGAAACTTGCTCAAGCAAAGCCTGTAGCACACCTACCACTTACCTCTAAGGGTGGCTATTTCTGGGGTGGAACAGGAGTTTTAGCCCATACTAGGGAGGCACAGGTTATTATGGGATAATGATGTTTACATAGGATTTTTCCAAGACTTTAAAAAAAAACAGCTTATGAGAGAAAGCTCCAATAAGAAAGTTATTAAGACTTTGCAGTTAAATAAAGTTGAAGAGTCCCAGGCTAAACAGGGGCAAGCCTGACCAGATGGATCATTAAGGGGGAGGAAAGTGGGGGAAGGAAAGAAAAGCAAAGCTACTGCTGTGAGGTGGTTAGCACTGCAAAACCTATAATAAACAAGGGGAAACGGAGGTGCAGGGAAGTACAGTGACTCACCTAAAAGCAAGTGGGGGGTAGAGGTGGGATTGGATTTTAGAGCCATTCAGGCTTCAGTCTGTTGCTCTGCCCACCCTCTGGCCTCTCTCTGGGACAGCAAATGAAGGCTCAATTCAGATGAAGTAGTTCCACACTCCCCTTTTCCATTTCAGTAATGGAGCGCACTGTGAGAGGTTGGTCACCAGAACAGGGAGAGGCCATACAAGTCAGCCTCAGAGCTAGACACAAGATCCAGATCCAGGCCACCTGACTTTTTTTTTTTTAATGGTGTTTGTTAAGCACTTACTATGAGCCAGCTACCTTTCTAAGCACTGGGGTAATCAGGTTGGACACAGTCTATGTCCTAAGTGGGGCTCACAGTCTTAATCCTCATTGTACAGATGAGGGAACTGAGGCACAGAGAAATGAAGTGACTTGCCCAAGGTCACACAGCAGGCAAGTGGCAGAGCAGGAGTTAGAACCCAGGTCCTTTTGGCTCCTAGGCCCGTTGTTTATCCACTAGGCCATGCTGCTTCTCTTGGACTTCTCTTGGATTGGACTCCCAATCCAAGGCTTCAACCACCTGTGCCCGTCCCCTACAAGAGCTCTGAACAATAATAGCGGCATTTGTTAAGCACTGTACTAAGCACTGTGGTAGATACAAGATAATCAGTTTCCACCCACATGGAGCTCACAGCCTAAGTAGGTGGGAGACTAGGTTTGAATCCCCATTTTGCCAATGAGGGAACTGAACGGAGGTGCAGAGAAGTTAAGTGACTTGTCTAAGGTCACCCAGCAGATAAGTAGCAGAGCCTGGATTAGAACCCACGAATAGGACCTAGGTGTCCTGACTCCCAGCCTAGTCCCCTACCCCTGGAAAAATGCTCCCTTCCAGAGCTATAAGCAGGGCCAGGGTGTCCCACCTGCAGAAAGGAAAGGCGGTTCTGGCCTGAGCGATTTACTGTAAATCAAAAGGAGGTACAAAAGGGGTGGGTAGGAGAGAAGAGAGGGCTTCCCTGGAACTGGGGATGAAGCCAGGGAAAAATAGGGAACAGAAAATTCTGCTCTTCCTCCCTCCACCCATCCTAAACTTCTCCCCAACTGCTTCCCACACCACTCCCCATCTGATCCCCAAACAGGCTCATCCCTGCTTAAGCTGCACCCTAGGATACTCCCCTCTGTCCCCCCTCTTGCCCCCCCCCACATACCAACCTATCTGCAGGACTAAGTCTCTTATTACAACAAAAGGGGGTGGTACTATTTTCTCCCTCACTTCCACCCCACCCCTCTTCTAAAGGAAAAAAAAAACCCAAAAACTAGGTAGAGCAGCCAGGTTCCTGGGGGCCTTGGCAGTCCTGTTGCCAAGACAACCAGACTTGCTAACCTGTAATTGGCGTAGGAAGCCAACCCAAGCCTACTGCTTGGGAAAGCAGGGAGGGGGAGGTGGCGTAAAGGAGAGCATCAGAAGCACTCCCCCTTTCCCTTGCCTTGCTCCTATTCCCGAGGAGCCGAGGCCCCTTGACTTCTCCCGCATCCTTCTGCCTCCATCATGATCAGAGGTCGCTGCCAGCCTGGAAGAGATAGGGCACCCAGGAGTCCTGGCCTCCCAGCCTCCCGCTGCACCGCCCTCTGAACCTCACGTCAGATTCCTGCTTCCCATCTTTTGGAGATTGTTTGATTGAAGGAAACCCTTTCCCATTTTAGTGAAATTCCGTTCCAAGCCACCTGCCAGCAGGACCAAATGGGAAATGGCCACAGAGGAGTGGAAGGAATAAAAACAGCCACTGGTTTTTTTTTATTTTAACCTCTTAAATTCCATCCCTCACCCAGACTGTTCCAATACATCTTGGAGATCTGTGAACAGGCTGAGAAAGTCCAGAGTTGCTCACTCCCATTGAGGACTCACCCCCTGGCTGAGTAAGGAAGATTTAGAAATTGGCTTTTCTGGGCCAGGACATCATTTTGAAGGCAGAAACCCAGAGGGGTTTCCCTTCCTTTTATGCCAGGAAATCAGGGCTACATCCCATACATATACTGCAGTTCAGAGCTCAAAAATGTTCTGCTCCAAAAGGTCAGGTGAGGACGACCAAGGGACAAAGGAGACACAGATGGCCTTTTGAGAAACAGAGTTATGGAGAACTGCCTCTCCCCCCAGTGGGAAGATGAGGTTCGGACTCCCAGTTCAGAGAGAGGAAATACACCTTCCACCCCATTTGGAGTTCAGAGCAAGGAGTCTTGCCCTCTGAACTATGACCCCCCTGATGCTGGTTGGGTGGACGGGTGAGGGGGAACACGAAAGAGGGACATCCATCCAGGAAAATTCCTGGTACAAAAGACTTAGGAAACTACCAAAAGCCTTCTTGGGCTGGAGGTTCAAGGAGGGCTACCCACTGGGGTGGGCAGACCGATGGATCCCGAGAAGAGAGTCACTGTAAAGAATCAGTCAATCAATTGTATTTATTGAGCGCTTACCATGTGCAGAGCCCTGGACTAAGAATTTGGGAAAGTACAGTCCAACAGGGTTGGTAGATACAATCCCTCCCCACAAGGAGCTCTCAGTCTAGAGGGGGAGACAGACATGAAAATAACAGCCTGGCCCATGTACACACAGCAGGCACACTCATTACTCATTACACCCATCCGGAAGCAGCAAGCTGGCACCTCCAGGAACCCCATAATTCTCAAGATGGGTAGCAAATGGTCAAAGATACCCTTTAGGAAAATTCGGTCTGTCTGGTCACACCTATATCCCAGCAAAGACGAAACCAGGATCGAAGCTCAATGTCTCCCACAGAGCAGAGCACTCCTGATCCCCGGGAAAGGTGAGAGATGGGGAAGGGTGAGAGTGGAGACCTGTCAAAATCTTAGGTTCTGTTAGCAGATCTAGGAAGGCGATAGAGTGGTGAGACTCAGGGCCTGGGGGCTCAGACTCCTGGGTCTTTTACTGAATGTTTTATTGCTACAGTCAGTAGTATCATCACCCTCATTGTCGCAGTTATCCCAAATTTGGGTACATATATATGTATATAAATGCATATATATGTGTACATATGTATACATATATGTGTATAGATACACACATTATTTTTTTCTTTCCCTCTCAATTTTTTTAGAAATCGCTGCTGCATTTTTACTTGCTGCAAACCTGCCTGCCCCCGGAATACAGCGGCAACGCCGGCTGCTGATGCTACTGAGCCATTAGCAAATGGGGGAGGGAGACAAGGCTGTAGCAGCGGGGAGACAAGGCGGTAGCAGCGGGGGCGATGGGGCTGGGTAGGAGAGAGAGAGAAGCGAGGAGGGAAGGAGTGGGCTGGAAAGAGTGATTGAGAGAGAGAGAGATAGTGAGAGAGAAAATGAGAGAGAGAATGAGAGAGAAAGAAAGAGGGGGAGAGAGAGAGAAGGAAGTAGGATCCAAGGAGGGGAGGAGGAAGAAGAGTAGAACCTAATAGAGAACTGTTATTTGGGAGCTGGGGAAAAGGGGAGAGGAAGAGTCCCTAAAAAGACTGAGAAGCCCTGAATTTAACTCCAAATGTTCCACAGGGAAGGCAGGGACTTCCTCTTAGCTTATATGAGCCACCCCAGAGGCAGAAGAATTTCTGGGCATCCTGAGGTATTCTCAGCTCAGACGTGGGACCGATGACTGAGGAAAGGATGAAAGGGAAGCTGTAGAGATGTCCCGCGTGCTCGGCTCTCCCAGTAAGTGGTTAACTATCCCGGCCCACCAGGCTAGGTTCAAAACACATGGATTGGGCTTGGATTAGGTCTCAGGCGAGATGAGTTTGTCTGGTCTCAGGCCAGCAGTTTCTAGACAGCAGCAGCCCCAGCCCCCCTGATGGCACTCCCTGAGGTTGGCAGCACCGCACTAAGCGAGAGGGAGCCCAATTATTTTATTAATAACAACCACAAAGATGTTTTCCTCCCAGGCAACTCTGCCCTCCCTCTGCCTGCCCGAGGAGCTCAAAGCACACTGCAGACATTAACCCCTTCAGCCCCACAGCAGCATTCCAATCTCCCGACTGGGGGCTGGCAGGCTGGAGGGCAGCAGGTCTCCGGGGTGACTTCCTCAGCTCGGGGCGGGGGGGGGGGGAAGTAGTTTGTGTAAGGTGGTGGGAGGGCACTGGGGCTCAGCACCCCCTTCCGGATGCCTCCTCTAACAGTTGGGAGTCAGGGCGCCTGGGCCCTCTCCTCAGCATCACTTGGAGCATTTGGGCGCATCCCTTTCTCCAAGTCTAGTTTTCCCCCAACCAGGGAGAATGATCCTGGCTTGGAGACATATAGCGGCACCAGGGCTAAGTGCTGGCAGGGTGGGTGGGGAAAGCTGGCATTGCCCGGGCTGGGCCAGCTTGAAGAATAAACAGAACAGGCACCTCCAAACCCTGCAGGAGAGGGAGAGGGGTGTAGTCAGAGTATGGGTGGGCACTTCAGCTCCTTTTGCCAGCACTAGAATCACTCCCCACACACGCATGCACACGCGCACATGCACCGACTAAATGAATAAATATTCAGTGCGGAGATGGTGCTGGCTGAGTCACGGCAGCAGGAACAGGCGCTTTGGGAAGGAACCATCATTGGCACTTGCTCCGCTTTGAGGGTTCGGGGGTTCGCCTTCAACGCAAAGTGTCATCACCCAAACTCAAGAGGGTAGCCACCCCAGATCCCGGATTTAATTTTTTTTTTAAATTAAATCCAATGCCAGAAGCCATGGAGGTTTCTTCGCATTCCTCTCCCTTCTACGGGAGCAGGAGAGGCACCTTTAATATATTCCGAGGGAAATCAATGCCATGTTAATGTAAGATTTCCAGGATCTCCGGGGGGAGTGCTTCATAAAAGATGTATTGTTTCCATTGGCATTCACGCAGCTTCCCATCATTAGGCAAAATGGCGACAGCCCCAGAGGAGAGAAAGGATATGGAGCCCCAGACCTGAAGTAAAGCAGCCCCCCTCCCTCCTTCTGGCGAAGGTGGGAAGAAAGGCAGGAATGAAGGAGGGAGAATATGAGGAGGAGAAGGAGGGAAGGGAAGAGAGAGAGAGAGAGCAGAGGAGAGAGGGAAAGGGAGCAGAAGAGAGAGGGAAAGAGAGGGAAAGAGAGAGGAGAGCAGAAGAGAGAGCAGAAGAGAGAGAGGAAGAGAGGAGTGAGAAAGAAAGGGGTGTGTGTGAGAGACTAGAGGGGGAGGGAGGCACAGAGAGTCAAGAGGGGGAAAACCGTGGTGAAATGGAGATGGGGAGAAAGAGGCCAGGAGTTTGAAGATATGGGGAAAGAGGTAGGGAAACAGGAAAAGGAAGAGAGAGGAAAGGAGGGGAGTGGAAAAGAGGAGTGGTTATGGGATGGGGGAGAGGAAGAGGAGTGAGAGGAAGGGTTGTGGGAATCAGGGAATAGGAAAAGGGAATCTGGGAAATGGGGATGAAGAGGGAGAAGAAAGAAAGGGAACAGAGGAGGAAAAGCAGACTAATGGGCTAAAGGGAAAGGTGGGAAGACAGGGACAAGAGAGGGGTGGGGGAAGAGAAAGAGACCTGGGAAAGCCCCACTACCCATTCCCCCAGTTTCTCTGGCCTTCTTTGCTGCTGCATCTCCCCGCTCCTCTTGCTCTCTCCTCCCCTTTTCCTTGGTTCCCCACCCCTTCTCTCTCCTCTCCCCGCCCCCGAGTCTTGCTCCCTCCCCTTCTCTCCCTTCCTCTTCCCTACAGAAATGAGCCGGGAAGGCCCCCTTCTGCCTGCCTGGGGATGGAGCCCGGCTTCACCCCATTACTCTCCCTCCCACGCATGAGAGGTGCCAGGCTGGGAGGGAACATAGCTCACCCCGGGCTGTGCCTTACGCTCCATGCCATCCATCTTCCTCCAAGCTGCACCTCCCCCTGCTCCCCGGTGGCAGGGGCAGGCACATGCTGTAATTATCACCCGGTTCCCCTCGGCCTGATGGGTGGCCCCCGGGGGTTGAAGTCGCCAGCCTTGGCTGCAAATGGCTTTTCCACAAGTCCTCTCCTCCGTGGCCCAAGATACGCAAGAGACCATCTCTTCACCTGCTCCCGATTCTACCCTCCAGCTCTACTCTGGACTGGTCCAGAGGTAGTGTGTCTCGTTTCCCTTCCCAGCTCTGGACCGCTAGATGTCTACAGGTCATTTTTATGGAGTGTAGTTTTCCTAGTGTCTGGGGCATGGCCTGGGTCTCCAACAGCCATGGAGAGACTGTTAGATCCTAAGGACTTATGTAAGAAGTAAGATGGCTGGTCTTGAAGGCTTCCAGTCCCTCAGGGAGGGGAAGAAGAATTTAGTCCCATACATCTGGCCTCCAACCCACTCTTGGTTTTAGGCTGAGAAGAAGGCTTGAGACCGGCGCAAAGACGGTGCAGCAAGTCTTTGGGAAGATTTAAGATTAAAACCCCCATCCTCGTTATGCTCCCCACAGCAGAGACTGAACCCAGATGACCCCGCTTCTCCTGTGGCCTGGTTTGACTTTCCCTTCCCCCTCTCCCCTCCACCTCTTCTCAGCCCAAGCGTAGGCAGCCCTTCAAGAAACCACGGACAATTCATCGTCCGAAGGTACCGACGAGTGCCTCCTGTGTGCTGAGCGCTGGTGGGAAGGGGAGCGTCCAAAAAGAGAGTTTCAAGTTCCCTCATTCCCCCACCCCAACTCCCCCTCTCCAGCCTTCTTGCTCCACTGCAGGGGAGTTTCCAAACGACCAAAAATAGCTTTAAATTAGGAAAAAGAGCTGAGCCGCCAGAGTCCTTTGGTCTATTAAAAGCAGAGCAAAGGCCACTCCGCTCCCCTGGCTCCCCCTGGCTCAGGGCCGGCAGGGAGCGGTTTTGCATTTGAAGCTGTGAATGGCGGCTGTGCTCGTGCCGAACAATGCCACTCAGATAAAAGGCCCGGCCACGGTGATCTGGGGCTGGGCCGTGTGCCGCGGGAACAGGGGCTGGCCAGTCGGCACCAGCTGTTTTTCCTTTCAGCAGTGGTCGGCGAGGGGAGGCACAACCCCCTGAGCCCCGCTGGGCTTGCCAAAATTAGGAAGAACCCACTCGCCCAGCCTCTTTCATCCCTTCAGGCTGTGAGACTTGAGAGAACATTAATGAATCTCCATCGCCCTCCCCTTCCGTTAGCCAGGGATTGTTCTTCCCAGGCCGGGGAAACCGAGGCACTGGCTGAAATCAAGTCGGGGGAGAAACTGAGGCAGGGAGCGTTTAGGTGTCCTCAAGCTTAACATCAGCTGCTCTGATGGCGCAGTAAAATGTCCTCCCCACCTCAGAAATGGAACAACCCACTCCTCGTCTCACTCCCCAGGATCAGTAGCCCTCTCTCAAGGACCCCACTGTGGTATTGACCATAAAAAGCCCTTCATTTCTAAAGGAGGAACTGAACCTTGATTTCCCGGTTCCCAGTTCCCTGCCCTTGCCCCAAAGAGGAAGAATGAAGGAAGGAGTAGAGAAGCTTTAACTATTGAGCAGAAACATCCCCCACAATTATCCTGACAGCATCCCTCCACATTCACTTTATTATTATTATTTTATAATTGTTAATATTAATGATAGCGATAGTAATTTTTAAGCACGCACTCTGTGACAAGCACTCTACTAAAGGCTGGAGCTGATACGATATAAGCCGATTGTCCACCGTCGTGGTCCCACAGCCTAAGAGGGAGGGAGAACAGGAGGGATGGTATTTTATCTCCATCCCCATTTTGCAAATGAGGTAACTGAGGCACAGAGAAGTTAAAGGACTTGTTCCAGGTCGCACAGCAGACAAGGGGCAGAGCTGGGATTAGACTTCAGGTTTCTTGACTCCCAGGCCTGTGCTCTTTCCCCCAGATCATGCAGCTTCTCACTGCTGCTCATACCATGAAAAGTAACCCTGGCAGTGTCACAGGAGGGATGCGGGTACTCCAGGGAAAGTGAGGAGGTTGGGGGTAAGAGGGGAGAAGCCAGGGAGGATACACTCTGTTTGAGAAGGCGGAGAAGTAGTGACATTGAATTTCCCCTGCTCTAGGCAGCAGCTCTAACTGGCCACCAACTCCCTCCAAAGGAAGAAATAAGACCGGACTTCAGGTCAAACTTTTTGTGTCAGGCCCATTCCCTCTTAGCTGCCTTTACCACACAGTGCTCCCTCCCTCCCTCTCTCCTTCCACCCCTCACTTTTCTGGGTTGAGGAAACTGAGGGGGGAAGGGGAGTCCTGGAGTGAGGTAGTGGAAGAATTGGGAATAGGACCCAACTGTCCCAGACGACTACTCAAATCTCTAAATTGGGTTTCCATAACAAAGATGAGGAGGCTTGGGGTGTAGCATGAACATGGGCACAGAGGTAGCCAGAAAGAATTATAAGTCGGGGGAGGATGAGGACCCAAGCAGATGTGCAAGTAAGGCATGAAGGGACCTCGATTGACTTGGGCCACAAGCAGCCCAAGGGTCCAGACATCCCAAAAGACAGGATGATTTTGCTCCTTTCAGCTTATATGAGAGACCACCAACCAATGGCCTTGCATGGGAGAAAAGAAGGCAGGACAACAGCAAAAGAAAGAAATGGGTGCTGTTGGTCACATTAGGACCAGGTGGAGCCAAATCAATCAATCGATCAGTGGCCATTTATTAAGCATTTACTGAATGCAGAGCAATCGATCATCCAATGGTAATAATAATAACAATAATAATAATAATATTTGTTAAGCATTTACTATGTGCCAGGCACCGTACTAAGTGCTGCGATAGATACAAGCAAATCAAGCTGGAAACAATCCCTGTCCCACATGGGGCTCAGAGTCTCAATCCCCATTTTACAGATGGCACAGAGAGGTTAAGTGACTTGCTCAAGGTCACACAGCAGACAAGTGGCAGAGTCACTAGGCCACACTGCTTATTTAACATTTACTGTGTGCAGAGCACTGTTAGAGAAGCAGCGTGGCTCAGTGGAAGGAGCACAGGTTTGGGAGTCAGAAGTCATGGGTTCGAATCCCCGTTCTGCCACTTGTCAGCTGTGTGACTGTGGGCAAGTCACTTAACTTCTCTGTGCCTCAGTTACCTCATCTGTAAAATGGGGATTAAGACTGTGAGCCTCATGTGGGACAACCTGATTACTCTGTATCTACCCCAGCGCTTAGAACAGTGCTCTGCACATAGTAAGCACTTAAATACCAACATGATTATTATTATTATTATTACTAAGTGCTAGGGAAGCACTGTGGTCAAGTGGATAGAACACGGGCCTGGAAATCAGAAGGACCTGGGTTCTAATCCCAGTTCCACCATTTGTCTTCTGGATGACCTTGGGTAAGTCACTTAACTTCTCTGTGCATCAGTTCTCTCATCTGTAAAATGGGGGTTAAGACTGTGAGTCCCATGTGGGACATGGACTGTCCCAACCTGATTAACCTGCACTCCAGCACTCAGTACAGTGCCTGGCACATAGTAAGTGCTTAACAAATACCATAAAAACATGTAACAGAGTTGGTAGACAGGTTCCCTGCCCACAAGGAGCTTACAGTCTAAAAAGGGAGACAGGCATTAATATAAATTGTTGTTGGGCAGGGATTGTCTCTATCTGTTGCCGAATTGTGCATTCCAAGCACTGGGTACAGTGCTCTGCACATAGTAAGTGTTCAGTAAATACAATTGAACTAAAGAGGCTGAGAGACACCAAGCAGAGCCAAAGGCACAAACAAGGTGCATTAGTCCATCAGATGAAAATCATTTTGCACCTCCCAAGTGCTTAGTACAGTGCTCTGCACACAATAAGCACTCAATGAATACGATTAAAGGAATGAATGAATGAATTTTGTCTGTTTTTTTTTTAGGGTGGGGGGGTTGGGGTTTTTTTTTGTTTTTTTAGGTATCTGTTAAGTTATTACTTTGTGCCAGGCACTTCACTGAGCACTGAGGAAGGTACAAGTTAATTGGGTTGAACAAAGGCTCAGTGGAAAGAGCACGGGCTTTGGAGTCAGAGGTCATGAGTTCGAATCCCAGCTCTGCCACTTGTCGGCTGCGTGACTGTGGGCAAGTCACTTAACTTCTCTGGGCCTCAGTTACCTCATCTGTAAAATGGGGATTAAGACTGTGAGCCCCATGTGGGACAACCTGATTCCCCTATGTCTACCCCAGCGCTTAGAACAGTGCTCTGCACATAGTAAGCGCTTAACAAATACCAACATTATTATTATTATTGTCTTAATCTGCTTAATCACAGTATGCTTTAGAGAAGCAGTGTGGCCTAATGGAAATAATAATAATTTTAAAAATTATGTTTTTTTTAAGTGCTTACTGTGTGCCAAGAACTGTTCTAAGCACTGGGGTAGAAAGAAGGTAATCAGGTTGTCCCAGATAGGACTCACAGTATTAATCTCCATTGTATAGATGAAGTAACTGAGCCACAGAGAAATTAAGTGGCTTGCCCTAGGTCACACAGCAGACAAGTGGCGGAGCCGGGACTAGAATCCATGGCCTCTGACTCCCAAGCCTGTGCTCTTTCCACTAAGCCAAGCTGCTTCTCTAAAAAGCACAGCCTGGGAGTGGGGGACCTGAGTTCTAAACCCAGCTCCATCACTGGTCTGCTGTGTGACCTTGGGCAAGTCAATTAACTTCTCTGCGCCTCAGTTCCCTCATCTGCAAAGTGGATTCGATCCCTGTTCTCCCTCCTGCTTAGACTGTGAGCCCCATTGTCAGACCTGATTATCTTGTATCTACCCCAGCACTTAGTACATAGTAAACATTTAGCAAATACCATTATTATTAATCCCCATTTTACAGATGAAGTAACTGAGGCATGGACAAGTTAAGTGACTCACCCAAGATCACACAGCAGGCAAGTGGCAGAGCTGGAATTAGAACACACGTCCTTCTGACTCCCAGCCCTGTAAACTATCCACAAGGCCTCAATGCTTCTTTTCGGCCCCACTGTCTTTTTTCCCCACCAGACAGGCATCCCTTGGATTCCCCAAGGCTATATCCTCTCTCCCCAAAACAGAGAGCAGGACTATCAGGGGTAAAGCTTGGATGAGGAGGGGTTTTTTGCAAAAATATAAGGCAAAGAGGTAATACCATATGATGTTTTGAGCAAAGGCATATTGGGAATTTCAATCAGCTCTAGGAGGCTAGTGGTCAGACCTGAAGTCCCAAACCTCTGCCCCTAAATCAGTGAGCCACTTCCCCTTTTTGTGCCTCATTTTCCCTTGCAGTACTCATTTATTCCATCGCATTTATTGAGCGCTTGCTTACAGTGTGCAGAGCATTGTACTAAGCACTTGGGAGAGTACAATGAACTCTCCCACTATATAACAATGAAACAGACAAATTCCCTGCCCACAGCTCAGAGAACTTCCTCCCAGAATTAGGGTAAAGGTCCAGGAGCCTTTACCTGCCCTTCGGGAGGCTCCTAGAGAGCTCCGGGGCCAGTGGGGGCCATTTCATGCCTGGACCAGCCACCCCACTGCTGTCACTACTGTGTTGGAAGCCTCACACCCCCTTCAGAATATTTAGAACACCTGGATGGGCTACCGGGGCTGATCAAAGCTGTAACCAAAGAGGCCTTGCCTGGGGGCATAGAGAAGCAGCACAGCTAGTGGATAGAGCGCAGGCTTGAGAGTCAGAAGGACCTGGGTTCTAATCCCGGATCCACCACTTGTCTGCTGTGTAACCTTGGGCAAATCACTTCACTTCTCTGGGCCTCAGTTCCCTCATCTGTAAATAGGGTTAAGACTGTGAGCCCTCTGTGAGACAGGGACTGTGTCCAACCTGATTAGCTGGTATCAACCCCAGTGCTTTGAACAGTGCCTGACACATAGTAACTGCTTAACAAATAACACAATTCTTCTTCTTTTTCTTCTTATGATTGTTATTATTATTACTGGGAGTCAGAGGATCCTCCAACTACTGGATTTACCATCCAGCTGCTTCCTAAAAACTGCATCCTAAGTCTAAATGTTGAAAGGAGGAAGCAGTTTTCTCATAGGAATGGTGTTTTAAGTGGGGAATTGGTTCCTAATCTAAAGCTAGATACCCTGTTAACTAAAAATTACCCAGAATTGGGTATTCAATTATAGATGAGTAGAATAGCACATTAATATATTTATATCTCATCCGAGACGTTTCACCATAGGGTAGCTGGCTTTTACTTCATGAGAAGTAAAATGGATGTCTTAATCCTCCCTGGTGACTCTGCCTGGCTGGTAGGTGACCCCCAACTCCATATCCCATGGCCTCTCCTTTTTAAGCTTTCTCTATTCCCCTCACCCTCCATCGTGACTTTTACATTGTTTGCCCATTTCCCTGCAACTCCTGTGAGCCCCTGGGCCCCCAGAGCTAATGCTATAGAGGAGGCTAAGAGTTGTAAATCTGGAATGTTTATAATAATAATTGTGGTACTTGTTAGGCACTTACTAAGTGCCAAGCACCGGTAGATAAGAGATAATTAGGTAACACATGTCCCTGTCCCAAACAAGGCTCATAATCTAAGTGGGAAGGAGAACAGATGTAGAAACCGAGACACAGAGAAGTTAAGTGACTTGGCCAAGGTCACCAACAGGCAAGTGGTGGAGTCAGGATTAGAACCCAGGTCTTCTGGCTCCTTGTTCTGTGCTCTTTCCATTAGTCCTCACTGCTTCTTGTCGGGGCTGGGTTTTTTTGAACTCAAAATGTCTTAAGTTGAGGACTTCCTGTTCTGGTTATTTATTTATTAGCTTGTTATGGGCAGGGAACGTATCTGCTAATTCTGTTGTACTCTCCCGAGTGCTTAGTACAGTGCTCTGCATATAGTAAGCATGCAATAAATACAATTGACTGATTATTGTAACACTGTTGTCTCTTTGTATTTACTAACAATAATAATAATAATAACTGTGGTATTTGTTAAGCACTTGCTATGTGCCAGGCACTGTTCTAAGCGCTGGGGGGAGGGGGAAACAAGCAAATCAGGTTGGACACAGTCCCTGTCCCGGTTAGGGCTTCCAGTCTTGATCCTCATTTTACAGATGAGGTAACTGAGGCACAGAGAAGTGAAATGACTTGCCCGAGGACACAGAGCAGACAAGTGGCAGATCCAGGATTAGAAACCGTGACCTTCTGACTCCCAGGCCCATGCTCTATCCACTCCACCATGCTGCTTCCCCTACTGGACACTTACTATGGCCCAAGCACATTGCTAAGCACTGGGGTAGATCAGTCAGTCAATCAATGGTATTAACTTGGAAGAGTACAATACAATGGAGTTGGTAGGCACGTTCACCACCCACAAGGAGCTAACAGTCTAGAAGGGGAGACAGACATTAAAATAAATAACAGATATGTACATACAT
This sequence comes from Ornithorhynchus anatinus, assembly GCF_004115215.2. Taxonomy (NCBI): domain Eukaryota; kingdom Metazoa; phylum Chordata; class Mammalia; order Monotremata; family Ornithorhynchidae; genus Ornithorhynchus; species Ornithorhynchus anatinus. Next base: position 60,119,337 of record NC_041734.1, read on the forward strand.
TCTGTGGGCTGAGAGTGGGGTAAATAAAGAGTACAAATCCAAGTACAAGGGTGACGCAGAAGGCCGTCCCCTCCACTCTACCGAGACTGCTCTCTCAAAGGTCACCCATGACCTCCTTCTTGCCAAATCCAATGGCTCCTACTCTATCCTAATCCTCCTTGACCTCTCAGCTGCCTCTGACACTGTAGACCATCCCCTTCTCCTCCACACCTTATCTCACCTTGGCTACACGGACTCCGTCCTCTCCTGGTTCTCCTCTTATCTCTCTGGCCGTTCATTCTCAGTCTCCTTCGCGGGCTCCTCCTCCCCCTCCCATCCTTTAACTGTAGGAGTTCCTCAAGGGTCAGTTCTCGGCCCTCTTCTGTTCTCCATCTACACTCACTCCCTTGGTGAACTCATTCACTCTCACAGCTTCAACTATCATCGCTATGCAGATGCCACTCAAATCTACATCTCTGCCCATCCTCTCCCCTTCCCTGCAGGCTCGCATCTCCTCCTGCCTCCAGGACATCTCTACCTGGATGTCTGCCCGCCACCTAAAACTCAACATGTCCGAAACTGAGCTCCTTATCTTCCCTCCCAAGCCCTGCCCTCTTCCTGACTTCCCGTCAGTACGACCATCCTTCCCGTCTCTCAGGTCCACAGTTTCGATGTCATCCTTGACTCGGCTCTCTCATTCACCCCACACATCCAATCCGTCACCGAGACCTGCCGATCTCACCTTTATAATATTGCCAAGATCCGCCCTTTCCTCTCCACCCAAACGGCTATCTTACTGGTACAGGCTCTCATAATATCCTGGCTGGATTATTGTGTCAGCCTTCTCTCTGATCTCCCTTCCTCCCATTTCTCCCTGCTCCAGTCTATTCTTCATTCTGCTGCCCGGCTCATCTTCCCGCAGAAACGCTCTGGGCATGTCACTCCCCTTCTTAAAAAGTGGTTGCCTATCAACCTCCGCATGAAACAAAAACTTCTCACTCTAGGCTTCAAGGCTCTCCATCACCTTTCCCCCTCCTACCTCTCCTGCCTTCTCTCTTTCTACTGCCCACCCCGTAGGCTCCACTCCTCTGCCGCCCACCTCCTCACCATCCCCCGTTCTCACCTCTCCCGCTGTCGACCCCTGGCCCACGTCCTCCTGCTGTCCTGGAATGCCCTCCCTCCTCACCTTCGCCAAACTCTCTTCCCCTCTTCAAAGCCCTACTGAGAGCTCATCTCCTCCAAAAGGCCTTCCCAGACTGAGCTTCCCCTTTTCCCTCTGCTCCCTCTCTGCCCCCCCTTCACCTCCCCTCAGCTAAGCCCCCTTTTCCCCCCCTTTCCCTCTGCTCCTCCCCCTCTCCCTTCCCCTCCCCTCAGCACTGTGCTCATCTGCTCATTTGTATATATTTTTATTACCCTATTTATTTTGTTAATGAGATGTACATCCCCTTGATTCTATTTATTGCTATTGTTTTTGTCTGTCTCCCCCAATTAGACTGTAAGCCCGTCAATGGGCAGGGATTGTCTCTATTTGTCGCTGAATTGTACATTCCAAGAGCTTCGTACAGTGCTCTGCACATAGTAAGTGCTCAATAAATACTATTGAATGAATGAATGAATGAGGGAGAAATGAGGGCTTAGTTGGGGAAGGCCTCTGGAGAAGATGTGATTTTAATAAGGCTTTGAAGGTGGGAAGACTTCTAGACTGTAAGCCCCGTGTGGGCAGAGACTGTCTCTACTGCTGAATTGTACTTTCCAAGCGCTTAGTACAGTGCTGTGCACACGGTAAGCGCTCGATAAATACGATTGAATGAATGAATGATGAGCGATCGTCTGTCGGCTATGAACGGGGAGGGAGTTCCAGGCCAGAGGCAGAATGTGGGTGGGGGGTAGGCGGCGAGATAGACGAGATCGAGGTACAGTGAGTAGGTTGGCATTAGAGGAGATAAGTGAGCATGCTGGGTTGTAGAAGGAAATCAGCAAACATAACAAACATATCAGTTGAATAGATATAATGAATTAACCGATACAAACATAAATTAATCAATCAAGCAATCATATTTATTGAGCACTTACCATATACAGAGCACTGGACTAAAGCACTTGGAAGAGTACAATACAACAGAGATGGTAGACATGTTCCCTGCCCAGAAGGAACTTACAGTTTAGAGGGGGAGATAAACATAAAAATAAATTACAGATATATACATAAGTGCTGCGGGGCTGAGGGTGGGATGAATATCAAGTGCTTAAAGGGTATGAGGTAGAAAGATAAAGATAGCAGTAACAAAGGATAACAGGTCAGTCGACCCTATTTGTTGAGCTCTTACTGTGTGCAGAGCACTGTATTAAGCGCTTGGGAGAGCGCAATATAACAATGAGCGCAATATAACAATATAACAGAAACATTCCCTGCCCACGATAAGCAAGTCACAGAATTAACAAGCCAGGAAGAGTACTAGTAGCATTTATTGAGCACCCATTTGGTACAGTGCATTGTACTGGGCTTTGGGGAAGAACAGAATAACAAAATGAAACTTCCTTGCCCACAGCGAACTTAAACTCTAAACAGTGGAGACAAACAAAATATTAATAATAATAATTGTGGTAATTTGTTAAATGCTTACTCTGTGCCAAGCACTGTATTCCATTCATTCATTCGATAGTATTTATTGAGCGCTTACTATGTGCAGAGCACTGTACTAAGAGCTCGGCAACAGATAGAGACAATCCCCGCCCAACGACGGGCTCACAGTCTAAACGGGGGAGCAAAACAGAACAAACCAAAACAAGACAACATCATCAAGCTAAATGGAATCAAGGAGATATACACCTCATTAACAAAATAAATAGGGTAATAAATAATATATACAAATGAGCATAGTGCAGAGGGGAGGCGAAGGGGGAAGAGCAGAGGTGGGGGAGCAGTGTACTAAGCATTGGGGTAAATATAAGATGATCAGGTTATACGCAGTCCCTGTCCCACATGGGTTCACAGTCTAAGTAGGAGAGAGAATGGGTATTGACTCCCTATTTCCTGGATGAGGAAATTGAGGCACAGAGAAGTGAAGTGACCGGCCCAAAGTCACGCAGCAGGCAACTGGCAGAACTGGGATTTGAAACAGGGTCCTCTGACTCCCAGGCTGGACCCTTCCCTTCAGGCCATGACTAGAGTGGGTAGACATTTACACCAAGGAGGGTACAAATAACTTTGTAAGTACTGCAGTTGATGTAAGGGATCATATGGCCCAGGGCGCTGGGAAATTAACTGGGTTAGGCTGGTGGGAAAGGGTAGGATTTTAGAAGGGCTTTGAATGTGGGGATAACTGGGGTTTTGTCATGTTTTCATTCTTTTATGGTATTTGTTAAGTACTTACTTTGTTCTGGGCACCCTTCTGGGGTAGGTAGAAAGGAATCAGGTTGGATACAGTCGATGTTCCAAAAGGGGCTCAGAGTCTTTATTCCCATTTTACAGATGACATAACTGAGGCAGACTACTACTACTATCACTAGACAGGTACATAGAGAAATAAGAGCAAAGTTAATAACAACGATTATAGTACCTCGAACAGAAACAGCGAGGCTTTGTAGATACAGCACGGGCCTGAGCATCAGAAGAACCTGGGTTCTAATCCCCGCTCTGCCCTTGTCTGCTGTGTGACCTTGGGCAAGTCTCTTAACTTCTCTGTACCTCAGTTATCTCATCTGTAAAATGGGGATTAAGGCTGCGGGCCCCATGTGGGACATGGACTGTGTCCATCCTGATTACTTTGTATCTATCCCAATGCTTAGAACAGTGTCTGGCACATGGTAAGTGCTCAACAAATACCATTTTTTTAAAAAAGTGACTTGCCGAAGGTCACACAGCAGACATTTACAGCCACATTTAGAACCCAAGTCCTTCTGAATCCCAGGCCTGTGCTCTATCCACTAGGCCACACTGCTTCTGTCTGAGGTATTATAACTGTTGTTCTTAACTTCACTCTTATTTTTCTATGTACCTATCTAGTGATAATATTTATCGTGATGATGTTGTCTTGTTTTGTTTTGTTCTGTTTTGCTTTGCTGTCTGTCTCGCCCGTTTAGACTGTGAGCCCGTCATTGGGCAGGGATTGTCTCTACCTGTTGCCGAACTGTACATTCCAAGCGCTTAGAATAGTGTTCTGCACATAGTAAGCGCTCAATAAATACGATTGAATGAATGAATGATAATAGTAGTAGTATTTCATTCAATCGTATTTATTGAGCGCTTACTATGTGCAGAGCACTGTACTAAAAAACCGGGAAAGAATATTTAGGTGAGAATTAGACAGAGTCCCCGTCTCCCCTCAATTAGATTGTGACTCCATAGTAGGACAGGGGTTGTGTCTGATGATCTCATCATCTTGCATTTATCCCAGTGCTCAGCACAATGCTCAGCATATAATAAGCATTTTATAAATGCCATTATTACTACAACTCCTCCTCTCCCTCCTTACCCTCCTCCTCCTTCTATTAGGGGTTTGTGAGGTGCAAGATTCAGTAAACCCAGGACCCTCTTTATGCCTGCTCATTTTGAGCCTCAAACATGAAAATGTTGATTTCAAGCCTGCACAAGAGTAGCCTGTTTGTTCATTTCAAGCAAATGATCTCACATGAGTGAGCAAGTAGACAGTCAAAGTCACTGCTTAGGCTCACATATAGGCCTTAGTCAAGGACAAACACAGAGCCTACTTGGGCACATAGGCTGCATAGGCACTGAACACACATTATGTACAGGCATATGATCATACCCTGGAAAATACAAGACTGCCCTACACTGTTACAAACACATATACACACAAACACACGCAGGCACACACCCTATAAGAACATGGCTCCTCTCACAGTTTCTTGGTAAAATATTTTTCAGGGCACAAAATGAACCATTATTAAAACATCACCACAACCAGTCGGGAAAAACCATTTGCAGCGATTTATATTGTGTCACTGAGGCTGCCGAGAGGAAACGGGAGGAGAAGAGAGGGATTTAAGCACTTGGTGAAAAATCACATTCCATCAGAGAGAGAACAGATGGGTATTTTTTTTTTCTCCTCTTTCCCCAGCACAGACTCAAACTCGGAAATCTTAAAAGCAAGTCGCAGACGCGTTCTTTGTTTCATTTCGCGTTGGGTGGAGCAGCAGTTTAGGGACAAGGCCCGGCAATCAGGTAGGTTGGAAGCAGGCCCCGTGAGGTCTTGAGCATCATAGCTCTGCTGATGTCCTGTCTCTCCTGTACCACCGTCCTGTCAGCCCCAGAAACATCAATCTCATCCTGACCCTCTGTCTGTATCTCTTACCCTTGTATTCCTTTTCATTTTGCTGTGTCTCTCGTCCATGCTGCACAGCTTTCCTGGTTGCTTCGCCCCTCAGGTCACATATCACAGGGCTGGGCCCCCAGAGCTTAAGCCTTACACCCTTCCTACTTTGGTGGCTGAAAGAGATTGATATCAGACCATTTTGCCACCCAGGCAACTGTCCCCTGAAGTCCTTCCCTGCCATTCTGGGCCTGAAGTTTGCTTAAATATGGTTTCTGATTCAGCACAAAATGCTTTGTTCATGGGAAAGTCCAATGTTCGGCCTGCAAATATTGGAGGTCTCTGAGAAAATTGGCTGGAGGATGGGGAGAGGGAGAAGAGAGGGAAGAAAGGAGATGTTCAGAGAAGAACAAGGGTAAAAACTTGCACTTTGATCCCATTTTCCAACGACAGTGAGCTTCATACAATTTACATGGGATTGTCTCCTTTTTCCAGGACAAGGAATTTTATATAATCCCTCCACTGAGGAAATGTTCTCTTGTCCCAGGGTCTTCTCCTCTGCCTCTTACACATGTCCTCAATGCAGGGAGCATCCCATATGATTGCCCCAGTGTCATATTTCAGTCAATCAATCAATGGTATTTATTGAGCACTACTTTGTGCAGACCACTGGGACTGATGTTCCTTAGGATTTCCCTCCATGAAACAGAGAGCACCCCAAAATCCCCTTTAATCACTGCTTAGTACCAATGGGCCAATTTATTTACTATAATCTCTCTCCCATACGTCAGTGCCTTACATTCCCTTAGTAATTTTGCTGACTGGTGATAGTAGGTGCTGTAGGGATGGCAGAAAAAAGGGGCTCTTCCCAGAACATCCGAGACCTAGTTGTTATTCCCAGTTATTTTGGGACTCTCCTAGGGGCACTGACATGTCCCATAACTCTGTGACTTCTCTCCTACAGGTTCAGATGGCAAATCGGTTCCCTTCCCCCATATTTCTCAGTTCAATTAATCAATCAATCGTACTTACTGAACATTTATTGTATGCAGAGCACTGTACTGAGCCGAATGCAATACAATAAAGTTGATAGATATGATCCCTGCCCACAAGGAGCTTTCAGTCTATATCAACTTCTCAGTTTCTAGCCCTTTGGAGGACCTGTCCACTGTCCCCACTCTTCCCAATTCAACAATGGCAACCATTGGAATCTCCCTTTATGATGATGATGATGGTATTTGTTAAGCGCTTACTATGTGCCAAGCACTGTACTAAGCACTGGGGTGTATACAATCAAATCGGGTTGGACCCAGTCCCTGTCCCACGTGGGGCTCACAGTCTCAATCCATATGAGGTAACTGAAGCCCAGAGAAGTGAAGTGACTGGTCCAAGGTCACACAGCAGAGAAGTGGTAGAGTCTGGATTAGAACCCATAACCTTCTGACTCCCAGGCCCGAACTATATCCACTACGCCATACTGCTTCTCCTTTATCCCTCTCCCTGCCCAGTTCTTCCCCTATCTGTCTTCTTAGGGAGGTCAGATATCCTGCTCTCCTTCAAAACTACTGTGGAGCAATCAATCCATCAGTGCTATTTATTGAGTACGTACTGTGTGCAGAGCACTGGACTAAATGCTCGGGACAGTATAATTCAACAGGCCCACCCTGCCCACCAGGAGCTTATAGTCTAGAGGGGGAGACAAACATTAAAATAAATTATAATAAAATAAATTATAGATCTGTACGTAAGTGCTGTGAGGTTGAGGGTGGGTTGAATATCAAGTGTTTAAAGGGTACAGATCCAAGCGCATAGATGACACAGAAGGGAAAGGGAGTAGGAGAAATGAAGACTTAGTCAGGGAAGGCCTCTTGGAGGAGATGTGATTTTAATAAGGCTTTGAAGGTGGGGAGAGCGGTGGTCTGTCATATATGAAAGGGGAAGGAGTTCCAGGCCAGAGGGAGGATGTGGGCAAGGGGTCGGCAGTAAGATAGACAAGATTGGGGTACATAGAGTAGGTTGGCGTTGGAGCGAAGTGTGCGGGCTGTGTTGTAGAAGGAAATCAGGGAGGTAAGATAGGAAGGGGAGAGCTGATTGAGTTCTTTAAAGCCGATGATGAGGAGTCTCTGCTTGATGCAGACGTGTATGGGCAACCACTGGAGGTTCTTAAGGAGTGGGGAGACTTAAACTGAATGTTTTCTTCAAAAAATGATCAGAGTAGCAGAGTGAAGTGAGGACTGGAGTGGGGAGAGCCAGGAGACAGGGAGGTCAGCAAGGAGGCTGATGCAGGAGTCAAGGTGGGATAAGATACTTTGATCAGCATAGTAGCAGTTTGGATGGAGAGGAAAGGGTGGATTTTAGTGCTGTTGTGAAGGTAGAGCTGATAGGATTTGGTGACAGATCGAATATGTGATTGAATGAGAGAGATGAGTTGAGGATCAGGCCCAGGTTACAGGCTTCTGAGACGAGGAGGATAGTGGTGTTTTCTACTGATGGGAAAGACAGGGGCAGGACAGGGTTTGGTTGGGAGCCCCTAGGCAATCAGACACCTCTTCCAAAGTCACTCACTGCACTCCATGTCTCCCAAATCAATCAATGGTATTTATTGAGCGCTTACTATGTGCAGAGCACTGTCCTAAGCACTTGGTAGAGTACCATGTGCATGACAGTGTACTAAACGCTGGGATAGATACAAACTAATCAGGTTGAACAGAGTCCCTATCTCACATGGGGCTCACAATCTTAATCTCCATTTTACAGATGAGGTAACTGAGGCACAGAGAAGTGAAGTGACTTGCCCAAGATCACATAGCAGACAAGCGGTGGAGTCGGCATTAGAATCCAGGTCCTACTTATTAGGCCATGCTGCTTCCATAGGAACACTCATAGCAGACGGGAGAGTGCTGGTGGGGCTGCATGGCCCCTTAGCACTATGATCGATTCCTTCATGCAGGTTCTCGGCTTTAACTCATCTGTTGTCCTCGATAGGAGAGAATCCATCCAAAATCATGGAAGGGTGGTTCTCTGGATGGGGTCAGCCCTACTGGACCTCCATTCCAAGAAGCTCACGCTAGTCCCCTGCGTGGCAAGGAGATAATGGTCTCTCATGAGAGTCCCCCAAGGTAAAGCCCACACATTCTGCCTCATACCCAAAAGTCCTTCTCTTTGTCAGGTCCTTCCTTCACCATTACAGGATTCCCCCCCCCCCCCAAAATCTTCCTTAGGTACACCTTCTCTTCCCCTCAGATTCCTCAATAAGATGATCCTTAAGCACTTTGACATTCACCCCACCAAGTGAAGGCCCCACCCCTCTCCCCGACTTGCAGGTGAGCTCTCGGTCAGAAAAGGAGAGAGGCAGGCAAGGTTGGAGAGGATGAGGAGAAAGTTTTGAATACTGAAGAAGGGCAGGGGGTGGCTGTGACTGGGTAGAGGAGGTTGCGAGGCAGAGCTGAGGAAAATAAGGGAGGAGCGAGATGGGGAAGCAGAGAGGAGAAAAGCATTAGGAGTGAGGGAAAAGAGTTTGGAGGCCTAAGTGGGGCAGATCAAGTGAGATAGCAGTAATAGTTATAGTGACAGTATTTATTAAGCTCATACTGTGTGCAGAGCACTGTGCTAAGCCCTGGGAAAGAGTATACAAGTGGGAATTAAACATGGACCCTGTCCCTTAAGGGGCTCACATTCTAGATATATAAGCGATTCCTGCCCACAAGGAACTTACAGTCTAGAGGGGGAGACCAATATTAAATAAATGTAAAATATAATTTAAATATCTGGACATTACTGCTGTGTGATCGAAGGCTGGATGAATACCAAATGCCCAAAGATAATAATAATAATAATGTTGGTATTTGTTAAGCGCTTACTATGTGCAGAGCACTGTTCTAAGCGTTGGAGTAGATACAGGGTCATCAGGTTGTCCCACATGAGGCTCACAGTCTTAATCCCCATTTTACAGATGAGGTAACTGAGGCACAGAGAAGTGAAGTGACTTGCCCACAGTCACATAGCTGACAAGTGGCAGAGCTGGGATTCAAACCCATGACCTCTGACTCCCTGGATCACAGATCCAAGGGCACAGGCGATGCAGAAGGGAAAGGGAGCCTGGGAAAAGAAGGCTTAATGGGGGAAGGCCCCTTGGCGGAGATGTGACCTTAATATTGTTTTGAAGGTGGGGAGAGTGGTGTCCTGGTATATATGGAGGGGGAGAGAGTTCCAGGCTAGAGGGAGGAAGTGGGAAAGGGGTCAGTGATGAGATAGACAAGACCAGGGCACAGTGAATAAGATGGTGCTAGGGTAGCGAAGTGTGAAGGCTGGGCTGTAATAGGAGATCAGTGAGGTAAGGTAGGAGGGGGTGAGCGGATGGAGTGCTTTAAAGCCGATGGTAAGGAGTTTCTTTTTGGAAGAGTATGATACAATAGAATTGATCCCCGCTCTCGAGGAGTTTACAGTCTATTGATCAGTGGCATTTACTGAGCACTTACCTTGTGCAGAGCACTGTACTAAGCTCTTGGAAGAGTACAATAAAACAGAGTTGGTAGACACGTTCCCTTCCCACAACAAGCTTGCAGTCTAAATGGGGAGATAGACATGAAAATAAATTACAGATAAGAGAAGCGGCAGAGTATAAGGACATGAACATAAGTGCTATGGGGCTGGGATGGAGTATCAAAGTGCTTAAGGCAATCCGAGAGGGCTGTGAAAAACTCCCGGAGGGCAATCATCTGGGTCTAATTCTCCTTTAGTGTTAGGCTGGGTGTTCTTGAACCGGGCAGGTATCCTTCCCACCGATTCCCTTCTTGTGCCTCAGTTTCTTCCATTTAACTGAACAGTCTTCATACTGAAATCGATCGTATTTATTGAGTGCTTACTGTGTGCAGAGCACTGTATCAAGTAAGCGTCGGGAGAGTGCAATATACCAGATTTAGTAGACATGTTCCCCGCCCACAAGGAGCCTAGAGGAGGAGCTTACAGTCTTAAAATGAGTCAAGGACAGCTCTTTGAAGGTTCTCTTTCTCTCCCCCCTACCCTTCTTGACCCCCACCTCCCCAGGGCCCAAGTCATTTCCCACCAGGATCCCTGGACTTTCCCTCGCCACCTCCCTTAGACGGCAGGCCCCGTGTGGGACAGGGAATGAGCCCTACCTGATTATCTTATGTCTACCCCGGCACTTGGTACAGTGCTGGCCACATGGTAAGCGGTTAACAAATGCCATCGTCATCGCCTCCACCCGGGTCTCGGCCCTCCTGCTCGGGCAAGGCTGTTTGCCACCGGGCCGGGGGGGACTGCAACTGGATCGTATACCCTCTGTCCCAAAGGCTCTGTGGCTCTGGATCTCGGGCCCCTCTTCCCTTCAGCCCTGCTTTCTCAGTAGGTCTTCCTTTCTCCCCTTCAATATGAGGGACCCCAATCTCTCTATCTGTCTGTCTCTCATTGTCCCCCCTCATCCCCACCCCCAGCCATCCCGAACTGCTTTCTGCTGTTTCTTGGCCCGGGAGCAGCGTGTTCCCCTAATTCTCCAGGAGGGGGCACCCGAGTGAAGGCGTCTGGAGGTGCTTTTTCTCCCGGTCGCCGGAGGAAAGAGGATGAGGAGGGGGGAAGGGGAGGAAGGGGAAGGCATCGTTGTCAACCCCCCTCCCCAGCCCATCTAGTCATATATATGTATATGGATGTATATATGTACGTCTGCGGATCGACCACGTGCCTTAGCGTGTGCAAGCTGCACACGTGGCCATTTTCTGTGCGTTTGCGTGCATGCGGTGCCAGCGACTGCATGGACGCTTGATGTACCGTATATGCAGTCTTCTGCTTGCGTGATGTATATGCAAGTCCAAGCAGTGCATGCTCCTTGCAATTTCTGCCTGTCTCATATCTTGGCATTCGGCGGCATCCGAATGCACGTATGCTTATCCGCGGGTCTGCGGATGTGCATAGCTCTACCGCTGCATCCGTGCCTTCATGCTTGCATGGCGGGGGAGGGAATGAAGAGGGGGAGAAGAGAGGGAAGATCAGCCGACCCGGTGAAGTGTATACCTGGGTGCCGCCCGCCTGCGTGGCCTTGTCTTTACTGTTAGGTGGAGGGGCACACCGAGATCTGCACCTCAGTTCTCAGGGCACCCTCCTGGCTCACCTGGCCTTTGGCCGCCGCCCCCAACATGAGGCAGCGCCCCTTTGCCGCCAGCCTCGTTTGCCTTCCCCGCCTCCAGCTGGGCCCCCCTCCCTTCCCAACGGCCGGAGGCGCCCCGCTAATGCCATTAGCTCCCGCCAGCTTCTAGCTCCCCCGCCCCCTTCTCATTTCCCGTAAACCGTGGGTGAGTTGGGGGTTGGGGGAAGAGAAGGGGGGGACGGGGTAGACCCCACAGGGAAGGTATTGCGGCTCGGGCCCCTCCCCATCGTGGCGACTGCGGGTCCCTGTGCCATTAGTAGGAGAGTTGGGGGAGGGGGTAAAGTGTTTGAGAGGGAGTAGAGCAAAGTGGGGGCGGAGGAGAAAGAGGAAAAAGAGAGGGAGGAGGGGGAAGGGGTGCCTATTTCGGGGAGGAGGTGAGTGATAGAGGCCTTGGGATCCTCTCTCAGTCATCTCTTTCCAAACAAACCGCACCCCAGCCCACCTTGCTGGTTTCTCAGGCTTCCAGCAGTAAAACTGGAAGGGAAGGAGGGTCCTGAGATTCACCGGCTGGAAAGACAAGATTAAGGTGGATTTGGAAAGCTGGGAGCCGAGAGGGAGCCTGCAGTTGGAGAGAAGTCAGATGGAACTGAGTGGAAATGGTTGCTCCGGTGAAGGTGGTCAAGCCATATCCTGAAACCATCCACTCTCCAGACGTTCCAACCAAAGCTCCTCACTCCTTTGCAACGTCTTGCTTGGCCTTCTCTTCCTGTCTTTTCTCCTACCCTTTCAGGTGCTAGCTGGGAGGATGGGAGGTGGAAACCTGCTATCCGACACGCCTGTGTGTCAGAGACAAGAAGACCTTAAGTGAATGGCTCTTTTGACCAAGAGACTAGGCCGGATGCTTCAGAGAAACTACGACTCCCAGCATCCTCTGAGGCTTTAAAAGTCCTTGCCTTTCAGGGGTGCTGAATGGTCCTGGACAGTAACTTTCCGGGGATCTCTAAGCACCGTAAGATCCAGCCTAAGCCACACTCTTTTCATTTGAGTAGAAAATGAATTAGGGAAAGGGAAAAGGGACCCTAAAGTTGCATAGTGAACCAGGAGCGGGGTCAGAGGCAGGAACCCAGGAGTCCTCTTCCTCCAGCACACTGAAGGATTCTGCTTCCCTTCCCCTCCCTCCAATAAAGGAAACAAAATCCAAGAGTGAACCTTCTAGTCATCCTCTGCCAACTGTCCACCCCAGTTCCCCCCCCCCCCTTGCCCCACGCATAAGAACAGTCTTGATTGCTGGGCTCAGAAAGCTTCTTGGAATTGGGCCCGGTCACAGGGCGGCTTCGGGCACACGAGGTGGCTAACCGAAGGCAGGCCCAAACCCATGGTAGTGAAGAGAGGGGATCTTGGGTTTATGCTTTGCTTTTTAACACCTTTGCTTCCCCGCTGGGGCTGGGGCAAGTGTCGAGGAGTCTCTAGGGTAATGCCACTTCCCAGATTCAGCCACCAGGGAAACAAACATTCAGAAGTCTGGTCACACATTGTCTCTTTCCTCCCCTCCAGGCAGGGAGAAGATAGGCATTTTACCCTCCAGTGTTCAAAGGGGGAAAACCGAGTCCAGAGAAGTGCAGGACAGTAGCCAGACCATATGCAGGCAGAGTCTAAAATAGGTTACAGGATCCCTCATTGACCCCCTCGACCTCAGTAAGTATCATTGATTGACCCACATGATGCCTTGCCAGTCTGAGCAACTGTGCTCCAGGTCCAGGTTTGACCCTTCTAAAAGGAGAGGTCCTCCAAAACTCAAGTTCAGGTTATGAGTAATGTCGGCCACTCACACCCAAAGCCAGCTGCACCGATTTTTTTTTTTAACCCCATTTGGAAAACGTGTCCATCTTTGACCCTTTTCAGTGGCAAACCTGTGTGAGAGTTCAGTTCCTTCCCATGGGATCCAGATCTCGTTTTGCACCATCCATTCTCCAGCCTTCTCCCTTTCCCTGTTATCCAGACCCCGCTTTTCTCCTGCCCTGGTCCCACTGTGGTCTATGTTGTTTTTTTTCTCCTGGGGTCCAGAATTGTTCGTTCTGCCCTCCCGTTCGGTTCCACGTGTGCCGGGGCAGCTGGAATCCAGCTCGGGTTTTGCCTGCCTGACACCTTCGAACAATCGGTATTCCCTTCCCCTGGGGGTCCAGGACAGATTTTATTCCATCCCACCGCTGGGCTCCTACTTTTCCTTCGCTTCATCCGAAAAACCCGACCTGGGTGTTCATGCTTCCTAGTATCTGGGCCAGGTCTTCTCTGGAGCCAACCTGGTGCTTAGACCTCCCTCCTGACCAACCCCCCATTCCCCATCCCTCAGTAGGGTGCCTAGTCAGCTGCTGCGCCGTGTCCAATTTAGGAAATCCGTGTCGGGTTTTACAGCTCCCCTCCTGTTTGCAGGTGGAGTTTTTGTTCTTGAAATCCAGGCCAGGTCACGTCTTCCAGGCAGATGGGGGGCTGCGCTGGGGTCGGGTCGACAGCCTTTGGACCTCAGAGCCAGGGTTCACCTCTTCCCCGCTACTCAGTGGAACGCGCTGGAGGATGCCCGTGTAGCCGGACCGGACTTTGCTTCTTCCCTGTTGCAATGCATTTGGTCTTGCACTATTCCAACTGTGAATCCAGCTCGGGTTTTGCCTCCTTCATGCACCTAAAATGCATTTGTTCTTTCAAAGAGGAGAGTATATTATAAATACACCCCGCCTCCAAGTCATTAGCTCCATCATCTCCTACCCAGGTTGGCTAAGACTCCCTGTCTAGGCCCCCCTAAGTCTTCTGCACATGGCCTTCCCATTCCAGGGGGGATAGGCAGTCCAGGATTTGTTTCCTTCTCATGCTGTGTGTGTGTGTGTGTGTGTGGGTCCTGCCTCCCCGGGAAGTTGCCTTTCTATTGCATTCCTTTCACATCCTCCCTGGAAATCCAGACCCGATTTTACCTGCCAATTCCTTGTGTATCAAGCATGTCCCGATCGGTTTATGCGTGCATAAAGGCCGGACTTTGATTCTCTTCCCCCGCTTCTCCCCCTTGCACGTTTCATCCTGGGCAATGGGAACCGGCCAGCCCCCCCCCCATCAACAACTTTCTTTTTTTCCCACCCCCCACCCTCTCCAGGGTAAATCCAGTTCAGGCTTTGTTTGCCTTAGCTGCATTGGGCATGACGCATTCAACCCTCTCTCTCGGGGAAGAATCCGCTCCGCGAATTGTGTGCCCCCGGTGCATTGGGCACGATGTATTCCCCTTCCGCCTTCTTCCTGGCCCAATCCAACCCGGGGTTTGCATGTCCCCACACTGCAACCGAGTCGTCGAATTCCTCTTCGTTCCCACTACGATCCAGCCCGGGTTTTCAGTGCTCCCCCCCCCCCCCCACCTCCCGCTCCATCGGGCACGTCGCATTCCATCTCCTCACCTCTCCAGGGGAAGCGGTGGGGAGGGAAGGAGGAGAAGGGGGAGGGGAGTAAGGTGGGCAAGAGCGAGCGATCCAGTCCGGGTTTTCGGTTTTTCGCACGGTGCATTGGGGCAGGTTGCAGCGGTCCCGCTCCTGGCAGCGGTTGCGGCTCCGGGCCAGGCTTTGCCGGCGGCCCCTCCCCGGAGTGGGTGCGCTGGGGAGCGGAGGGAGCAGGCGGCTTGTCATTGCTCAGCCCGGCGGCGGCTCCGTTCGTGCATCCTGCGGTGCGAGCGGGGCCCCGGCCCTCCCCGCCACCCGCCGAGCCCCCGGAGCCCCTCCTAGTCGCTGCCCCGGGGGGCGGGAGAACTATGCAACGCGCCGCCCGCCGCCTCTTTTAGCCGCCCCCCCCCTCGACTCCGCGCCTTCCCTCCCGCTCGCCCCCCGGTTCCCTCCCCGAGTCCCCGCCGCCTAGGATGCCTCCTGCCGCTCGCTGAACCCGCCGGCCCTGCAGGGAGCCGGAGCCGGAGCCGTCGGGGCGGGGGCATCTCGCCACCACCCTCCTCCCCCTCCCCGGCTCGTGTCTGCAGAGGAGAGGGGGCGGCTCCTGCGAATGGGGGAGAAGGGCCCCCGGAGAGGCCCCGCCGGGCGGGGGGCGGCGGGCGGGGGTCAGGAGCAGCCCCGTTAACTCCTTCGTCACCGCGGGCTCCGCCACCGTCGGAGGGGGAGTCGGCTGTACGCACACGTGCCACCGCCGTCGGGGGAGCCCGATCGGAAGGGGGAGGATGCCCCGTTGTGTCGCTGCCACGGCTGCCCTCGGCGGCTCCGCCTCGCCCCGACCTCGGGGCCCGGAGCTCTGACGCCCCCGCCCCGGCTGCCTCGTCTCCCCATTCCGGGGGCGGGGGTGGGGGGCGGCGAGATCCGTTTTCCCGTTCACCCTTCCCCCAGACCCGGCTCCCCTCTGCGCCTTCAGCCCCGGAGCCGTCGAGCCCGAAGAACGGGGCGAGGATTCTGGGGGTCTTTTTTCCCCCTCTTCTGCTGGTGAGGGTGGGGGAGGACCCGCAGCCATCCCTCCCGCGCAACCCCCCTCCCTCTCCTTGCCGCCCTCGCATCCCGGTCCCCTCCCACGCCCCACCCCTCCCCCCCCCCGCCCTGGCCCCGGGAGATGTGCCAGGCGGGGGGCCCCGGGAGGAAGAGCCGCAGGAGAGAGGGAAGGCGAGGAGAACGGGCCGATAGCCCAACTGGACAGGTGAGTGCCTACCCTGGTGGGGTTGCGGGGGGGGGAGAGTGCGGAGCTGGGGAGGGGGAGCAGAGAGCGCCATACCTGGGCCAGGTGTCTGCGGTGGGGGGGGAAGAGAGAGAGGGAGAGATGAGGACGACACGGAACCGGAGGCCGCTTCCCCCCTCCCCCTCCCCTGTCTCCATCGTGCCCGTTGCGGGGGGTGAGGAGGGAGATGAGGGATTGATGGGGAGGGAGGGTGAGGGGATTGGATGCGGGGTACTGCACCTGTCCGGGGGCGGGGAGGGGGGGAGGAAGGGGGCCTGGGGCGTTGTGCCCGCAGCGGTACCCGCAGAGAGGTTATGGGTGATGTACAAAGGCTGGCACCGTCGCGGAGCTGGGCACCAGCTGTGAGCTGGCCGAGGTGCTGGCTGAGGGCGGGATGGGGGCGGGCGGAGGGGGGGGGGGGGGGGAAAGAGTGCGGAACTGGGAGCCGCGGAATAGCGAGAAATCGCGGATCTGCCGTGTGGTGTGTGTGTGTGTATGCGCGTGTGTATGACAGGCAGACTGGCCAAGGGAGAGTGTGTGTGTGTGTGTGCGCGCGCGCGTGTATGTGACAGGCAGACTGGCAAAGGGGGAGTGTGTGTGTGTGTGTGTACACCTAGGTGTGTGTCTTTGTGTACCTGGACATGTATCTCGGATTTTGTCTCTGCCTAGCTGGTTGTGTGTCTTTGTGTGTCTGGGGGCGGCTGTAATTCGGTGGGTGTTTCTAGGTGCGTGTGTGTGTGTGTGTAATTGTGTGTCTGTTTCTTGGATCGTGTGCGTCCCTCTCTCCCCTCCTCCTCCGGCCCCACCACTATCAACCCTCCCCCCCTCAATCCCCAGTGCTGCCGTGTCTGGGGCTGGTACTGCAGGATGCTGTAGTTTTTGTTTTTCTCTGGGAGGTGGCTGGGGGGGGGGGAGGAGGGGGGAGTTGGGGAGGGTTGGCGAGGAGGGTGCGGGAGAGTCTGGGTGTCGCGGTGGCTGCTGCCCACTTTCCCTGCTGCAGTCCCTGCCAGGACGTGCCAGAGAGGGGGCCACTGGGTACAAACCCCGGGCACCGCCTGAGTTGGTGGCGGGGGGGGGTGGTGGAGGAAAAGGGAATACATTGCTGCGGGGCTGATGAGGGGCAAGAGCACCCTGGGGTTGCATTCTTGGGGAGGGGGGGTTACCTATATGCCATCAGACACACTTAAGGGTATGGAGCCCATGCCAGTGCCCACTGTTGGCAGTGCACTGTCCTGATGGGGGGAGGTGGTAATAAGGGAAAGATCAACAACCCAGGAAGGGCCATTTTGTTCACTCTTTCCCTTCCTGAGCCAGAGGCAACTTCACCTCCGGCCGCCGCCCCCCCCCCCCCCCCCGTAGAATCTAACCTCTACCCTCTGGTTTTGTCCCCAGAGGATCCTGCCGAGTGAAGAATGAACCCTCCCTTTCCCCCCACATCCCCCCCACCAATGGAGCCTAGATTTAGCTAGGCGGGTAAAGAGATGTTGCCCCAGCTGGGAAGGGTCGGGGGGAGGAGCAGAGGAGAGCCATTTGTAATTTACCCTCTATCCCCATCCCAAATCCATCCCCACCCGAGGTGGGCAAAGGATGGGCACAAGGCAAAAATCCCATACCCTGGACTGTGGGGTGAGAAGAGGGAGAGGAGAGCTGCAGTCCCCTCTGGCTGGTGAGAGGAATGACTACAAGGTGGAAAGAAGGAGGAGGGGGAAGGATCATTTCTGTTAAGAGTTAGGGGTGGTCTGTGGTGGGCAACTCAGGGAGAGAGTGATCACTTCATCCCCTTTTTTTGGTGCCCTTCCCAACAGTGCTGGGAAACCCCAAGGTCCTGGGGACCTGGCCTAGAGCACTCCTCCTAGGCCACCCCATCTTCCACGATCTGACTCATTTGGCTCCGGCGCCCGGTCTCGGGTTCTAGGGGGGGCAGTAGGGTAGAGGGAGTGAACAGAGATAGCGAGGATTTAGCCTTTCCCCCACCAAGACTTCTGCCATCTCGGGATCACGGCAGGCCCGGTAGCATTCTACAGACCCCTATCCCAAAGAGACTGACTACAGCCTGGAACAGATTTCCATGTCCCTTCCCCCTCTTCATTCCTGTCATCCTCTTGAATCCAGGTTAATGTGGCAAAGGGGCTGATTGATTGTCCTAGTGCATACCCAGCCCTTTAAGAGGGGTAGGGGTGCTCTTCTCTTCCCCAGGCCACCTCAAGAATCCACCATTAGCCCCAAACCAGGCAGGGAAGAGACTACTGAATCTTGGGGAAAGACATTTCCTTCCTCTCAAGCTCCAAGTTGAGAGGAGAGAGTAGGAGGGATTCCAGAAGCCCTTGATTGATTGGTCTCCAAGTACCAGGTATGAAGTTGGGGGAGGGGGGACTGGGATGGTCACCAAAATGGTCACCACCTCATCCCCCCTCTCCCTGCCCTCTCCCACTTCTCTCCCAGTCTCTACCCAGCATGGCAGAACTTGGGGGTGGAAATTAAGATGGCCACCAAAATGGCTGCCGCCTCTCTTCTCTTCCCTCCACACACCCACACCCGATATTGGCATCGCTAGGAAAGTGCCCTATGTGAAGGATGAGGGTCCTGGGAATGGGGATGAAGAGCATATGTCGGGGGGAGCGTGTTCCCCGAGAGGCGGGGACTTTTCATTTTAGCCTCACCCTCCTCCTGCAACAGGATCGGGGGACAGGATGCCGGGATTGGGGCCTGGCTCGGCCTCCACCGGTGACTTCAAGTGTGCTACCTTTTGGGGGCTCTGGCTTCCCCTGTGTAGGATGGGGAAAGCTAGCTTCGGGAGTGGAGGCAGGGGGCCGGGGAGAAGCAGTGGTAGGCAGGAATGCCCCCCTCCCCTCGTTGGGCCCGTTCCCCACGGTCCGAGGACCCGGCTTCTCGTTCACACTCTCCCCTGCCTCTGATGTGGCTTTGGTCGTGGCCTGGTCTCCTTAACACCCTTCCTGTCAGCGGAATGGCTCTGACCTCTTCCCTGTTTCACTCGAGTCCTCCCCCCCAGCCCCTTGGCTGGCCTCCATCAGTGCAAGAGCCTTCTCCCACGCAGCACCACCCTCTGCTGCTGCTTGTTCCTGCCTCTCCTCTGCTTCCTCTCTTTCGCAGCCCCAGGCGTGAGAGCCTTCTCCCACACAGCTTCCACCCTCTGCCGCACTATTCCCCCAGTTCCTTTGCTCGCCTTTGGCTTCATATCTGCCCCGCAGCCACAAGAACCTTCTCCCACGCCGTTCAATTTGTCTGCCAAAGAGCGGGCAAAGGCACCCTGCTTAAAGAGCTCTCAGGAGAAGGTAGGGGTTTGGCAGAGTCTGTATTTTCCCCCCAGGGTCCAGGCCCCACCACTTTACAGTCTGGGGCCCAGTTTGGAGACCCCGGTAGGGGAGTGAGGGTTGGACCAGAGTCAGGTCCAACTTGGGCCTTGGAGGGTAACTGGCTTTCTTATCCCTCCCACCTTCTTCTCCCTTCCCTCTAATGCCAAATTTATTACTTAAAAGCAGGATGAAAACAGGAAGAATAAAAAGAAGGAATACAACCTTCATTATCATATCGAGAAAATTATCTGTGATTTCCCTAACTAGTAATTTTCCTGCCACGCCGTTCAGTTCTGACTTGCCCATTAATTACAGAGATGAAAAATCATCTGGAAAGAGGAAAAAGGAACTAATTCGGTCTCTTGCCGATGAAGATCCGTGCCCATGCACACACGTGCCATCACATATGTGACCAGGCACACACATGTCCTTTCCCCATCCTCCCCCTCTTATTCTTGTTCCCACGTAGTCAGGGCCCCTCCCCTCCTCTTCATCCCTTGCCTGCGCACGCTTGCTCCCTGAGGCAGTTGAGCTCCCCACACGTGTCTCTTGTGACTGCAGCGGGGCCTGGCGTGTGCTCCTCACATGCCTCCTCCCACCCCTGTGGGTTGGCTCACAGGCTCTGTGCACGCTGCCCTCAGGCACCGTGATGGGCCCGCCCACTCCTTGGGCCTGCTGAAGGGTGGGTAGGCATATGTGTGCACATGGAACGACACGCATCCACATATGTGCATATGCACACACCCCCCCATACACACGCCACTCTCTGATCCTGGATTGACAGTACTAAGCATCATCACTCAAATCTTATTACACCCTTAAATCTTGGCCCTTGAGTGGTGGTAGGGGAAATGAGAGAGAGGCAGAGTTGGGAAGGGTGATGCCCAGGTTTGGGAGGAGAACAGGACCTGGGGAGCTAGGAGGTAGAGCTGGAAGGAAACAGGACCCGAGGGAGAAGAACAGAGGCTTGGAGGTAGGACACCTGGCTTCTATTCTCAGCCTGTCCTGGGAGCCCCTACTCTGGCTCTGCTGAACCTTGGGGAAGCTGGGAGGAGGGGAGGTGGAGGAATCAAAGGGGCTGTGGTTACAGACAAGGTCTGTATGTGTTCTTGAGTGCCTCAGTGTAACTAGGTATATGCGAACCTATGTACACTTAAGTCTCCTACCTGCGTATGTGTGTTGGGGTTCGGGGGGGGGGGCGGGGGAGGGTATGAGTTCAGATTTGTTAGTGTATGTATGTGCATGGAAGTACGTTAAATAGGTTTGCGCCTGCACAGGTGTGTATGCCAGATCCAACTCCCTCCTGACCCCTGCCCTTCCCCCAGAAGGGATGCATGGTCAAGGCTGGGCATCCCGTTTTCAGACCGAGGAACCCTCTCCTCTCCAAACTACCTGTCTTTCAACCCTCGTGGCCCAGGGGGCTGGGAACCTGGACTCCTGGTTCCGTTCCACCTTGCCGGGGGAGATGACATTCTTGGATTCAGGATTTGCCTGAGAGAGGGGCCTGTGGGTGAGGGTCGAGGAGCTAGGCCCAGGTTCTGGTGGCATCTCTGGGAAGGGATGAGCATTGCGGAGGCTTCAGTTGGTGGTTCCACCATGCTGGGGAACTCTAGTAGACCTCTCTTCTCCTGCTTCCCCCACGTCCAGCTCTCAGTTTCCCCGGTTGAAAGAGGGAGAGCCTCTACCAAAAGGCCAACAAGCAGTTGTCCCTGGGTGGCAAAGCATTGGCTGGACATGTGGGCCCTGAGCTCCCTGCCCTTGTCGACACCCCAATACCCAGCCTTGCCCAGCTCAGTGGGGGTGGGGGTGGGGGGAAGGGGACCCCAGCTCCCAGGCAGAGGCCTGGTAGGGATGAAGGAGACTCTGACGGGCAGAATCTGGGTGTCTGGATGGCTTTCCTGCTGTGGGGAGAGTTGTCCGAGAGCCCTGGGGACTGAGTCGCCTGGATTTGGTGCTCCCACCGGGAAATCAATCAATCAACCAATGGTATTTATTGAGCGCTTACTACGTGCAGAGCACTGTACTAAGCGCTTGGGAGAAGACAATACAACCGAGGTGGTAGACACACAAGGAACGTGTACAGTCTAGCGGGGGAGACAGACCTTGATATAAATAGATTACGGCTATGTAATACGTAAGTGCTGTGGGGTTCATTCCTGCCTTCAGAAGGCCCTGGGCCTATGGCTGGTCTGACTCCAGCCCACTCTGGTAAGAGCAGGAACTGACCCCAGCCCCCTCCTTCCCCCCACCCCCGTATGAAGCAGGAAGCGACAGGAGACCGAGAGCTGCTGCGACGCGACTGAAGCCTTTGACCCTCTGGTCTAGGCCTTTGGGTGCCACGTGTGTGTCTAGGTCTCTCACCCTTCCCTCCTCCCCCGTGCGTGTCCCTGCGTGCCACTTGTATGGCTCCGACGTTCTGACTGCGGCCCTTGCGCTGCTTCTCCCCTCTGGGGAGCAGGGTGTTGGGCAGTGAGAGGCAGGAAGAGCAGACTCCTGCCTTCTGACTCTCTGCAGAGAGCAGATAGAGCTGGCATCGGCCCCAGGAGACCTGGCGGATTTGAGACCATGTTCCTCCCTCCCGATATCTCCATTTCCCTCTTGGCTGCACAGGAGGACAGGGCCAGACTGGCTCCAAAATCATTACCGGGAAATCCCGCCCTGAATGCTTAAGAGCGGGGGATGGGGGCTTTGCGAGCGGAAGCTCCTCTACTTCCAGCCGCTCTCCGAACCCGGCTCCCAGCGGCTCCTTGCTTGCTCCGAGCAAATAAGGGGCTGCTCGGAGGCAGATGCGACCCAGATTGGCACAGACTGGCCAGGCTGGGCACCAGCCCTCTGGGATTTTCCCCAGTATCCTGGAGGCTTAGTTGGGCCGTACAGGAGGAAAGGAACGTGTGGGAACTGAGAGTGGAGGGGCCACTTGGAGCCACCTTGGTCCCCTCCCGCGTCTGTGCCCCCCAAGCATTTGGATACTCACCCCATCCCCAGCCTCTTAGGCACATATCCTTCTCAGTTGCTTCCCCTAACTGTAATTTTTAGCATCCTACTCCCCTGCTAGATGGTAAATTCCCCGAGGGCAGGGACTGTGTCTACTTAGTCCTCTCCCAAGCGCTCAACCCAGGGCTCTGCACACAAGTGCTCAATAAATACCATTGATTGATTGATTGATTAGGAGTCCCCATGAGAGGCTGGGTCAGAGTCTGCCATCACACAACAGTCTCCTCCCAGCACCCTCCCCACCTTTTTTTTAAAAATGGTATTTGTTAAGCACTTACTATATGCCAGGTACTGTTCTAAGCGCTGGGGCAGATACAAGATAATTGGGTTGGACACAGTCACTGGCCCATGTAGGGCTCACAGTCTTAATCCCCATCTTACATATGAGGGAGCTGAGGCACAGAGAAGTGAAGTGACTTGCCCAAGGTCACATAGACAAGTGGTGGATCCGGGATTATACTCGGGTCCTTCTGACTCCCAGGGCCGTGCTCTATCCATTAGGCCACGCTATATTCTCTGGGCTCAGGGGCGGGGCTCAAAGGCCGGGCCCCTCCCTTACATGGCTGAAGGGAGCAGTGACTGACAGCATGGGCCTCGGTTAAGGAGAGAGATCTTGGAACAAAGTGGAATAGCATGGGTTAGGCAGAAGAGATGGACCTCAGGGGATTTGTGGGAGAGAGCCGTTCCTGGATCTGCCCCCTTGAGTTGGGCCAGATTTAGAGGAAGACGAGGAAAATGGAGAAAAAGGAAGATGGAGCAAGGAACCGGGGAGAAGTGGGGATGGTGAAGAGCAAAGCTGATGAAGGGCTGGGCTAGGGAAGCAGGGGAGGACTGAGCCACCTATTGTGTGGTCCCCAATCGTAGCGTCAGATCACTTGGGAGGGCCCAGAGGAAGTCGACACCGCCAAGTTGCCCATATCACCCCACTTCTGGCCCAGGGAGCAGTGCTAAAAACATCCAGTTTTAGAGACTGCTGGGGCTGGGGAGCTGGAGGCCTAGGGCTGAGGTCTACCTCATCCCCATCCCGGCATGATTGTGACCCACCGGTCACAGTCCCCCCCAGGATCCTGGGCACACTGCCTCTGCATGTAGGTGAGTCTGGAGATCGGGGTGCATCTTTGGGTGAACCCCCAGGTCCATCGGAGCTTCTTTTGGTCTCTGCGTGCCTGTCTCCGTGTGGGCATTTGTCTGTGGTAGGGAGCGGGCTAGATTGGAAGAGGTCCGGAGGTCAGGGCCTGCTTGTGGAGGTGAGGCTGAAGCTAGGCAGAAGGCCAGTGACAAAGCCTTGAATGCAAAGACACCATCCTAGGGCAGTTTGCTAGAGTCCTCCCCCTCTAGACTGTCAGCTCCTTGTGGGCAGGGAAAGAGTCTACCAACTCTGTTCTCCTGCATTCTCCCTAGTGCTTAGTACAGGGCTCGGCACACAGTCAGTGCTCGATGGACTGATTGACTGAGTCGGACTCCCCTCTAGACTGTAAGCTGGTTGTGGGCAGGGAATATGTCTGTTTATTGGTATATTGTACTCTCCCAAGCGCTTAGTTCAGTGCTCCACGCACAGTAAGTGCTCAATAAATACGACTGAATGAGTGAATGAAGTGAGTGATTGATCGATTGAGTCCTGGTGAACTGAGCCTGAGCTCAGGGACTCTTAAGACTTACCCGAGCTGGGGCCCGAACCAAATTGCAACTGATGTTTTACCTCCCCTCCAATTTTCTCCTGTCGCCTCCCAGGGTCCAGGCCCCTTGCCCCGGGACTGGCACCCACGTCATCCATCAATCAATCGTGCCCCGTCGAGCACAAGGTTGAAGGTCAGACTTGGCAAACTGCACAGTACCACATTGGGTAAACAATCGTCACAAAGGACATTCACCCCTCTCTTCTCCCTGCACCAACTCCCCCCTCACCTGAAAAGAACAGCAAGAACTGCTGCCCATGCTGAGCACTGGGGGAAACCTGAAGAAGAGGAGGGAGAGGAGATGATGGGTCGTCACTAGAGGGGAGGAGTGGAAGCCTAGGACTCTTAAGGTGGCCTAGGGGAAAGAGCATGAATCTGGCAGTCAGGAGATATGGGTTTTGTCCCGTTGGCCTTCTGTGTATCCTTGAGGAAGTCACTTAACTTCTCTGGACCTCAGCTTCCTCACCTGGAAGCAGCATGGCCTAGTGGAAGGAGCACAGGCCTGGGAGCCAGAGGACCTGGATTCTAATGCCGAATCTGCCAAGTGCTTGCTGCGTGACCTTGGGCGAGTCACTTAATTTATCTGGGCCTCAGTTACTTCTCTGGGCCTCAGTTCTCCTTTTTTCCCTCCTATCTAGACTGGGAGCCCCATGCGGGACAGGGACCGTGTCCAACCTAATTAACTTGTATTTACCCCAGCACTTAGGACAGTGTGTGACACATAGTAAGTGCTTAACAAATACCATAAAAAAGGGATAATATCTGCCTCTCCCTACCTCACAGGGTTATGAGGACCCAGTGAGAGAAATAATGTAAAAGTGCTTTGGAGAAATCTAAAAGCACTGTACAAATTCAAGGTATGATTATGGGATTCCAAGTGCTTAGTACAGAGCTCTACACACAGTAAGCGCTCACTAAATATGATTTAATGAATTACCTTCATTCCCTCCTCCCTTGCCCTTGGGTTCTCCCCCCCGCAAAAGAGGTTGCCTGCTCCGTGGGAGGGGTGGGTTTGGGGCAGGGAGGGAGAACAGGCTAGCTGTGGGGAGCTGGGGTCTAGGCAGCAACAGCCCCCGACCCAGTAAGGATGAAGTGAAGGCCAGCCGGGGTGGAAGCAAATGGAAGAACTGGATTCCAAACCGTTCCATCCATGTCTCCCCGCTCCTGAAGAACCTCCAGTGATTGCCCAAGCACCTCCGCATCAGACAGAAACTCCTTACCATCGGCTTTAAGGCACGCAGTCAGTTCACTTCCTCCGACCTGACCTTGCCGAACTCCTACTACAGCCCAGCCCGCACACCTTGCTCCTCTAACACCAGCCTAGTCGCCGTACCTTGAGCTCATCCATCTCGCCACCCACCCCTCTCCCATGCCCTTCCTTGCCTGGAACTCCCTCCCCCTTCATATCCGACAGTCCAGAACTCTCCCCACCCTCAAAACCCTCCTAAAATCACTTCTCCAAGGAGAGAGTCATTTCCCCTATCTGCCTTCCCCTCTGCCTCTTCCCCTTCCCTCCTTTGGCTGTGTACCCCTTAAACACTTTGATATTCACCCCAGCCCCACAGCACTTATATCAATATTCTTATACTCTATTTCCCCTAGCCCTAATCTGTTGTAATGTCTGTCATCCCCTCTAGACTTGTGGGCAGGGATGGGAGTCACAGGTCATGGGTTCAAATCCCGGCTCTGCCGCTTGTCAGCTGTGTGACTTTGGGCAAATCACTTAACTTCTCTGGGCCTCAGTTACCCCATATGTAAAATGGGGACTAAGTCTGTGAGCCCCACATGGGACAACCTCATCACCTTGTATCCTCCCCAGCACTTAGAACGGTGCTTTGCACATAGTAAGTGCTAAACAAATATCATTATTATTATTATCCCATCCACCAATTCTTGTAGTGTACATTCCCAAATGCTTAGTTCAGTGCTCTGCGTACAGTAAGCACTCAATAAATACCACTGATTGATCGATTGAGACTGCCCAGGGAAACACAAAATCTGGAAATCCATCTAGATGTTCTACCAATCTGCAATAGCCGGGATTGACTTCTCCTAGCCACCCTCATATCCTCTTTATCTCCCCCAAAGTCATCAGATTAGTTGCCCTGAATGGGATGGAACAGTCACCTTGGGCCTGGAACTTCTTCTTGAGGCCCCCGTACAAAGGGGGTGCCCTGGGCTCAAAACTCAAGACAATATCCACCCCCTATTTCTTCCCCTCCAAAGAGAATTAGGGTGAATGAAGGTGGATCAGACAGAGGGAAGGGGGAAAAACTGTCCAGAAAGCCATCTCTCCTGAATTTGGAAATCTAGGAACCCCAGCCTTCAGCCATTTCTGACCTGCTGCTCCCTGGGGATGCAAGGATCTGAGTTCAGCCATCCTGGCTGGGTCCTTGCGCCCAGATTATGCTCTCCCCCTTTGCAGCCCCAGAATTGGACAGGGAGGAATAGCACCTTTTTTTCTTCACCCTCTGCCCTGCCACCAACCTCTCTGATCCTGCTCTCTTCAGCGGAGAAATAGCCTCACGCACACACATTCTCTCTCTCTCTCTCACCCCCCCCCCCCGAAAAAAGCCAACCCCTCCCAGGGTAGGTATGGGGGACTGCACCCAGACATCACACTCACTAGCAGCCACCGCCTCTAATAATAATAATAATGATGATGGTATTTGTTAAGCGCTGAGCACTGTTCTAAGCTCCACCTTTCTGGTCCTGGGACTGGGCTGGTGGCATGTGCCATCTCCCTCCCTGGCCCCAGAGCAGCTAAGCCCAGGGTTGGAGCAGATGGACAGACTGCCTGACAGATAGCCTTCTGACAACCATTACCTGATTTGGACATTTAACCTAGAAGGGCAGGGGAAGTGGGGCCAAGGGTTGGGTAGAGGAAAGCAGCTTCAAGGGTGAGTGCTAATCTGATTCTGCACCCCGACGTGCCTACACTCTCCAGGCTCCTCTGAGTGGATCTCACGGCAGAATCCAGGTTCTAGGTGAGAACTGGACTCATCACCCCAGTGCCCTGGTTCCCCACTAGTCCTTGCTTCAAGCAGGCTCCCACTCTCCCCACCCCCTTCTCCCTAGAGGTACCTCCTGCATTATTTATTCCATAGCTTGCTCTCCCTCTCCTCTCCTCCCTGCCGCTAATGCAGTCTGCTCTGCCCGGGTCTCCCCTCTGCTCTCATTTTAGCTATGAGACTCTCAGGGGTAAGGAAGGGAGTTCCCCCCTTGTCCCTCCACCAGTCCTGTTATTCCAGCTCCCCTCCCACCCAAGATGCCCAGCCCTTTCCCCTCATATGTCTCATTTTCCACCCAGCCTCCCCCATGCCCAAGTATTCCCATTCCCCTAGGCCTGGTTTCTTTTCCTCTTTCCTCTCCTCTCCCCTGGCACAGAGCCAGCAGGAAGAGCAAATCACAGACTCTTGGAGTCAGAAGCAGCAGAGAGGCTGCAACTGCTCCTGGCCAGGCTCACCATCCCCCTGGCTTCCCCCCACACCCCATTTCCTTCCCCTGCATGCATGCCCCCTATGTCATATCCAGATTATCCAGGACCAGAGCTATGACCCAAATGTCCAGCCTCCCAGCCCCTGTGCTGGCCAGTGTAATAATGTAATAATGTTGGTATTTGTTAAGCGCTTACTATGTGCAGAGCACTGTTCTAAGCGCTGGGGTAGATACAGGGTAATCAGGTTGTCCCACGTGAGGCTCACAGTTAATCCCCATTTTACAGATGAGGTAACTGAGGCACAGAGAAGTTAAGTGACTTGCCCACAGTCACACAGCTGACAAGTGGCAGAGCTGGGAGTCGAACTCATGACCTCTGACTCCGAAGCCCAGGCTCTTTGGGCAACCTCCCTCCCTCCTGGGGCTGGGAGCAAAACCCAGATACTCCCAATTAAATGGCAAGGGGGAGTCCTATAGGGGAGATGCAGAAATGTAAGTGGGAGGGACTGTGGAGACTCGGGGAAAAGGAAAGCAAGTGTGGGAGCTATCAGGGATACTGGAACTCTCCCTGAGGTATGTGGGGAATTGGGCTGTAGTGGTAGCCCCTCTCAAGTGGCACCACCTACTGGGCTTGACTCATCTGACTGTGAAGGCTCCCAGAGCCTATGGTCCTTCTGTGAAGGAGAAGCAGCGTGGCTCAGTGGAAAGAGCATGGGCTTTGGAGTCAGGGCTCATGAGTTCGAATCCCAGCTCTGCCACTTGTCGGCTGTGTGACTGTGGGCAAGTCACTTAACTTCTCTGTGCCTCAGTTCCCTCATCTGTAAAATGGGGATTAAGACTGTGAGCCCCACGTGGGACAACCTGATTCCCCTATGTCTACCCCAGCGCTTAGAACAGTGCTCGGCACATAGTAAGCGCTTAACAAATACCAACATTATTATTCTGTGGTGAGGTGAAGCAAACGGACCCTCGGGCAAAGGCGAGGTCCACTGGCCATGCCAGAACTGGGTGTGAGACGATTCCCGCATCAGGATGGAGGACCTGGAGGGGTGGGAGTCCTGGGGCTTTGGGAATCTGAGCCCTGGGGAGGCTTGGGGGAAATCAGGGGGAGAGGGCAAATGGGAGATGATTCTGGGGGTGGCCATTCTTGATGGGGAGCAAGCGCCAGGAGAATTTTGAGGCGGGGAAGGGGAGGTTGGGATGAGAAGAGGCTTTCAGAGGACAAGAGGCAGCACGAGAATCCATAGGGATGCCTCTGCATCATGACTGGACTGGAGACGGGGAGCTGGGATGATGAGGCAGGGAAACAGCTGAAGACTGAGAAAGATTGGCAGGGAAAGGGTAGGCAAGGGTGTCCCAAGGGAGAAGGAAGGGGAGACACTCGAGGAGCCAGAAAGGAGTTAATATGTGAAAAGGAGACCGGATGAGGAGTGGGAGCAGAGAGGCAGAAGGTAATTCTTTAGAGGTTGCTGGGGTGCAGAAATGGGAGAAGCGGGGGAGGTATTGGGCACTTCTGCAGCCCAATGATGGGAATGGTTTTCAAGGGCTCGGGACATGTGAGGCTGGGGGAAGGGCAGAGTGGCGGGAAAGGCCTAAGTCTGGGAGACTGGGTGATGAGGGTGAAGCCAAAAAATGGATCCAGATGCCCAAACCTCTTAGACTCAGGGTCCATTCTCCAGATCCAATATCCTGGCTTGAACACCCCTCAAAATCCCCCACCCAAGTCAAGAGTCCCAACTCTCTCCTTTATGATCTCAGCTCTCTGCCCCCTGACTCCTTCCCAGGATCAGGAAAGGGACCCAGGCACCTTGCCTCCCCATCCCCGTTATATGCTTGCATCCCCGTTCCCCCCATCCCATTCTCTCTCCACCCCCCCACCCCCACCCCGCCTCCCAGGCAGGGTTCCAAGTCCCCAGAAACCTGTAGTGTTGCTATGGCAACAGCAGCTCCGGTGATGGTTGTGATCGGGAGGGAAGGTTTGTGCAGGGTGGTGGGGAGGAGGGAGATACCCGAGGCAGCTTGTTCTCATTTTGTAACCCCCTACACCATACACCTCCTAGCTGGGGCGTCCACCCCCAGGAAGGCCCAGCAAAGTATAGGATCCCGGTTCCTGGATCTTCTGACTCTGGATCTGCTTACTAGGCCTCATTCCCCTGAGTTTTCGATTGCTGCCTAAGCTCCCCTGTCCTCCACCTACCCGCATCCTTCTCTTTTTGTTTCCCCTCCCCTCAGTTGCGGTTTCTCAGCTGATGTCTCATGACTGTTGGACTAGAGCATAGGCAGCTGCATAGAATGACATACACAGCCACCATGCATCCACATACAGGAGCGCAAATGCACACCCACTGAAACGCGCAGGGCCAAAACCTCATTCATACACACACATGCGTCCACATACTTCAGCATGCATGTGCAGCTGCTGTCTCACCTCAGTCCATTCCTGTGTGCAGTTGAAAGCTTCCCCTGCCAACTCCATGAAGCCTTTTCTCCAAGCCCTGTGGTCAGTTCCCTGGAGTGACTTGATGTTGCTGATGGAGCCTGGGCCTTGGGGGACGGTGGGCGGTTGGGGAGGAGGGGGAGGGCAGGGAGCAACCCTAGGTCCTCAAAGCTGTTGGGAAGGGGGCACTTCCGGCTCTAATCCCTTCCCAGCATAATCCTTGGGTAGCAGGTTTTCCAAAGGAATTAGAGTGGATTACCATGTTCAGGATTATTGGAACCATGGGGGATTCATTTTGCTGGAAACCCTCAGAACATACGGTCTAGTGAAAAGAGGCCTGAGCTGGAGAGGTGTTTGGCGGGCGGGGGCGGGAGGTGTAACCCAGGGTTGGTCTCCAGGCTTGCCCTTCCCTTCCGAGTCTACATGGCATTTCCCTGCCATCTTCTCTCCTGGACCTACTGCGAATGGGACTCAATCTCCTTGCCCCCTCCAACAATTGATGTCAGAAGGGCTGGTTGGGTGAGGGGAATTAATTGCTGAAGGGAAGGAGCTGCTGCTTCTCAGTGGGACCCTCTGATCCAGCCAGCAGGGGATGCAGAATATGGAGAGAGTAACTTGTACCTGCTGTTGTCTCCACCTCCTTCTTTCTAGTCACCCAACTCTACTTCCTGTCTAAAGCCTTTCTGCCTCTGATCGCCTCCCCCGCCCCCCTCGATTTGATAACAGTAATAATAGCGGTATTTGTTCAGTGTTGCTATATCCCAAGCACTGTACTAAGCGCTGGGCTAGACGCAAGATAATCAGTTCCACATGAGGCTCACAAGTAGGAGGGAGAACAGGTATTGAATCCCCATTTTGCAAATGTGGTAACTGAGGCTAAAGAATTCAAGTGACTCGCCCAAAGTCACACAGCAGACGAGGTCACATAGCAAGCAGACATAAGCAGGCAAATGGCAGAGCCGGATTAGAACCCAGGTCCTCTGACTCCCGGACCTGTGCTCTTTCCCCTAGGCCGCACTGCTTCCCGATTTCCCCAGATACCTACCCAGAGATTACAGTGAGAACCCACGCAGCCCTACCTCCCAGCTCCCAGTTCCAACACCCACTCAGTGTCTCTTCCCCAAAGCCCAGGACCACACCAGCTCCTCCCTGTCTCTTGGGGCAGGTTGAGCCTTTATTCTATGCCAGCTGAAGTTAATGCCTTCATGCCCAGAGTGAAGCCTAAGCTCTAAGATTCTACCTCCCTCTATCCCTCCTGGTGCCCCCAGTCCCAGCTGGCGCCCCAGGCATCAGGTGCACGAGCAAGGCTCCCTAAGGGGAGTCAGCGCCAGGAAGAGCGAAAAACATCTTCTCCTTCCCTGGTGGGTACCACCATACCAGCTGGCATCGGTGACCCCAGCCATATAGAGGGCTGAGAAAACTCTGCTGCCCAGACCCACACGCGATAAACCGTGAAACGGTAGGATGGACTGAGTGCTGGCCGAGGAACCAGGATGCCTGGTTTCTGCCCTCACAACTGCCAGAGGTGGCAGCCAGTGAGAAAGGGAAGTTTAGCTCTCTGAGGTCTGAAACCGAGGCAGGCGTGACACACAGGTTAAGGGCAAAGCTGGGATTGGAAGCCAGGAGTCCTGCCATCCAGCGACCTGTGATTGGTCTGCCCATCCCCCCCAGAGCCGTCTCTCCCCCTACCCAGAGCCCGGGAGGCAGGCTCTCCCAGAACCACCTGTATATCCTTCCTGCTCCCCTCATCACACCTCATTCCTTCTAGATACAGGAGAGGGAACGGGGTATCTGGCTTCCCAGTGGGGGCTGCAAACTGTTCTCTCCTCTTTGGGCTGTAAGATTATTGTGGGCAGGGAACTTCATTCAGTTGTATTTATTGAGCACTTACCGTGTGCAGAGCACTGTACTGAGCGCTTGGGAGAGTAGGGGTCTGCTGACTCTGTACTGTATTCTCCCAAGCACTTAGTACAGTACTCTACACATAGTAAGCATTCAATAAATTCCATTGATTTATTCTCCCACACTCCCTCGAAGCAACCACCCTAACCTCAGCTTTCACCCAAAGACTTTGGAGGGACCCTCCAGGACGGTCCGTGACCCTCCTGCCCCCCTCCCCCCGACAACGTGCATGCTTACACACATATGCTCATGCTTCTTCTCCCCCCCCCCTCCCCCCCCCCCCCCCGCAGCTCCTGAACTGAAGAGGAAGAAAGGGAACCAAGCCAAGTGGGGAAACAAACCCAGATGTCTTGGTTCTCACTCTGCGACCTTCTCCACAAAGCTCATCATCGTCATCAACAGCATTTATTGAGGCTCAACCAGATGGGATTGCGAATCTGAGAGAATTAGGAGGGGAAAAGAGCAGGAAACGAGGGCCAGAGAGGACTCAGCATCCCCAGCCCCCAACCCCGCCGGGAGCTTTGGTCCTGGGCTAGTTTCAGGCTCCTGTGGGGCCCGGGGGTAATGAAAAGTCCAAAAAAACCAAACAAAAACCAAAAAATGCAGTCCCTTCCCAGCGTTCCCGCATTCCCAGTTTTGCAAGCCGGTCCCTCCTCTGCACTCCCAGAGCTATTTTTAGATGAGTAGTGGCATGGCGGAGTGAAGACTGAGCTGAGCCGGTAGAAGAGGAGGATATAGAACTAGCGAGGGGTTGGGGGAGGGGCTAAAGGTGCCGGTGGGTCGTGGGCAAATGCCTGCTTTGCCCCCGAGGTTAAAGCAATCCTGTTGTCCCGCCAGCCTGTCTGCATATGGCTGGCCCTGGAGGCTTCCCCAGTGAGGGAAAGTAGGGACTCTGTCGTCACTGGTTCCAGCCCTGAGGCGCCACGACTCCCTCCCGTCAGCAAGCAGAGGAGCTAATTAGTCATGGGAAGCGGGAAGCAGGGGGACAGGAAACTAGAGGCCTGGCAGACAGGAAGCCTGGGTTCTGCCTTGGCTCTGGGAGGGAGAGCGTGGAGGTTGGCGATTAGGGTGAGGGGCTAGGGAGGTAGGCATCCGGACCCCCGTCCCCCCACCCCAGCCTGGAGAGGTTAAAAAGGAGAACTGGTGTGAGCCAGAAGCCCCTCTCATGACCCTGATGGCTCCATTAACCCTTTCCTCCCATGCTGGGGGACACAAGGGTGGAGTCCCTTCTGGGCCTAGGGAATGGAGCCAGCAGTGGGGGAGGGTCTCAGGGCTTCAGCCCCAGGAGGTCCCTAGGGGAGTCCTCTCAGTGAACCCCCACCCTCTCCTTCACACTCTCCCCTTCTCTTCCCCAGACCCTCCTCACTAGGGGAGGCAATCAAGAATTGGGGAGAGAGGTCCAAGGTAACTGGAACCCCACTAGACTGTAAAAACTCCTTGAGGACAGGGCTTTTGTCTACCAACTCTTAGTCCACTTAGTCCAGTGTTCTGCCCACAGTCAGTGTGCAGTAAATACCATTGATTGATTCATTGATTGATTGAAGAGCCAAAGCTCAGGCAGCAGCTGGGGGAGAAAGGGAGTGACTAGAAAGGACGTTGAGAGAGTTTCAAAGGGAGAGGGAGCGGAGATGCTGAGAGATGAAGGGTGGCGTTGCTGTCTCAGCTGAGGGCTGGGTCCTCTGTCAGTTCTCACAGGGACGAGTGGGGAGAATAGATGACTTGGGGACAGATCGAATAGAGACAAGTGTGGAATCTTAAAGGAGATGATAATATTAATAATTATGGTACTTGTTAAGCACTTACTATGTGCCTGGCACTGTTCTAAGCACTGGGGTAGATACAAGTCAATCAGGTTGAACACAGGCCCTGTCCCACATGGGGCTCACACTCGTCATCCCTGTTTAACAGTTGAGGTAACTGAGGCCCAGAGAAGTTAAGAGACTTGCCTAAGGTCATAAAGCATGTGGCAGAGCCGGGATTAGAATCCAGGTCTTTCTGATGCCCAGGCCAGTGCACTATCCACTAAGCCATGCTGCTTCTCTGATCATGCTGTTGGTCGTGAGCAAGCCAGGGGAACCGGATAGCCGAATATTTGGGTTCTGTTTGGGAGATGGGCCACCCCCAGAGTGGTGATGTTGCAGCCGGGACCTGGTGAGGTCACTGCTGGGCTCTGATGTCACCCACCTGGACTGTCAGATCTGGGTTGGGGGAGAGGGGAAAGAGCAAATGAGGGGTCAGTGGGTCATCAGAGCTCATGGACCCCATGCGTGCAGCAGATAATAATAATAATAGTATTTGCTAAATGCTTACTATGTGCCCTGCACTGTATTAAGTAATAATAATAATAATGTTGGTATTTGTTAAGCGCTTACTACGTGCAGAGCACTGTTCTAAGCGCTGGGGGAGATACAGGGGAATCAGGTTGTCCCACCTGAGGCTCACAGTTAATCCCCATTTTACAGATGAGGGAACTGAGGCCCAGAGAAGTGAAGTGACTTGCCCACAGTCACACAGCTGCCAAGCGGCAGAGCCGGGAGTCGAACCCATGACCTCTGACTCCCGAGCCCGGGCTCTTTCCACTGAGCCACGCTGCTTCCCTACTGGGGTAGATACAGAATAATCAGGTCAGGCACAGTCCCTGCCCCACACGAGGCACACAGTCTAACAGTAAGTTTGTTGTGAGCAGGGAACACTGTCTACCAACTGTGTTATATTGTACTCTCCCAACCGCTTAGTACATTGCTCTGCAGTAAGCACTCAATAAATACGACTGATTAATAAGGGGGAGGGAGAACTAGTATTTCATCCCCATTTTACAGAGGAGAAAACCGAGGCCCAGAGAAGTGAAGTGATTCGCCCAAGGTCACACAGCAGACAAGTGGCATAGCCGAGATTAGAACCCAGATCCTCTGAGTCCCAGGCCCAGGCTCTTTCCACTAGGGAGGCAGGCTGAAAAGGACAGCTTGTGGAGGAGTAGCCTACCAGCTGTCTGGGAGGAAGCTGCGGGTGGCTGGGGAAGGGAGGCAGGACCCCTGGGTTCCACTTCTTTGGAGGCATCCCAGAGAGAGGGGGAAGATGTTTACATGCAGGTGTGGGTAATGTAAACCTCCCAAGGAGCTGCCAGTGGGGGACCATCCCCCGGTATTCTCCCACTCTTATTTCCCTGTCCCTTAACTCCCTAGGCGCACTGGCTACCAGAATGTGCCTGTGCCTGTCCTATCAGCCAGCTCTGGGGAGGAGCAGGACTGCTGATGACCAGCTATGTAGAACATGTCTTTGGTGGGGGCCCTGCTTTGCGATCACTGGGTGGTTGAGGGCCTGGGCTGGGCGTCCGAGGAGAATGGGGCCGGGCGGGGGCGGGGGGACAGGGGCCACAAAGGGCAAGACGGAAGCATTTCCATGAACCAGAGGCAGTCGGGAAGCAACAGGAACAGACAAAGAGCTCTCAAGAGGGTGAGGCTGTGGGGCCAGAAATAACAACATGAGATTTGAGGCAGACAAAGGACTGAGGAGAAAGAGCAAACCCAGGGAGGAGGGGCGGGAGGTGGGATAAGGCAGGCAGGCGAGAGGATGAGGGTGAGGAAGGAAGACCCTGGGGTTTGAGGGAGTTGGAGCTGGAGTCGGGTGACCGAACTGGTCCCCCAGACTCTGGCTATCCTCCTACTGGGGACCGGACACCTCCGCTGGAAGAAGAAGACCAAGACTGGGGAAGGAACGTGGAGTGGGGGACGCGGGGGGGGATACTGTGGGACCCGGAACGGGGACTCCCAAGGGGCAGCGGAGAAGGGGAAGCCGGTTCCTTGGCTTGGACCCAGAGTGGAGGCCAGGGAGAGCTACTTTTTCATCCTGGACCTTCACTCTCCAGGCTGACTGGCTGCCAGACTGCTCCTGTGCCTGCCGTATAATGCACAGGGAGGTCCCCTGTGCCCGCTGCTGAGCATATCCCGTGGCCCTCAGCACAAGGCCCACCTGTCCGCTGGCCAGCCAGTATGGCCCGTCTTGCCCCTGCCCTCTGGAGCCTCTGTGTCACCGCCATCCTTGTCACCTCTGCCACACAAGGTAAGGTCGGGCCCGGTGGAGGCGGGTGGGCCTGGCTCGGGGAGGGGATGAGCCAGGGTGAGAGGGTAAGTGTGTGTGGGGGAGGGGTTGGGGGGCAGCAGGGGAGGGTGTGATGTGAGAGTGAGGTCTGGCTCAAGGAAAGAGGCCTAGTGGAAGCCCCTATTTCCTCCTGCTGGGGCATCTGAGTTTAGGGTGAAGGAATCCCCTTTCTCTCTGTGAGAAAGCATTCACCTGGGCCAAGAGCAGAACTGGGAGGTCCCAGAGGAGCAGGATAAGGTGTTGGGGGAGGAGGGAGTTGGCAGGGCAGCCCTTTTCCAGCTTCTCTGTCTCTCTTTCTCTCTCTCCTGTCTCCCTCTCTCTGTCTCCCGCTCTCCCTCTCTCTGTGATTACATCTCTGCTGCTCTCGCTGGGAAAGCTTAATTAAAGCGTGCCTGCTGCCGTTTATTTAAAAACAACTAATTACCCAGCTCTGCCCAGCACAGCTCCCTGCCGCCATCCCCGGGATCCCACGTACACAGCAATTAGTGCCCCGCACCCGTGCCCGCCTGGCCCCTTGTGCCTGCCCGGCCCAATTATTCAATTACACTCCTGGCAGTGGTGCCCGGCAGGGGGCAGGCCCAGGCTGAGTTGGGGAAGGAGGCAAGAGCTGAGTAGAGGGAAGCTGGGCAATGGGCATCCCCTTGGGTGTACCCTGGGTCCATCCTGACCCCCAACCCTCATGCCCTCTTAAGCCCTTGCCCCGACATTGTCTTTGGCCCCTAGCCCAGCTCCCCAACCCCACCCCACCCCTGTTTCTGGCCCCATCCCCTACATGGCTCTCCAGCTCTTGCTTTACCCTCAGATAATTTCCTGACCCCAGCCACGCCCCGCACTGTCCAGTGATTCCAGTGAGGAAATACCCCCCTGCAACTTCCTAAGTGCATTTGTGCCTGCGTGTGCATGTGCACACACACATACACACACACAAGAACAGCCAAGCTGGGCGGGGGCTTTCCCCTCGGTTTGGGAGAGTGCCCACAGACCCCATCTGAGCACCCTTTGTGTTTAGGCCCTTCCACCCCCCGACTCCCTATTAGCCGAATGCCCGCATTTGGGCTCCCCCGCTGCATCTTCCTCCTCCGGTCCGAACCCCCGGCTGGCCTTGGGGGTGGGAGGAGCACCCTCTCCCGGCCCAGCTGAGCCATCACTCCCCTCCACCTCTCCCGCCCTCAGCCGACTTGGTGCTAAAATTAGACGGGGAAGCAGATGGTGCTGAATGGAGCAGATGAGAAATCCTCCCCCAGCCCAGCCCCGGTACATCCTCCTGCACCCTCTCCCGATGTACGCTCAGAGTTGGGCACAGACCCCCCACCCGCCCACCACACCTCCCCAAAGCCCTCTTTCCTCTCCCCATCCTCCACTTGGAGTTGGGCACAGCATCTAGGGACCCTGGACCTCACCGGACCCCTTTAACTCCCAGAGCCTTCCCCTTCCCTTCCTCGCTTTAGGACCAGAGCCCCAGGATCCCAATCGAGTGATAGTGGGACTGGGCTTGGGTTGGGACCTCTTCTTTGCAGGGCCTAGGGAAAGGGGAAATTGGAGGGCGGGTGGGCAGGTGGGCGTTGGTGTGACTCTCTCCAAAGATGCACCTGGTGCCCTCTGCTGCCCTCCCTGAAGCACGGCCGCAGAGCCGGGCAGCAGTGATCTGCTGTCTGGGTCTTCTTGGGGGGCCGGGGAGCAACCTGCCCTCCATGCCACTGCCAGCTCTATCGGGCTGTCTTCCCTGGCCTCGGCCCTCCAGCTCTGTTTTCCTCAATCTCTTGGCCTAGTGTGTAGCATTGCTCCTCATCAGGAAGCCCTTCCACATGTCTAACCTAAATCCCTTTTGCTACAGTTTAAGCCTTGTCCTTCTTGTTCTGACCTTAGCCGAGAAAGAGGGCAGCTCTCTTCCCCATCACTCTTTGACTTGAAGGCCCCACCCCCCCGCACCCTGCCTTTAGCCCCTTCTCTGTCTGTCCTGATCTTTCCTTCCTTTCCAGCCCTTCTTGTTCCTGCTCTACCTGGCTCTGGCCACATTAGCGGGGGAGCGTGGGGGGTTCTGTATCCACGGAAGGGTAGGAGGAGGGGTCCTGGCCTAGGTGGAGGACACCCTTAAGGATGAGTTGTGTGGGACAACTGGGACCCTCTAGTTGAAGGAGTCAGAATTCAGACCCCTTAAAGTGAGTGGAGCTGGGGATTCTCTGTGGGTCTTGTGTCGCCTCCCCACTGGAGAGGGAGCCGAGTCATGGGGAATCTTGGGTTCCGGACTCCATGGGCGTCCTGAGGTCCCGAGGCTTCAACCTCCAATCCCTGCACCCAAAAATCCCTGCACAGGTGGCTGAGGAGGTCGCGGAACCCAGTGACTCCTCTCTGCCCCCGTTCCCTACCCACAAAACAGCTGGGTTGAGATGAGGGTGGGAGCAGCTGGCACGAAACAGGGGAAGCTGCCCACCGTGAGAGAGGGCGTCCAAAGATGGGGAGGATGGTGGGAAGGGCTGAGCGCCTCTCCCTGCTCCATTGGCAGGTCTGAGCCGGGCCGGGTTGCCCTTTGGCTTGATGCGGAGGGAGCTAGCCTGCGAGGGGTACCCCATCGAGCTGCGCTGCCCGGGCAGTGATGTCATCATGGTGGAGAACGCCAACTATGGGCGCACAGACGACAAGATCTGTGATGCCGATCCCTTCCAGATGGAGAACGTGCAGTGCTACCTCCCTGACGCCTTCAAGATCATGTCCCAAAGGTGAGTGAGTGAGTCAATGAGTCAATGAATGAGTGAGTGTTGCTCGCTGTGCCAGGCCTCTGGCCTCTTCCCTCAGTCCCTTTCCCCTCTTCTCTTCTCCCACCCAGTGGGCGAGGGAAGAGGTACCATGGTCTGTCTGGCTCTCTGGCCTACCGACCCTCACCTCCCCACCCCCAAGGAGTGCCCCACATCAAAGGCAGGGTGGCACCTGGGCTTCGAAGCCTCTGAAGTGCGTACGGATTCCTCCTTCTCCCCCAGTCTCTTACCTTCCCCTGAACCACATCCCTCCCGCCAAACCTGCTGGTCCGCAGAGCTCCAGCTGTCTGTCCACCCCTCTGGCCCCTTCTTCTCCTCCGACTGTCGCCTGACCCCACGGGGCTCCGTGGCTCCCAGGCCTCCGACTTCAGTGGGGTCCCGGGGTGCAGCAGCGGTGTAAGGTGAACTGGATCTAGACTCCTGGGTCCCAATCCTGAGCTCCTTCAGAAAGGGCCAGGGTTGAAAGTGACCATATGTCATCTGGGACCCAGGCACTGTGGTTCTTTCCCACCAAAGCCTCTTTTTGTATAACTTGTCTCTCCCCCTGCCCTCCCCCATCCCCCCAAGCTCCCTCTTGTTTCTGTTAGTTTCTGTGTCTTCTCTTGTTTCCCTGCCTCCTTCCTCTGTCTCCACCCACCTTCTTGGGGAGGAGGTGTCTCTGCCATTGTCCTTCCTTCCTTTCTTTCCCTTTGGCTCTATTTTCTTCTTTCCTTTGCTCTTCTACTTTGCTTTTTTCCTTTTTTTTCTTTCCCATCTTGCGTTTCTGCCCCTCCCCATCTCTGCTCAGTCCTTCCTGGTGTGCGTGTGTGTGTGTATGTGTGTGTGTCTCTGTCCTTGCCTGAGCTTTTGCCTCCATTCCCTCTCTCCCTCCTCCACCTTAGCCAGGGGAATCTTCATGGAAGAAGAGCTAGGCCCCAGGGAGACTCTGAACTTCCCTGTGCCCCTTCCCTACCAACAGCCACTCCTAGTTGTGCCCCCGGTGATCTCTTTCTACTTGTCTCCCTCCACAGGTGTAACAACCGCACACAGTGTGTGGTGGTGGCTGGCTCTGATGCTTTTCCTGACCCCTGTCCTGGAACCTACAAGTACCTGGAGGTGCAGTACGACTGTGTTCCCTACAGTGAGTCGCTTTGTTCCTCGCACGGACTGCGGACCCCCTGCCCCCACCCCTACCCCCCGCCCCGCCCTCTGCCGAGAGCCCCAAGCCAGGAGGAGAGACCCTGGGGCCAGAACCAGCTGGGAGACTGGGACATCAGTTTTCCCCAAGGCAGGGGAGGGGGCTTTTGGCTACTCAGGGATGAATATGGCCAAGTTCAGGGTCCACCCTATCTGAAATGCTCAATATCTTCCTCCTTACCCACTCACTCTTCTTCCTTCTATACTCATTCTCTTTGCTTCGTCCTTTAGCCAGTCGCCTCTTATATAAGTGTTTAGCACAATGCTGTGCATGCAGTAAGCACCCAATAAATACCACTGATTGATTGCATACTTAACCCCTCACACCCTCTTGCCCTTATAGTCTTTCCTTTTCAGTCACTCTTTGCTTCCCTTCCCCTCATAACCCTTCCCGTACACAATGACTCCTTTCTTTCTCACTCACTCACTCACTCACTCACTCACTCACTCATACTCGCCATAGCACTCTCTCCCATATGCCGTGGTCCACTCTCTCTTCCTCGCCCATACCTGGGGACTCAATTCTGTGAGGGCACCAGAATTCCCTTGGCTGCCCCATCAGGCTGGGCTGTCCACTCAGGATATGGGATATATTATCACCTGTCCTTGAACTCCCAGAAGGAAGGAGATGGCTTATTCCAAATTTCAAGAAGTCGGGAAAATGTCTACAAGGGACTCCCCTTTCCCTCTTAGGCCATTTTCCTGACTCCGCAAGACCACTTCCTGTCTCCACAGGAAGTAGCACCATGCTGGATGGGGATAGGTTAGGGATGACCGTTGGGTGCCCCTGAAGACTCCAGTAGCTGGTGGTCTCCCAGCTTTGATCGGGGTTAGGGTGAGTGGACTCTGAGGAACCAGGAGGCTAGCCATCCAGCACTCTGTCAAAGGGGGCAGCCAGGAGGCAGCAGGAGGTGGGGATCTCTCCTCCTTGGCTCCACACTCGACATCTCTTCTCTCCTGCTCCCCCTCTTCCCTTCCCCTCCCAGTCCCCCCAGCTTTATGTAGCACATCCAGAGGCAGGGCTGTCGGGGGTGGGAAATCAGGATCCCCAGCTTCTTTTGCATATGTGTTTTGGGGAGCCCAGGGAGTGGGGGGGGGGGTCCAAGGGGTCCTGGTTGCTCCCCCCTTTGATTTCTCCTCACAGGAAGAGGCCATTGTTGCAGGAGAGGTGAGGCAGCCGCTGCTAATGTGCTTCCTTAACTTTTTCCTTTGACTCCTCATCCTTTCCTTTCAGCTCCCAGGCCATCCAAGCACCACCTGAGGGGAGAGCCCTCCCCTCCCTGCTGCCCGCCCCCCTTCACAGCACTGAGAACCCCCTAAACCACCTGAGGCTTCCCTGAGGATTGAAGCCAGAGATCCACAGAAGAAAAGGAGACAGGGAGGGAGAGTCAGCCATGCCCGGGGATGGAGGGAAAGGACAAGGATGGGACAGAGACACACAACACATATGCAAGCTGGAGAAGTCCAGGCCATGCCCAGAAGGGGCAGAAATTGAGCTAGGGATTCTAGCAGACCACAAGCTGTGCAAATTCAGCTAGTTTGAGGGGTGTTTAAAAAATGACATGATACTAGAAGAGCTTTACAAGATGTTGTACCCTGGAAGTAATCTTCCCTCTCTACTCTAGGCAGCATGGCCTAGTGGATAAAGCATGGACCTGGGAGTCAGAAGGACCTGGGTTCTAATCCCAACTCCACCACTTGTCTGCTGTGTGACCTTGGGCAAGTCGCTTAACTTCTCTGTGCCTTAGTAACCTCATCTGAAAAATGGGGATGAAGACTGAGAGCCCCAAGTAGGACAAGTACTGTGTCCAACTCAATTATCTTGTATCTACCCTAGCACTTAGAACAATATTTGACATGTAGTAAACACTTAAATACCATCATCGTCATTATTATTATTATTATTGTTACTCACTGTTATCACATCCTTATTGGCGTCTCAGGTCCAGTTTGAGATGCCACATCTTGAAAAGGAAATGGAAAGCTCAGAGACGGTCAAGCCGAGAGGAGTGGAAAGCCTCAAGGGCTAAAATAAAATTGCCCCAATAAGTCCCATGGAGTTGGAGTTCATTAGCAAGCAGAAAAGAAGGCCAGTGGATTCAGTGCCTGCCTTTGAATTTTATTATTTATCAAGCACTTACATGTCAATGATTCTGAACTCTGACCCACAACCGCCCTCCGTTGACCACATACCGGGGCCCCTGGAAGGGAACCCCCACAAAAATCACAAAAACCCCAGCCCCAGCATTGTTACCCAGAGAAGGAGCAGACATCTAAAATCCCACATGTGTATGTGCACGCACACACACCCGCACGCACCCCCCCACCTCCCCACCCCCACCCGGTGACAAGTTGTCCTTCATCTTCTCTGAGAAGAGAACAATAACGATAATAATAATAGTGGTATTTGTGCCACACTTACTATGTGTCAAGCACTGTGCTGAGCACCAGGTAGATACAGTACAATCAGATCAAAAACCATCCCAGTCCCCAAATGGGTTTCTCAGTCTAAGGGGAGAGGAGAACAGGTATTGAATCCCCATTTTACAGATGAGAAAACTAAAGCACAGAGAAGTTATAAATGACTTGCTCAAGCTCACACAGGGGCAAGTGGCAGAACCCAGATCTCCTGACACCCAATCCTGTGCTTTTAAACAGGCTAGCATTACAGCAGAAGGGATTGAAGTTAGACATCCAGAATTAATTCTTAGATGGGAAGATCGGGTGCCCAGAGAGGGCTGGTTAATCTCCCTTCCTGGAGAGGTTTAAGAACAGGATAGGGATGAGCAATGAGTTAGGCCTAGAGACATGAGGATGGACAGGATGATCTCGATTCTGTCAGACAGGCATTCCAAAAAAGAGATAGGGGCAAAAGGAAAAAAAGGGGGGGAACAACCCCCTCAGGGAACACCCAGGGAGTCCAAGTGAGAGGCACTTAGACTGGGCTGGAGTCCCTAGAAGGGGACGGTCCAGGAAACAAAGGATTTGGGGAGCCTTTGAACCTAACATCCGAGGATCTGCTCCTTTTGCATTTGGGTAGAAAACTTCTTGGACCCCATCTATTTCCGCCCCTTCCCCACCCCGAGTGAGACTCCAGTGCTGTTGAGGGGGAGAGGCCATGAGGGGAGGGCAGGGGATTGGTTGGGAGAGGCGGGGGCCTTGTGAGGCGAACCCAACTAACAGCCTGTTTGCTTTGCAGCTGAGTGCAGTCTAACCCGGTACCCCTTTCCTCCTCAGGTGCCCATCCGTTGGT
The DNA here is from genome assembly GCF_004115215.2 of Ornithorhynchus anatinus. NCBI lineage: Eukaryota > Metazoa > Chordata > Mammalia > Monotremata > Ornithorhynchidae > Ornithorhynchus > Ornithorhynchus anatinus. The sequence goes on from NC_041734.1 coordinate 60,162,407, forward strand.
CTACGTGGAAAGGCCGGTTCCTCTGTAGAATCACGTTTTAGAGAAAAATATGAGTCGGACTGACTCCAGTGGGGAGAAATGTCTGTTGACCCCCACCCACCCCCAGTCTCCTTCTCTCTCTGTGTCTCTTGTCTGTCTCTTTACACTCTCTGCGTGTGCGTGCGTGTGCGTGCGCATGTGTGTGTGTGTATGTGCTGTATCTTCCTCTGTTTTTCTTCCTTCTTTTTTTACTTTTGTTTGGGTTTTTCAGTGTTCTGTTTGGTGGAATCTCCAGGGCAGAGGAAAGACTGAGGGCCAGACACCTGAGTTCTCTTCCTGCCTCTAGAAGGAAAATGAGATCTGGACCCTTAGGCTCCCTTTCCATCTTCACAGGACCCTCCTTTGCTCTAGGCCTCGATCTGGGAGGGTCTATGGTTTACCAGGCAGAAAAACCGGGCAGGGGATTGAAGGATCGAGCCTTTATTTTGCTGTTCTGCCCAGCCTCCTTGGGCTCAGACTTGACCTCTAAGCAGTATAGCCACTTGACTCCCCCTTAAATATAAGACAGGGAGATACCTGTAATGTGCCATGCCTGACACCAGGCCCACAGCTTAACATGATTCCATTCTAGGCATCATTTTGGAGAATGCCCTCGTGGTACGCGCCTAGAAGCATTTCTCTGGGGAGAACCCCAGAGCCCCCAACTTGCTCCAGGGTCTTTTCATTCCCCTCCCAGGTCTGAGCCACAGAACTCAGTGGCAGAAGCCATGGTAGAGAGAGGCTTGGCACTGAAAAAAACGTTTTTAAAGTAGATAAAAGTGCACAGGGAATGGGCCAGCTGAAAAGCAGGCTGTCCAGGGGGAAAACCATTCATTCATTCATTCAATAGTATTTATTGAGCACTTACTATGTGCAGAGCACTGTACTAAGCGCTTGGGATGAACAAGTCGGCAACAGATAGAGACAGTCCCTGCCGTTTGACGGGCTTACGGTCTAATCGGGGGAGACGGACAGACAAGAACAATGGCAATAAATAGAGTCAAGGGGAAGAACATCTCGTAAAAACAATGACAACTAAATAGAATCGAGGCGATGTACAATTCATTAACAAAATAAATAGGGTAACGAAAATATATACAGTTGAGCGGACGAGTACAGTGCTGTGGGGATGGGAAGGGAGAGGTGGAGGAGCAGAGGGAAAAGGGGAAAAAGAGGGTTAAGCTGCGGAGAGGTAAAGGGGGGATGGCAGAGGGAGTAGAGGGAGAAGAGGAGCTCAGTCTGGGAACGCCTCTTGGAGGAGGTGAGTTTTAAATAGGGTTTTGAAGAGGGAAAGAGAATCAGTTTGGCGGAGGTGAGGAGGGAGGGCGTTCCGGGACCGCGGGAGGACATGGCCCAGGGGTCGACGGCGGGATAGGCGAGACCGAGGGACAGTGAGGAGGTGGGCGGCAGAGGAGCAGAGCGTGCGGGGTGGGTGGTAGAAAGAGAGAAGGGAGGAGAGGTAGGAAGGGGCAAGGTGACGGAGAGACTCGAAGCCTAGAGTGAGGAGTTTTTGTTTGGAGCGGAGGTTGATAGGCAACCACTGGAGTTGTTTAAGAAGGGGAGTGACATGCCCAGATCGTTTCTGCAGGAAGATGAGCCGGGCAGTGGAGTGAAGAATAGACTGGAGCGGGGCGAGAGAGGAGGAAGGGAGGTCAGAGAGAAGGCTGACACAGTAGTCTAGCCGGGATATAACGAGAGCCAGACAACTAACCACCCTACCCCTGAGGGAGGGACTTCCTATCCCAGGTCCCAACCTCAGACCAGAGCTCAAGGGTATGATGGGAGTAGAGTAATGAAGAGGGGCAGGGCCAGGCTTGGGGGTGCTCCTTGCCCTAAGTAGATCCCACCACCATCTCCACTGTCCACTCTCTCCCCTCTGTGCCTACTTTCTCTGCAGTCCCTCTGCTCCACTCACCTGCCTATGTAGAGTTCAGTGTCTCTTTTCTTCTAGGGAGATGGCTCGGTATTTAAACTGAAAAGATAAAACAGTGACTACAAACCAGCCTTCTAGCCAGTGTGTCTGTGTGTGTGTGTGTGTGTGTGTGTGTGAGAGAGAGAGCGAGAGAGAGAAAGAGTGTTTCCCTGGGTCTGTGTGTGTGTGTGTGTGTGTTAGAGAGAGAGAGAGAGAGTTTCCCTCTGTCTCTCCTTTTCTTTCTCCTCTTCCTCCTTTTTCGTTCTGTCTCTGTCTATCTCTAACTCTCTGTCTCCCTCTGGGTCTTCCCGTCACTGTCTCTCTCAACAACCCCCTCAGTGAAAGGGATTGCGGGGGCGCCCAAGCGGTGCTGAGGGGTCGGGGAAGCAGGAGCGAGGAAGGAAAGGAAAAGGGTTGCGTTGACCGAAAAGAAACAAAAGCAATTTAATCTCTTTTTTTCTCTTTTTTTCTTGCACATTTTTTTCAATTTTTTTTCTCTCTCTCTTCCGATGCTTAAAGTAGAAGTGGAGCAGAAAGGTAAAAGCACTGTTACCAATGCTAACCCCTAACCCACACTTTGTTTTATCTGTACCCATACTTAATGTGAAATCCTCTCCCTTTCCTCTGCTCCTTTCCCCATCCCTTCTCCCCGTCCTCTCCCTCACTCCTCATCCCCGCCCCCTCCCCCCCATTTCTCCACTCTGCTCAATCAGTTGATATTCCCTGACCCAGGTTCCCTGCCACCAGGTCAGGGGCAGCCCCCTACCCCACCCCAGGCCAGCAAAGGGTTTTTGAGCCCCTCGCCAGAGCAGTGTCCTCTCTCCAGGCGCCGGATTCCGCTATCCACCTACGTGGGTCTCTCATGCTCGTATGCTCTTGAAAATGTTCTCGCACTCTCTCTCTCTCTCTGTCTTTCACCCTCTCTTTCACTCGCACACACATTTTCTCCCTCACACACACTTTTTCTCTCTCTTGTTCCTTAATTTCCTATTAGGGCCTGGTTGACTCATACTTGTTTTTGCCTCCTTCAGAAGAAGTTTCTGTGTGCCTGGGGCTGGTCAGGGTCGTTTGCTCCTCCCTCCCACCTGACCAGACCCTCACTTCTCTCCACCTCCTCGCCCCCACCCCAAATACCCAAGGCCTTGCTCCTTGCCTCCTCCCTTTCCTCCCACTCTTCCTTTGAGGGCTGTCTCCTTCTCTCCTTTCTCTGCCTCCTCTCCTTGGTTTGGATTTGGTTCTGGTTTGGTGGGGGAAGAGGGTGGAGAAGGCATTTCTGGGGGGGTTTTCTTCCTTTCCATTTTGGGTTTGGATTCAATTTGGCTTCTGACGGCTCTCTGAGTTTCTTTCGGTTTGGAGTTTCCCAGATACAAAGATGCTTTGGAGGACTAAGTGCCCGGGGCCTGGGGCGGGCCCTGAAGCAGGCCCTGAGGCAGGCCAGAGGTCCAGCACACCCCCCCACCCACCCACCCTGCAGCTGCTGACCCCACCCTGCTCTATGCCATCAGCTCCCTTGTCTCCTACCCCAAAGAACTGGCCCAGCCCCAGCACCCAGCCGAGCCAAGCCTGGCCCCTAGCAGCCTAGATGCTGGGACTTGAAGGGAATTGTACTAGGAGGGGAAGGGGAGGTGGGGGGCGGTGGTTGGAGCTCTAGCTCTCAGCTCTGGGTTGGTTGGCCTCCTGCCCGTGCTGGGAGGGAATTTGGTGGGGGGTGAGGAAGAGGGAGAGAGGGGTGGGAGGGGCGGCGGAGGCCTCCTGGTCTGTCGGAGACTTTTCCTGTTCCACCCTTTCAAAGCTGCAGTCAAGGTTCCTTCTTGGGCTGGGAGGTAAGGAGGGAGGGAGAGAGTACTGGGCAGAGTCTGGGGACTTCCTCAAGTACCGTAATTTCATGTCTAGCCCCTTGGGGGCAGGGGGAGGGGGTGCGTGCTTAAAGAGGGAAAGAAGTTGAATTGGAGAATCTCCACCATCTCCCTCCGTTAAAGGTGTATCCACCCCCCTATGGGGAGGGACCAAAGGAATTAAGGAAGCAGAAAGAGATCTGCAGGGGAGAGAGGAAAAGAGGGAGGGGGAGCCCCCGAAAGGCAGGATCTCCTCTTTGGGAGATCTGTGAAAATTGGATGAACCCTCATCTGTTTGAGATGATGGGGGAAATCAATTAATTAATTCATCGATTGATGATTTAGGTGAAGTCGTGTCCAGAGGCAGGGACTGGAAGGAATGACTTTTTTCAGGTCCCTGGGGAATCTGGAAATCGCTGAAATTGCGGTACACTGGGGCTTCTTGGCTCTGGGGTGGGGGTGGCGGTGGGCCGGGGCGGGGCCTCTCAGCACTGCTTTCCTTTTCCCTGTAAGGGTGAGGCTTGGGCAGCCAGGCCTCCCAAAATCCCCACTAGGTTAAGCCAGGGTTGATTCCATGTCGTCAGCTGCTCTCTTCTGTTTCTCTTTCCTTGGAGTCACTCGGCTTCTTCCTCCGACACCCGGATGCTCTCCTTGCAGGCCCGGCATGGCTGCACCGGCTCCTCAGAGGCCCTGGACCTGATGTTTTCTCTCCTTGGGGAGAGGGCTGGCAGGGGGAGGGGGCACAATGGGAGTGGGGGGGATGCGGATGAGAGATGCTGCCTGCATCTGTGTGTGGGGTTGCTCACCCCACTCTGTTTCCTTGTTAGAGGTCGTAGGCGGACCCCGCTCCCCTCCCTTGTCCCTCCCCTTTTCGCCTCTCCCCACCCCACACCACTGCAGTGTTGCTTCTAACTATGTCTTCTTCCCCTCTGCCAGGTTGCCAGGTCAGGCTCCCGGCCACCCCCCGGACCCCAGCCGTCCTACCCCCTTGCGACGCCAACGGCTCAGACACACATACACCTCTGGGCAGCCCGGCTTGGGAAGGGGGAAATGGGCGCGGGGCCGGGGGGAGAAGGAGGCCACCAGGGTGCAGGTGCCGGGCCACAGGGGAGGGGTGGGAGTGGGGGTGGGGGAGAGAGGGGAAGGGCGCCTTGGGACTCAGGAACTGCCCGGGGCAGTGGCAAAGTGGGTGGAGCAGGGGGCCGCCCAGGAACTGAACCTGGATAGAGGGAAGAAAGCAGAGGATGGGTGAACGGCTGAATTGGGCACCGTCGGCAAAAAAGAGCGTTGGAAGAGTCTGACCCTGGAGCCACAGTAGACACCCCTCTGCTCTCCCAGGCCAGGCTGGATGCTGGGGAAGGGGCCCGGTGTCCTCAGAGGGATCTCCAGCTCAGGGAGGGGATTGGGGCCTGTAGGTGGGGCTCAGGAAACAGGGAGTTGACATCCTGGGTAACCTCCCCAGCTCTATGTCTATGTCTCCGTCTCCCTGTCTCACTGCAATGAGGGATCTTCTGGCCGCAAGTTCTTTGAGACCTCTCTGGCTCCCCGCCCCACTCCCCGGCCAACAGTTTTCCAGAAACCTTCAAGGGGATCCAGGGGGCAGGGTTTCCCCCCTTCCTTCCCCTCAGGGCCCCCCCCCCCCGGTGCTCCAAGTGCGTGTGTGTGTGTCTGACCCAAGAACTCAATAGTCCGAGGAGCCTGGAAGCCTCCAGCTTGGGAGTGGGGCCAGGGCTCAAGCTGCTTGAGGGAAGTGGCCGGGCCCTCATCCAGGCTGCCTCCTCTGATCTGAGGCTAGGCTGAGACTGGGGGCTCTCCCTCTGGGGCAGCTGCTGCTTCTGTAACAGACTGAGCGAGAGCAGAGAATTCATTGCAGACTCCCCAGGGCCCCTCCCACCTCCTCTCTCCTCTCCCTGGTGTCAGGCGGGGCAAGAATCTGGGGAGGGTGGAGGCCACTCAAAGCCACTCAGTTCCCTAGTGGCTGGTGGCTGGTGGCTAGACTCCCCACTCCCAAAGGTCAAGACTAAAGCAGCCACCAACGCTGTAAGCGGGGTGGGAAGACTAGATCCCACCAGTAGGTTGGGGGCAGAGCGTCTAAGATGCCACCTTTCCCCTGGGAGGAGTCTCGACCCTACCGCTGCACAAGGGGACAGTAGATTCTGCCACTGTAGCTGGAGAAGCTAGTACTGCCATTCGTTTGGGGAGATGTGGGATTAGACATCGCTACCGTTTGAGGGGGATTTAGACACCTCCATTGAATGGTCGGGGTGGGGGAAGACTAGACCCCTGTCATCGTCTAAGGGGGAAGCTAGAAGAGCCTTTCAGGAAATCAGACACTTCCCTTGGGGGAAAGGAGACTAGATGATGGCATTTTTCTGGGGGAGAGGGAAACGGGGAGGACAGGGCAGAACTTGTTCCAGCCAGGCACAGAGATGCAGTTGAGGTTTTCCTCTTTTCAGGGAATGGGGGGGGTGGGGACGGGGCCCCCCACCTTCCTGACACCAGCGCTGCCTTGATTCCTCTTCCCGCCGGGGATGGTCGCAGGTAAATCCGGAAGCGGGTGGGGGTGGGGGAGGCGGTTTGGGTGGGTTATGCCTTAACTGTAGATTCTGGTTCCCCACCCCCTCCCCACCTCCCACCTTTGGCTGGACCTGTTACTACACCCAGTGAACCCCGGGCCCTGGAGTGAATTCTCTGCTCATCCTGTGTCTGGGCGCCGGCCTCTCTCTTTCTCTCTGCCAGCATTAACTCTTTCTTCCCAGGCTTTCTCCAGCGCACCTCGGACCCTGGATTGGCGCCTTCCCCTCCCCTTCCTTGTCTCTCTTCGCCGCCGTGCAACTCTGCTCTCCCCAAGTCCCCGGGGCTCCCCCCTCCCCTTCGATGTCCCTCACCCCCTCTTCCCACCGTGTGCACAACTGTCAGTGTTTGTTGCTGAATCAATCCTGGCTGTAATGATCCCACCAGAAAGGTCCCAGGGTAAGGGCAGGGTGAAGCCTTTTCACCTCCCAGATTTTGTGGGGTATTGGAGTGAGGGGAGAAGAATAGGAGGGGAGAAGAATAGAAGGGGATTCAGTGCAGAGGCAGCTTGTCCTGGCTTTCCAGGCTGTGATCTGACAACCTCCACCACACAGACACACCCGCACACCCACCCCCGCTTTGGCCACCTTCCCACACCCGCCCCCTGCGAGACATTGGGTGTGGAAGTACGATACTGATAATAGCTGTGGAATTTGTCCAGTGCTTACTGTATGCCGAGCACCGTACTAAGCACCGGGGCCGATAATTGGATCGGACACAGTCCTATCCCGCACAGGGCCCACAGTCCAGGTGGGAGGGAGAACGGGTATTTTATCCCCATTTTACAGATGAGGTAACTGAGGCCCAAAGGAGTTAAGTGACCTGCCCCAGGTTACCCAGCAGCCAAGTGGTGGAGCTGGGATTAGAACCCATGTCCTCTGCCTCCCACTTTGCCTCCCTAGAAATGATCACTAAACAGGATGGGAGCTTAGGCACTGCCAGGATTGTGGAGAAAGTCTTGTCTTCACTCTTAGTATGGGAGAAATCCAGACACCATCACTGATGAAGGAAAAGGCTAACTGCCCCAGGTGTGGAGGAAGCCGCCCCTCTCTTTCCCCTCATTTTTGGAGATGTGCTGGGAGTCTAGGCGCCATCCCAGGTGAAACAGAAACTTGACACGCCTTCCTCAGAGCACCCCCACCAGTGGCTTCTTTGTTAAGTCCTAGGCCTCTCACTGTGTCTTCCCCATGGGGAGCAGGGAGGCAGGAATTCCAGAAAGCAGCAAAATACCCTGGGGTGAGCCAGAAAAGAGGATTTTCTCATTGCTTTCTGGTGTCAACCCAAGGCAACCCTTGGAGAATTTTCATAAATAATAATAAGTGACTATGGTGCTTAAGCGCTCACTGTGTGCCAAGCACTGGAGGTAGATGCAAGTTAATCAGGTTGGACAGTCCCTGTACCACATGGGGCTCACAGTCTAAGTAGAAGGGAGTAAGATTTAATCTCCATTTTCCAGTTGGGGTAACGGAGCCCCAGAGGAGTTCAGTGACTTGCCCAAGGTCATAGAGCGGACATGTAGCAGAGTGGGAATTAGAACCCAGGTCCTCTGACTCCCAGGCCTGTGCTCTTTCCACTACGCCACGCTGCTTCTCTAATCACGAGGAAGGGAAGAGGCTCAGACTTACTGCCGCCTTTCCTGTTTTCCCTCCTCTGCTAGTCAGTGAGGCCTGCAGCTCCCTTGGGAAATTGGGGGCAGGCTTCTGTGGGCCTCATACTCTTCCACTTCCATTCTTCCGTCCCTCCCTTAACACCCTGCCAAAAAAATTCTAACCCTGTCTTGATTTTTGTGGCTCACAGTCTCCAGGGGTGACCTTAAAAGTAAAGCAGACAGTAAGGGAGGAGGGGGAGGCCCAAAAACCTTCCCTCATAACCAGCCCCGTCAAGCAACCGTGACTGCAGCCACAGGAGGGGAGATTCTCGCTCCCATTCCCGGCCTCCTGTGACCAATCCCTCTCTCTCTCTCTCTGTCTGTCTCCCTTTCTCTCTCTCTCTCTCTCTCTCTCTCTCTCTCTCCTCCCCTCTGCTGCCCTCCCCGCCTGCCCCTGGCCCAGTCTTTGTGTGCCCTGGGACCCTGCAGAAGGTGCTGGAGGCCACGTCCACCCATGAGTCAGAACACCAGTCTGGGGCCTGGTGCAAGGACCCTCTGCAGGCTGGTGACCGCATCTACGTCATGCCCTGGATCCCGTACCGCACGGACACACTGACCGAGTACGCCTCCTGGGAGGACTACGTAGCCGCCCGCCACACCACCACCTATCGGCTGCCCAACCGGGTGGACGGAACAGGTTTCGTGGTGTACGACGGCGCCGTCTTCTACAACAAGGAGAGGACGCGCAACATTGTCAAATACGACCTGCGGACCCGCATCAAGAGTGGGGAGACGGTCATCAATACCGCCAATTACCACGACACCTCACCCTACCGCTGGGGGGGCAAGACGGACATCGACCTGGCAGTGGACGAGAATGGGCTGTGGGTGATCTATGCCACAGAGGGCAACAATGGGCGACTGGTGGTGAGCCAGCTTAACCCCTACACTCTGCGCTTTGAGGGCACCTGGGAGACGGGCTATGACAAGCGTTCGGCCTCCAACGCCTTCATGGTGTGCGGCGTGCTCTATGTTCTACGCTCTGTCTACGTGGACGATGACAGTGAGGCGGCCGGCAACAGGGTGGACTACGCCTTCAACACCAACGCTAACAGGGAGGAGCCCGTGGGCCTGGCCTTCCCCAACCCTTACCAGTTCGTGTCTTCCGTTGACTACAACCCCCGTGACAACCAATTGTACGTCTGGAACAACTACTTCGTGGTGCGCTACGGGCTGGAGTTTGGGCCACCTGACCCTAGTGCAGGTGAGGGTGACCTTTGACCCTCCCTTCCCTAACCACCTCTACACGGGCTGGGTGAAAGTGACCAACTCCCCCCTCGTCCACTGGGTAGGTGAGGGTGACTGTCGACCTCTCTCTGGACCTCAGGGAGGCTAAGCGTTGTTTTGTTTCTAACCCTGCCTTGGCTTTTCCTTCCCAACCACAGCGTGGTTCAAGAGAGCTGACTCCTCTCTAGACTCCCATTCTGATTCCCCCAGCCCCCCCGCAATCCCCCAACCTCAGGGAGGGTAAGGGTCACCTGTGACCTCAGGTTAAAGGCATCTTTTCCATTGTAACTCCTTCCCTGTCCTCAGAATGGAAAACAGTGATCTTAACCCTTCTTTGTGACCCCAGCCAGAGGTCCCGCTGGGTGCTGGGATCCAGTCGGGAAAACTCGGTACCAATAGGGTGCCGGGGTGGGGGGCGCTGGGGGGACTGGGACACCCATGTAGCATAGGGAAAAGCCAGAAGCTATGAGGAAGAGGTGTCCTCCAGTGGGTCAGGCTGGGCTTTAGGAGTTGGGAGGCGGGGCGGGGGGGGTCAGTTGCTATCGGTCCCTCCCTCTCTTTGTGAAATGAGGGGGAATTCTGAGAAGGTGGTTGAGGGAACCCCTGGAGATAAAGGAAGGGCGGGGCTTATAATCTCTCCTCCTGTTCCGGTCTAGGCCCAGCAACTTCACCCCCGCTCAGCACCACCACCACAGCTCGCCCGACCCCGCTTACCAGCACAGCCTCTCCCGCTGCAACCACCCCACTGCGCCGGGCGCCCCTCACCACCCACCCTGTGGGCGCCATCAACCAGCTGGGGCCCGACCTGCCGCCTGCCACAGCTCCAGCCCCCAGTACCCGCCGGCCCCCAGCTCCCAACCTCCACGTCTCCCCGGAGCTTTTCTGTGAGCCCAAAGAGGTCCGGCGCGTGCTGTGGCCAGCCACGCAGCAGGGCATCCTGGTGGAGAGGCCCTGTCCCAAGGGGACAAGAGGTGAGGAGCTTGTTTGCGGTGGGGTCCTCACAGGAGGGGAGCGGGAGTCTGGGCATCTGGGTTCCATTCTCAACTTGGTCCCACTTCCCCAGGTGACTCTTGGCTCACTCTAACCTCACTCCCACTCTTCGGGACAACAGGGGAAAAGGCAAATACTTTGCTGTCCTTAGATCCAGGCAGGGAGCTCCCCAGTGTGGGGGTGGGGGAGAATAGAGGGTCGGTGGAGATTGGGGCTTAATGGGAGGCAGGGGGCATAACGCTCATTTAATTGCCTCCTTTTTGACTCGGTCTCTGTATCTGTTTATCCCACTCTCCCTTCTCTGTCCACCTGTCCCCCCTCACATCACTACTTACTTGGCCCTCTCTCAATATTCCAACCCACCTGTCCCAACTCCTCCTGTCTCCCCCCTCCTCTTTTCCATCGGGCCATCCGTCTCCTCCTCTGGCCCTCTGTCCTTCTCTCCTATCATCCTATCGCTGTCCATCTGACCCTGCAGGAATCGCCTCCTTCCAATGTCTGCCGGCTCTGGGCCTCTGGAACCCTCGGGGCCCCGATCTCAGCAACTGCACCTCCCCCTGGGTCAATCAGGTGGCCCAAAAGGTACTGGCTGCGTTCCCTCTTACTCAACTCCAGGAGTCCCTGATTTCCTTTGACAAGAGCTGGGGTGCAGGGACGAGGCCTATCAGGGACCAGCAGGAGTAGTAGGGGCTCCGGGAGCTTGGGAGAGAGAAGGGACTTGGGAGGGAAACCAAACCGGTGAGGGGGGAGGGGAAGAAAGACTCTTAGGCCACCCTGCTCTGCCTGGTAGGAGCCGGAGGCGGATCCCAGATGGGACGGGAGGAGGGTGGGAGGTGGAACAGCCCCAACAGAGCCGGGTGGGGTCTCTGTCTTTGGCAGATCAAGAGTGGGGAGAATGCAGCCAACATAGCCAGCGAGCTGGCCCGCCACACGCGAGGCCCAATCTATGCAGGCGATGTTTCTTCCTCCGTGAAACTGATGGAACAGCTGCTGGACATCCTGGATGCCCAGCTCCAGGCTCTGCGGCCCATCGAACGCGAGTCAGCCGGCAAGAATTACAACAAGGTGAGGCCCGGAATGGGGGAAGATGGCGGGCACAGAGTCAGGGCCTGAGAGAAGGGCCCCCCTGAGGTCTTGAGAGCATCCTGGGTGTGTTGGAGAATTCTGGAAGGCAGGGTGCCTGCAACTCTCCCAAGCTCCCTTGGGAGAGGGACTGAGCTTTGGGGGGAGTCTGGGCAGGGGGCTTGGACAGCCTATCCCGCGGGCTGGACCTGACCCCTTCTTCTCCTACCCCTCTCCTTGCTTTTGCCCCCTCAGATGCACAAGCGGGAGAAGACCTGCAAAGACTACATCAAGGTGAGGCGGCACTCACAGGCTGGGGATCTAAAGATCCCTAAAATAGGGACAAGGAGCATAAAGAGGCCTTCCCAATCCTCATTCCCTGTGGGCGGGGAGAAAATGGACTGGGCCCAGGGAGCTCCGGGAAGTCTCAGAGGGCAGATGGGCCGCTGGGGGACCTGGGAAAGAGATGAGCAAAGGGGACCTGATAGATATCCTTGCCTCCCACCCCAGGCGGTGGTGGAGACGGTGGACAACCTGCTGCGGCCCGAGGCGTTGGAGTCCTGGAAAGATATGAACACCACAGAGCAGGTGCACACGGCCACCATGCTGCTGGACATTCTCGAGGAAGGGGCCTTCCTGCTGGCAGACAACGTCAAGGAGCCAGCCCGCTTCTTGGCCGCCAAGCAGAACGTGGGTGAGTGCCCTGATGTCATGCCCAGGCCACGGGGACTTGGGGACAAGCCCAGGTATATAGGGACACATTGGGAGATGAGGCACCCCTCCCATCTGCTCCCGAACATTTCCAGGCTTTCGGGAAAACATTCTGGGGTCCGGGGCATATCTGGGGGACTAAGGACACACAAGGGCATGGGCCAGGTGGAGGGGAGGTGGGAGCGACCTGTGCTCAGATGGCGTTATGTGTTTCCTGCTCTGCAGTGCTGGAGGTGACGGTGCTGAACACAGAGGGCCAGGTGCAAGAGCTGGTGTTCCCCCAGGAGTACCCCAGCGAGAACTCCATCCAGCTCTCTGCCAACACCATCAAGCAAAACAGCCGCAACGGTCAGGCGCTGGAACTGGGGATGGCGGGAGGAGAAGTGGCACTGTCGCTGGTAGCTGGGGTGGCCGGGTCCCGGGGGGAAGAGTATAGACTGGCGGGAGAGGCAGCGGTCTTCCTCTGCAGAGAAGAGCTGGGGGATCAGGATGCCGGGGTTTTATCCCTGGTCAGATGGGTGTCAGAGGGGTGAGATGGCTGGGGTGGGGGGAGGAATCCAAATGGAAAGAGCCCAGGCTTGGGAGTCAGAGGTTATGGGTTCTAGCCCCGGTTCCCGTCACTTGTCAGCTGTGTGACTTGGGGCAAGGCAATTAACTTCTCTGTGCCTCAGTGACCTCATCTATAAAATGGGGATTAAGACTGTGAGCCCCACGTGGGACAACCCGCTTACCTTGTATCTCCCCCGGTGCTTAGAACAGTGCTTGGCATAAAGTAAGAGCTTAACAAATACCATCGTTATTATCATCTAAGGGCTCCCCTGGGGGTTGCTCCCACTTTCCTGATGCCCTCGCTTCCCTCCTCTCCTCCAGGAGTGGTGAAGGTTGTCTTCGTTCTCTACAACAATCTGGGCCTTTTCCTATCCACGGAGAATGCCACTGTGAAACTGGGGGGTGAGTCAGGAGCAGGGACAAGCGGCACCTCCCTGGTGGTAAACTCGCAAGTCATTGCAGCGTCAATCAACAAGGAGTCCAGCCGCGTCTTCCTCATGGACCCAGTCATCTTCACCGTCGCCCATCTCGAGGTGAGGCCCCCTCCCCATCTTCCCAGGGGGCCCCTCAGAGTCCCCCTCCCGCACCCGAGGGCCCTCTCTCCTGCCTCTGCCCGCCCCCCTCTCCAAAGCCAGAGGCAAGAGAGGTGGTGGGTTGGAGACCCCAACCTCTGATGCCCCTCCCAACCCCACTTCTGCAGGCCAAGAACCACTTCAATGCCAACTGCTCCTTCTGGAACTACTCAGAGCGCTCCATGCTCGGCTACTGGTCGACCCAGGGCTGCCGGCTGGTTGACTCCAACAAGACCCACACGACTTGCGCCTGCAGCCACCTCACCAATTTCGCTGTGCTCATGGCACACCGAGAGATTGTAAGTTCCTTTTAGAGCTTAAGCTCCTTGGGGGTGGGGACTCTGTGTGCCTCTAAGGGTCAACTGTTGTCCTTTTGAGCCCAAGGACGAGTAGCAGGCTCGCAGTGGTGAGGACAGAGGAGGGTGGGCTTTAGGGTATGAGGATTTCTGGTAGTGATAATGGTCAAATAGAGGGTAGTACACTTTAAAGATTAACTAGTAACTGGAAAATTTAAAAATATGAACGAGGGTGGGTTTTAGGGTATGAAGATTTCAGGTAGTGATAATGGCCAAATATAGATTAGCACACTTTAAAGATTAAATAGTAACTGGAAAATTAAGAAACATGAATGATGTGGTAAAAAGGGAGTTAAGTATTTGTTCTTAAGGAGGCTATATGCCTCATTAGACACAGCAAAACAGATTCCAGCAGGCAGGGAGGGAAAAAGCAGGGACAGGAGGGAGGGAGAGGGAAAGAGATGGAGGGGAAAACAAAGAGACAGAGAGACAGATAATCAATCAGTGGTATTTACTGAGCACTTACTGTGTGCATAACACTATACTAAGTAAGCACTTGGATAAAACCTGGGGAGACTGAGCTCTAGGGTCTTTGTTCCCATCCCCCTTCACATCCACTTTCCTCCCACCATTTGGCCTTATTCTCCCTTTACCCCATCCCCCTTCATCATCATCATCATTGTCAATAGTATTTACTTATAGTGCACTTAAGCTCTGAGCACTTATAGTGTGCAGAGCTGTGTACTGAGCACTTAAGAGAGTAGAATACAACAGAGTTGGTAGCCAAGTTCCCTGCCCAGCTTAGAATCTAGACCCCTCAGCATCAACCCCTCAGGACATCCCCCAGTACACACCCAGAGTCCTCTCAAGTACAGCTCCCTTCTCTGCAGCCTGAAGCTAGGAACCTGCTTAGGGAATAGGGCCAGGGGAAAAGGGGATCTCCCCTCTCCATCCCCACCCTTCAAGAGGGAGGGAAGCGAACCTGCACGTTGGCCCCAGCTCTCCTTCCACCTCAAGAGGCTCCAGCCCAGGAAAAGAGCCTGTCAGCCGCTGAAGAGAGAGGGTCAAAAGGAAACAACACTCAAGTGAGCCATCCAGACACTTGCTGGCAGCAGCAGCAGAAACTAGCCCCCGGGGTGGAGCCTGGAAGCAGCTGTGCTCGGCTGGTGAGGTTAATTTACCTCCTCCTGCCTCTGCTCCACTCCGTGCTGGTGCCTCTGGCTCCCCAGTCAGTCAACCCTATTTATTGAGCACTTACTGAGTGCAGAGCATTGTACTAAGCGCTTGAGAGAGTATGACATAGCAGACACATTCCCTGCCCACAACGAGCTTACAGTCTAGAGCGGGGAGACAGACATTAATCTAAATAAATCAATTATAGATGTGGACATAATATCTGTAATTATTATCTACATCCCCAGACACCCCACCACCTTTTCATTCATTCATGCATTCGTTCAATCTTATTGAGCGCTTACTGTGTGCAAAGCACTGTACTAAGTGCTTGGGAGAGTACAGTACAACAGTAGACACATTCCCTGCCCACTGTGAGCTCACGGTCTAGAGGGGGAGACAGACATTAATATAAATAAATAAATTCAGCTATCCCGGCTGAAAGTGGTATTCCCTCCCACCCCAGTTCTGTGGCCTTCTGCCAAGCTGCAGGATGAAGGGGCTCAGTTTGAGACTTTCTTGCCTAAGGTGGGAGGGATGGTTACAGTGGAGACTCGGCAATCTTTCACCTCCTCGTGTTGGTGGGAACAGGGAGTCACCGCCTTCTGGATATCCATTTGGGTGTCTGGCTGGCTTTTTCGGTGGTTATCCGAGTGGGTCTGTCTGGGTTTCTCTCTCTCTTATTCTCTTGGATTTCCTCTGCCTCTGTTTCCCTTTCCTGCCTTTTTCTCATACCCCTGTCCCCTCGAGGCCCCCTTTGAACTCTTTTAAATATGGTCACTTTAGACAAAAGAGCGGAGAGAGAGCTCCCAAAAAGGCAAGAGAGAAAGCAGATGGGGGGAGTAGAGCAGTCCCCTAGAGAGATGAGAGCAGCAGAGTCCCGCCCCCAGAAAAAAAGGGATACATGAACCAACAGTCCCAGTGCTTAGTACAGTGCCTGCCACATAGTAAGCGCTTAACAAATACCATAAGTAAGAAGTCCCTGAGATTCATTCATTCTTTCATTCATTCAGTCGTATTTACTGAGCACTTACTGTGTGCAGAGCACTTTACTAAGTGCTCGGAAGAGTACGACACAACAATAATCAAACACATTCTCAGCCCACAACGAGCTTACAGTTCAGAGTGGGGAAGACAGACAGCAATATAAATAAATAAATGACAGATATGTACGTAAGTGCTGGGGGGGTGGGAGGGAGGAAGAACCAATGAAACAAGTCAGGGCGATACAGAAAGGAGTGGGAGAAGAGGAAAGGAGGGGCTGTCTGGGAAGGCCTCTTGGAGGAGATGACATCATTTGCTAATCATAGTCTGACGCTCCGGGAGGAGTCACGGCCCCACAGCGTATAGCCAGGCCAAGGTGAAAATAGTCACGGTGCCCAACAGGGAAATTGGGGGCCACAGAACTACCTTGAGGAGCGGCACCCACTGCGTTTGCAACCAGAATGGCATGCTCAGGAGCACAAAAGGGCCCTCCTGTCCTGCTACTCTAGAGAAGGTGCTGCCAGCCCAGAAATGCCTAGGCCCATCCCAGAGGAGCATGGGTTGGACTCCGCCAGTCTTTTGGTGACTTCACCTGGGTCGCGCCCCCCATGGGAGCGTAATAAATCCAACTGACCAAAACTGTGAGCATCGGAAGGAGTCCAAGGACAGTCAGGGCACCGGCATGATGGTCACCCTCTCTCTCTGGCGCCCTCCCGTCATCGACCCCACGGAAGGAACTGGTCACCCACCAGAGCACAGGAAGATGGGGTGGGGAAGTGAATCCTGGGTCAGGCGAGGTGGGGGAAGACAGTGCAGGCCATCTAGCCCCCACCCCATGAAACATCCACTACGCTGGCGCCATGGTAGCGCCCAGAGGGAGCTCGCCTGAGGGACGGGCCCCAAAGATGAGCCCAGGAGGGACTGAGCCGGGTTTTTCCCATGCCGCCTCCAGTACCAGGGCCGTATCAATGAGCTGCTGCTGTCGGTCATCACCTGGGTCGGCATCGTGATCTCGCTGGTCTGCTTGGCCATCTGCATTTCCACCTTCTGCTTCCTGCGGGGGCTGCAAACTGACCGTAACACCATCCACAAGAACCTGTGCATCAACCTCTTCCTAGCTGAGCTGCTCTTCCTCGTTGGCATTGACAAGACCCAGTATGAGGTGAGCCGGACCCGAGGGGCCTAGGGGAAGCCCGGGGGGAGGAGGGGGAGGGCATGAGCTGGCTGCCCGTGGTACCCAGATGCAGGGCTGGGGAGGGGAGTCGGAGGAAAAGGCACGGGGCCCCTACCCAGTCGGCCGGACCTGGCCGGGGCAAAGAGTGGAGGAGGTGAGGGGCGTTGGCGCGGAGGGTTTGCCCGAGGAAGCCGGGGGAAAGGAAACTGGGGGGAGAGGCCCACGAGTCGGCCCGGGAAGGTCACCCTCCTCTTCACACCTTTGCCCCCACGCCCTCAGATCGCCTGCCCCATCTTTGCCGGCTTGCTGCACTATTTCTTCCTGGCGGCCTTCTCGTGGCTCTGTCTGGAGGGCGTGCACCTCTACTTGCTGCTGGTGGAGGTGTTTGAGAGCGAATACTCCCGCACCAAGTACTACTACTTGGGTGGTTACTGCTTCCCCGCCCTGGTCGTGGGCATCGCCGCCGCCATCGACTACCGCAGCTACGGCACCGAAAAGGCGTGAGTCCCTCCCCCCGTCACATCCAGAGGAGCATCCCCTTCTCCAGCTCCCCAGCATCACCCTTCCAGGCCCCCCCCGTGCCCCAGGCAACACCCCACTTTGGGCAGGGGCAACCAGAAGGATCCAGGAGCCCGAGCTCCTCCTACCTGGAACTTGGGGACCACCCCCAGGCCCCTCCACCCTGAGGCCATAACCTCCCTCCTGGAGGTAGGATCCAGGTGCCTGGGCGGGTTGGCCCTTCCATCCCTGGGAATAAAACGAGGGTTTTCAGCCCCCCGATCTTGAGCGGGCAGGAATGGAGATCTCTGGGGGCTGGGCGGGAGCTCTAGGGGTCCCTAGGGGGCCGATGGAAGCTCCTCCCCTCCCCCCTCTCTCCGGCAGCTGCTGGCTCCGCGTGGATAACTACTTCATTTGGAGCTTCATCGGGCCCGTCTCCTTTGTCATTGTGGTGAGTGGGGGGGGCCAAAGAGTCCCCCAAACCCATCAGGCACCCCGACCCAGGATGGCCGCCAAACAGCCTCAGCCACCCCTGGAAGGGGAAATCGAGGCCAGAGAGGAGCTTGCTCCAAAGCCACATCCAAGTCGGGGGGCAGAACCCCACGTTCTGGCTTCCTTCCCCACCTGGGAAAATCAAGGCAGAGAACCTTCCTACCGGTCACATCCAAGTTTTGGAGACAGGGTACTTCGTGAGGGCTCTTCCCTCACCTTCCTGGTCATGCTATCCCATCAGCCTCCTCAGCACTCATGCATCTGTTTATCTCTGTTTGTTTATTCCTTATGACTTCCATTTTTCACCTGTGTCGATTCTTTCTATCTCTCTTCTCACTCCTGTCGAAGAACCGCCACTCTGTCTACTGTCCTCCCCTCTTAGAGTGTAAGCTCCTAGAGGGCAGGGTTCACCTCTCATACTTGCTTGGCGTTTTCCCTGAGCGCCTAGCACAGTGCTCTGCACGCAGTAGACGCTCCAGAAATCCTTAGGCCGGCCCCTGCCAAGGCCCTGGGGTTGGAGAGCCCTCGGCTCACCCCTGCACCTCCCTCCTCTCTCCCACCGTGACCCCACAGGTAAATCTGGTGTTCCTTATGGTGACGCTGCACAAGATGATCCGCAGCTCGTCCGTGCTCAAGCCCGACTCCAGCCGCCTGGACAACATCAAGTGAGTGGCCCCGCGGCCTCCGCCCCCTCCTCCCGCACTACTCCCCGAGGCCCAGCCTGACCCGCCGCCTACGGCGCCCGAAGGAGCTGCGGCCGTGGGGCCGTGTCGGGCCGGCGCAGAGCCAAACCCGGCCGGGCGGGGCCGAGTTCAGGGATCCTCCCCGACTCCCCTCTTCTGCGGGTTCCCCGCAGTCCCGTCTGTCTGTGTCGTTCGGCACCAGGTCGGAGGAGGGTGTTGAGAGGATCGGGAGGGCGCCCCGGGTGTAGAAGTGCCGCTCTCTCTGAGTGACTTTTTGCTCCTGCAATACACTGCGCTCATGGTGGTCCCGCTCCGAAATAAGGCCTAGAACCACTTCCGGCCTCGTGCATGTCCACTAACAGTTCAGTGGGTGTCTGGGCTGGGGAACCGAGTCTGGATGGGCCCTGACTTGACAGCTGGGCAGGGCTCCGTGCGGGACAGAGGTCGTGTCTGACCTGATTAACTTTGATCTGCCCCAGCACTTGGAACAGTGCTTGGCCCATAGTGAGTGCTTAGAACAGTTCTTGGCACATAGTAAGCGCTTAACAGCGTGGCTCAATGGGAAGGGCACGAGCTTAGGAGTCTGAGGTCAAGGGTTCTAATGCCGGCTCCGCCACCTGTCAACTGTGTGACTTTGGGCAAGTCACTTCACTTCTCAGTGCCTCAGTAACTTCATCTGTAAAATGGGGATGAAGACTGTGAACCCCTCGTGGGACAACCTGATTACCCTATATCCACCCCAGCACTTAGAACAGTGCTTGGCCCATAGTAAGCGCTTAACAAATACCAACATTAGCAGCGTGGCTCGGTGGAAAGAGTCGGGGCTTGGGAGTCAGAGGTCATGGGTTCTAATCCCGGCTCGGGCGCTTGTCAGCTGGGTGACCTTGGGCACTTGACTTCTCTGGGCCTCAGTGACCTCATCTGGAAAATGGGCATGAAGGTTGTGAGCCCTACGTGGGACAACCCGATGACCTTGTATCTACCCCAGCGCTTAGAACAGCGCTTGGCACATAGTAAGCCCTTAACAAATACCAGCATTATTATGTTTAATATTTAATATTTAATATTAATATTATTAACAAGTACCATAATCATCATTATGGAGAAGCAGCATGGCTCAGTGGAAAGAGCCCGGGCTTGGGAGTCAGAGGTCATAGGTTCGAATCCCGGGTCTGCCACTTGTCAGTTGTGTGACTGTGGGCAAGTCACTTCACTTCTCTGTGCCTCAGTTCCCTCATCTATAAAATGGGGATGAAGACTGTGAGCCTCACGTGGGACAACCTGATTACCCTGTATCTACCCCAAAAGCGCTTAGAACAGTGCTCTGCACATAGTAAGCGCTTAACAAATACCAACATTATTATCATTATTATTATCATTATTATTATTATCACCCCTTCCGCAGGGTCTGACCTCACTGGGGGAGCTGCTGCCCTCTGCTGGTGGCAAGTGGCACTGTGGCCGTGACCCAGGCAAAGACGGGAGCGGGGAGGGGAATTGGGGGGTTGGGGTGCGGATCGGGGGGGGCGTTGGGGTGCGGATCAGGGAAGGCTTGGGACTGAGCCGAGGGTAACGAATGGTGGAGGGCTCCCTCCTCCTGGCGGAGTGCATAGAGTACGGGTCTGGCAGTCCGAAGGTCATGGGTTCTAATCCCGGCTCTGCCGCTCGTCTGCTGGGTGACCTCGGGCAAGCCACTTCACCCTCTCTGCGCCTCCGTTACCTCGTCTGGAAAATGGGGATTGAGACCGCGAGCCCCACGTGGGACAAGGGACCGGGGCCAACCCTGTTGGCTTGTTTCCACCCCAGTGCGTGGTTCACTGCCTGGCATGTAGTAAGCGCTTAACACACCTCCTAATCGTTATTATCCCGCTAGCTCACCGTGGACAAGAAACGTGCCGACTGACTCTGTTACACTCTCCCAAGCGCTCAGTACAGTGCTCGGCACAAGCACTCACTAAATACGATTGATCGATCGATAGCGTCGGAGCCCGTGTCCTCAGGAATCCCCGCCTTGCCTCGGCCCTCCCCAGAGGCAGTCGCGCGGGGCCCACTGCAGCCGACCCATCTCTCTCTCTCTCTCTCTCGCAGGTCCTGGGCCCTGGGTGCCATCGCACTGCTGTTCTTGCTGGGGCTCACTTGGGCCTTTGGCCTCCTCTTCATCAACAAGGAATCAGTGGTCATGGCCTATCTCTTCACCACCTTTAATGCTTTCCAGGGGGTCTTCATCTTTGTCTTTCACTGTGCCCTGCAAAAGAAGGTGAGGTCTGAAGCCGGTTCCTTCAATCCCAGCTCCGCCCAGCCCCGATACTGAGCTCCGTCCCTCTCGGGCTGCCCCTGACATCTCCCAGCCCAGGGTCCCGCCCTCAAGCGGCTTCTCTCTTCTCCCTCCAGCTTCAGAGTCTCGGGTGGGGAAGGGTGATGTGGGCTTGGAGCGTGAGGTGGGCGAGGGAAAGGGCCTCCATCCCCAAGACCATCCAGCTGTGGCTGACGGTTTCCGTCTCCCCTCTCCCCGCCGCCAACCTCAGGTGCACAAGGAGTATAGCAAGTGCCTGCGCCATTCCTACTGCTGCATCCGCTCCCCACCCGGGGGAACTCATGGCTCCCTCAAGACCTCAGCCATGCGCAGCAACAACCGCTACTATACGGGCACCCAGGTATCTGGGGGTGGGACTGGGGTTGGTCACAGGGCTCCGGGAAAGCCAGGGGGAGGTGTGGGAGATGACAGTAGAGGGTAAACGCCTCGGGGGCAAAGACTAGGTCTGTTTAACCTGCTCCAAACAAATGACGCTGAGGACACAGGAGGAAGGGGTGAAGGACTTCGTGTCAGGACTTCGTGCTAGGCCCCTCCGCCCCCTTCCTTCATGCCTGGGTTTTTGTTCTCAGAGTCGGATCCGGAGGATGTGGAATGATACAGTGAGGAAGCAAACTGAGTCATCCTTCATGGCTGGGGATATCAACAGTACCCCCACCCTGAACCGAGGTGAGACCCTCCCCCGCTCAGACCCTGGACCTGAAGGGAGAACACTAATTCTTTTTTTTTTTTTAATGGTACTCATTAAGCACTTACTATGTGCCAGGCACTGTGCTAAGCAATGGGGTAGATATAAGCTAATCAGTTTGGATACAGTCGGTGTCCCATAAGGGGCTCACAGTCTTAATCCCCATTTTCCAGATGGGGTAACAGAGGCACAGAGAGGTGAAGTGACTTGCCCAGGGTCACGCAGCAGACAGGTGGAGAGCCGGCATTAGAACCCAAGTCCCCCCTGACTCCCAGACCCCCCGTTCTATCCACTAATAAATACGATCGATTGATAGGCCACACTGCTTCCCAAGAGTTCTTCTGATTCCGTTCCGACTCCTAGCCAATCCCTGCCTCCTGGGTGCTCTCTGACCTCTGACCTCATCCTCTCCGATAGGCACCATGGGGAACCACCTGCTGACCAACCCCGTACTACAACCCCGTGGGGGTACCAGTCCTTACAACACCCTTATTGCCGAGTCCGTGGGTTTCAACCCCTCTTCACCCCCTGTCTTCAACTCTCCAGGTAACGTGTATCACCGAGGGGGCAGGGCCTCTACCCTCTGAGATCGGATGGGAGGAAGAAGGGAAGGGCCCATGTCCGGGCAGTGGAGCCTGTGTTCTGGTGGTGGGTCTTTAAGAAGTGCAGGGGGGGACTGTGTCCTAGGGGGCAGGGAGCAGGCACCTAGGCGGGCCTGAGTTGGGAGGTTAGGCCCCTATTTTCAAAGTTGGTTGGGTAGAGGAGGTTGATCTAGGGTTAAGAGTTGGTCATGTCTCTCTTCTCTCACTGTAACCCTCTCTTTTCTTTCCCACTGCGGCACCTGCAGGGAGCTACCGTGAGCCCAGTATGTCTGTTCTTATCCCGGTTGACAGGGTTTGGGTGGGGAAGGAAGTTGGGGTGGGGGGAAAGGGGGCGCGCAGGGCGGAGGGGGAGCTGCTGTTGCCAGAGGGGTGTACCGAAGCCTCAGTGAATGTGAGTTGAATGATCTCAGCTCCATGGAACTGGGGGATCCCAGACTAAGGCTGGGTCCATTCTCTTTCTCTCTCTCTCTGCTGTCTCCAAGCAGCCATATGTTAGCAGTCTGCACAGGCTGAAATTTTAAGAGCCTGACAAGGCCTGGCAGTAGACAGTTATCCAGCCCGGGGCCTGGCTCAAGCCCACTGGGTAGCTAGTGATGGTATTTGTTAAGCACTTACTATGTACCAAGCACTCTGACAAGTGCTGGGTAAGTACAGATTAATCAGATCAGACACAGTCCCTGTCCCAGCTGGGGCCCACACTTCTAATAAGTTGTCTGTGTCTGACCTGATCCCTGATTTTTTTTTTTTTTTTTTTTTTTGTTTTTGCCAAGCTCAACTTTACTCCCTTACTCCCACCCCGTCCCCAGGCCCCCAGCCTGGGACTGCCTGGGACTGGGACTGCCTGACCCTACTGTGGTGAGCAGCACCCACATGCCAAGCAGGGAGGAAAGTGCATTTCCTTCCACTCCTCCCTGCCGGCTCCCAGAGCCACCCACGATGGCCCCTCTACCACCGCTGGCAGCAGGATGTCTCTCTGTGTTTGCCGGGCGAAAAGCCCAAGTAAGTTTGAAATAAGAGGGTCACCTAGGGGGACAGTTGTACAGGAAGTGAAAGGATGGCTCTGGGGGCGGGGGGGGCGTCGGGGGGCTGGGGGGAGGAAGCGGGGGGAACTCCGTCACTCTTGCCCCAGGCCTGGCACAGAAACCTGGAGGAGAGTACCTGCTCAGAGCAGGAGTTAACATCCCCAGTGAAGGGGGTGTCCTGAGCCCCGGGGAGAGAGGGGAGGAGCTCCGTACAGATCGTGGCCCTGCCTAGGGCCCATACGCCCCCTCTCCCTCCCGCCCTCGCCCCCCAAATTCACCCCGATGACGCACTCTCAGGCTCACGCATTCTCGTACTTGCACAGTCCTCTCCCTCTCCCTGCCCATCACGTCCTTCCCGACACCCTCTTCGCCTGTCCCTTCTCCCAAGTCTCCTCCACCTGACCGGCCCCCCACCTTCCTCCCGCAGAGCACCCACTTGGCGGCCGAGACGCCTGTGGCATGGATACCCTCCCACTCAATGGCAACTTCAACAACAGCTACTCGCTTCGCAGCGGTGACTTCCCCCCGGGGGATGGAGGCCCCGAGCCGCCCCGGGGCCGGAATCTGGCCGATGCGGCGGCCTTTGAGAAGATGATCATCTCGGAGTTGGTGCACAACAACCTGCGAGGGAGTGGTGGGGCCGCCAAGGGTCCCTCCCAGCCTGAGCCCCCCGCGCCTCCGGTCGCAGGAAGTGGCAGCGGAGAGGAGGAAGCCGGGGGCCCCGGTGGGGCCGACCGGGCCGAGATCGAACTGCTCTACAAAGCCCTGGAGGAGCCCCTGCTGCTGCCCCGGGCCCAGTCGGTGTTGTACCAGAGCGACCTGGACGAGTCGGAGAGCTGTGCTGCTGAGGACGGGGTGGCCAGCCGGCCCCTCTCCTCACCCCCCGGCCGGGACTCACTCTATGCCAGCGGGGGCAACCTGCGGGACTCGCCCTCCTATCCGGACAGCAGCCCCGAGGGGCCCAGTGAGGCCCTGCCCCCTCCTCCCCCTGCCCCGCCGGGCCCTCCTGAAATCTACTACACCTCTCGCCCGGCCCTGGTGGCCCGGAACCCCTTGCAGGGCTATTACCAGGTGCGGCGGCCTAGCCATGAGGGCTATCTGGCCACCCCTGGGCTGGAGGGGCCGGGGCCTGATGGGGATGGGCAGATGCAGCTGGTCACCAGCCTCTGAAGGGCCCCACGGACCCAGGGGGGCTGGGCAGCCCAGCCCCAGGGGAGGGGGCACCCAGGCAGGGAAGGACTTTGAGGGACAGAGGGCAGACTAAAGGGGAGAGTGGGAGGCTGGCCGCCCTCTCCAGATGCACCCCTTGCCCACAAGCCCTGATGTTCCCCTTTCAGGGGAACCCGAGAGGGGGGCTGGGCGGCAGGGGACAAGGGGTTCCCATTGGCCATACACACCAGCTCTGTTGTGGGGTGGGGGGTGGGGGAGGGGAGTATGGTGAGGTGGAGCTGAAGGCCCCAGGGCCGGGGGTGGGGGAGGGGGGCGAGGTGGGGGGAAGAAGTCAGAGGAGCACAGCTCTCCACCCAGGGGTGAAGCTATTGCATCATTCCCCTTGGATGGGGAGGGGCAGCCGAGATCCCACAATTGCCAAAGCCCCTACTGCTCCAAACCAGGTTGCTCCCTCCCGCCCTCTCGCCCTCCCATCCTCCCTCCCTTCTTTCCTCCCCCCATCAGCATCTCCCCTCTGCAGCCAGATTCTCTACAGCCCCCTTCCCCACCCCCCCGCCCCAAGGAAGAGGTTGGGGGCAGATGAACAGACCAATGGCTCCCCCCCCAACCCCGCCCCGACCTTTGTATCTCCCTATTCCACTCCCCCCAGGCTGGGGGTTCCATTCCAAGGTGGGGGAATGGAAGGGTTAAACGCTGAACTTTCTCCTTAACTGGCTGGCTTCCCCTCTCCTACCCAGCAAGCCCACCTCCTGGACTCCCCAGACTGCACCCGCTATTCCCCTGGGGCTATTCCTGATGAAGCACAACCCCCACCCCCCACCCCATGGGACCCCCAGCCTTCGGGGGCAGCCACCCAGGGGCAGTTCCCCAGCCCCGTGGGCTCAGATCTTCCCGGGGAGTGGATCCCGGGCTCAGATCTCTAGGGAGTGGGGATCCTTAGTTCGGATCTCCCTGGAGAGTGTGTTCCGGGCTGATTCTCTCTCCGTGGGGGCCCACCATCCACCCCCACCTCTCCTGACCGCCCCTCACCCCTCATTGCTGTAAATATTTCAACAAAATGGAAAAGAAAAAAATGACAAAAAAAAAATATCACTTGAAGTCACCAGGAGCCCACGGCTTGAGTCGGCTCTGGATCTCCCCCAACCGGACCACCCGCCCGCCAGCCTGGCAGCCAGGACTTCTCTCCATGTGTGTGCATCCCCCGCCCCAGGCCAGGGTAGAAGGGGGTCCCTTGGACGGCTTTTAACAATCAAGAGACGGAAAAAAACAAAAATCAAGAAGCAAAAGAGAAACACAAAGAACCTGTTTCCTACCCTGCAGTGTACCATTCATCCCCTCTCTTCTCAGCCGGCCCCTGGCGTCGTCTCAACCTGGGGCCTGTGCCCTCTTTTGTGCCCCAGGACTCGGGGGCCTGTCTCCTCCCCCTCCCTCCCCCTCCCCCCCCCACCGGCCTGGGGGAGACGTCCTCAGACCCAAAGATGCTTTTGCCAAGATGGCTGTGCTGCCCCTTTAAGTTCTGCTTCTTGTAAATTGCTTCTGGGGTTCTGGGCTGGGAGAGGGGGAATTGAGGCTGGTTTCCTTTTTTGGGGAGCAGAGAGTCAGAACTGATGGTGGGGAGGGACGGTGGTTTGGAGAGGCACTGGAGCCAGGGACCATTTGCTTGGAAGATTTCTAAGGGGAAGAGGTGGAGGCAAAATGAGCTGTTCCCCTCCCTTCGTTTTACCTCTTCAGCCTCATATGGGGTGCAAAACTCTTCAGCGGGGACATCCCCAGACCTCCTATCCTCCTTTGAGGCTTAAGATCTTGGAACTCTGCTTACGGGGACCACGCTACCGTGTTCCTCTCTTCATCTCACCCTATTTCACCCTCCTGGTCTACAAGCTGTCTGATCTTGCGCCCCTCCCCGTCCCCCCCAAACCCCATCTACTCCCCTCCAGCCTTTGCTTTGGGGTGAGGCAGCCCAGATGTGCTGTTCTGGGGCAGTTGTGCCACAGCGCCCCACCCACTGCATCCCTCATTGCCATTTCCCCAAGGGGTCAGTCTGCGGCTGCCCCTGCCCCGACCTTTCCCACTCTTCTCACAAGTGCCATGAGTTTTCTAACATCTCCGGGTCTCGGCCGGCTGCTGCCGTGCATTTCTTTGTTTTGTGGGGAGGGTTTCTAGGGAGGAATTATGGGAGGGGGAAGTGGGGGAGAGATCGAGGGGGCTGGGGAGATCCTTTTTGCTGCTAGAAACCCCCTCCCCTCCACCAGGGGAACTGGGCTGGCTCGTCCCCACCAATTAGGGGGTGAAGGGGTCAAACCAAAGATGAAGGTTTTGTCCCACTTGGGGTTTAGGGTGGGGAGGGCAGCTAAAAGGACGCAGGCACAGTGAGTGGACTCCAATCACTTGATCTCCCAAGTGAAGTCGGGGCAGGGAGACCCCTGAGGGCTGGGTGGCCATGGAAGGGGGAAGATAAAGAAGTTTCTCAGCAGGGGATGACCAAGTTCTCCCCTTTGCCCCTCCCCTCCTCCCCCTCCAGTTTTATTTTCTTTCGGAAGCTGGAAGAAATCTAGGAGGGCTTTTTCTAGGGTCCCACCGTCATATTCCCTGGAACGGGTTCTTGGACATTGCGGGGGGCCTGGAGTTGTTTAGAGCCCAATAAGCAAGCTCACTGGGACATAATTGGTCCAAGCTCCCCCTGCCACCGCCCCCCCTTAAGAAAACAAAACAAACAAAAAATATCTCTGAGGGGGCTACTGCCATCCACTTCACTCCAGGGACAGCCAGTGGATGAGATATGACACCAGCTGAGGGATGGAAGCTCCTACATTTCTTCAAGGCCTGAAGGAGTGGAAGGAGTCCCCCAAACCTCTCCTGACAATGAACAGCAATCCCTCTGTTCCCATCCGGTGGGAAGCCTCACTGCTGTTTGGCTGGGCCCCTGGTAGGAAAACTGAATTGCCGAGGCATCTCGGTTCCAAGCCACCCGGGAGAACCTAGCCGTTGCCCCGAAACCATCAGTCCTGGTGCCTTGACACCCCCATCCTCGGCTGGGATGGGACCCGCTGAATAGAGAAGGTTCTTGGTTTCCTCCCTCTCTCCCTGGGCTCGTGATTTCCCTCCGCTCTTAGAGTTTGGTGGGTCTTTTTTTCTGGATTTTGATTTCTATTATTCCTCGTTCCTTGCCTTCCTCTTTTTCTCTCGTCTTCCTACATCTGTGTCTGTCCCTCTTTCTCTATGTCTCTGTCTCTTTCTCCCCCCCCCTCCTCCTGCCCTCAGTTTCTCTATGTCCGTTCCAGGCCTCCCTCTTCCTCTTCTCCCCCTTTCCCTCTCAGTCTCCTCCTTTTCGATATGCCAAACCAATTTTGGGTCGAGTGCATTTAACGAGAACAAAACAAAAGGCTCATAACACGACAAGAACGTTTTGAAAAAAAAAAATTCAAAAAAAAGGAACTATTGTTGAGTCAAAAACAAACAATAAACGAAATAAGATTTCTTGGAACAACTGGAAGGGTGTGCCTTATTTGTGAGTGGGAGACTCATTTTAGATGGAAATGGGGGACGGGGCAGGCCAGGGAGTGAGATTGGTTCCTGCTTGGTAATTAAAGGTCAGCAGAGGCTCAGATTCTGAGGGTTGGGGGATTCTGCAAGGTCTGGGCTCTGGAAGGGGAAAGAAGGTGGTGAGGTTGCTGCACTAAAGATGATCCTCTCTGTCCCAGGGCCTCCAAATGCTTGAACATGGCACGGATGAGGACTGCACTCTACTAACCCTTCTTGGAAGTCAGGTCCGGCATTCTGGCTCCCATGTCATTTATCCCTCCACACCTGCTGACCCTTTCCTTTGCCCCCTCTCTAATCCATGGGTAAAGTCCCATGTTCCACCTCCCCTTCAAGGGAAGAGGTGCCCAGGGACCTGAGCTTTTCTCAATGAGCGGGACTCTGACCCTTGAAGGGATGGTGGGACTCTGAAGAAACAGAACTCAGAGAATCCCTCTGTTGCTCCAAAGAGTTGAGAGATCCAAAAGCTTTCTCCTTCTGGGGGCCAGCTCTCTGCCACCCAGACACTAAAGGTGTCTTAAAAGCCCAACTCATCTAAACCTCAGGATTCGATCTTAGGGTGGCATCTTAAAGTGGCAGTAATAATGGTATTTTATCTCAACCCTAATATTTAATAGTGAGTATCTCCAGATTGAGTAAATGCCTTTCTTTCATACTATAGCCTCTTTTCCTTTTCCCTGGGTCCTTTTCTGCTAGAAACATTCCAATGATGCTAACTTTTGAGAGTGCTCTCTGCCAAATCCAGATTAGAGCTCCCAGTCGCTGCCCCTTCTCCAGTTATTTTTGGGGAAGGCCTTCTACCAAATGATTTTACCTAGCGCAAGCATATGTTCTCAGCTCTCAATTTACCTTGTGAAGAATGACGTCAAGCGCATTTAAAATTCTGAGGCCTCCTTACAACTTTCTACTTATCGGGCTTCCTCCCCAAGGTGGTGTTCCTCTTGTTGGTCTCCTCTGCCCTAAATACGAACAGCTCCTTGTGGGCAGGGAACGTGTCTACTGAATCTGTTATACTGTACCCTCCCAAGTACTCAGTACAGTGCTCTGCACACAGAAAGTGCTCAATATGACTGATCGATCTAACATCTACTGAGAGCACTGCATTGTACTGAACACTGGAAAGTACACCCGGAGTATGGCATATGATAGAGAAGCAGCGTGGCTTAGTGGAAAGAGCCCGGGGTTTGGGAGTCAGAGGACGTGGGTTCTAATCCCAACTCCGCCACGTGTCTGCTGTGTGACCTTGGGCAAGCCACTTAACTTCTCTGTGCCTCAGTTACCTCACCTGTAAAAAAAATGGGGATTAAGACTGTGAGCCCCATGGGGGACAACCTGATTATCTTGTATCTATCCCAGCGCTTAGAACAGTGCTTGGCACACAGTAAGCGCTTAACAAATACCATCATCATTCTTATTATATGCATTCTCTGCCCATAAGGAGCTTACGCTCTAATGGGAGGAGGCAGGCATAAAAATATCTTCAAATAGCAGAATCAGAACAAATTGTCATATATATATACTGTTTACATCAGTGCAGAAGATCTGTATAAACAAATAAACCGATAAGTGCTAGAGTGGCTATGGGTCAGACCACCTTCCATTCGTTGGCAAGGATCTTTGCTACGTCCGCATTGTTGGGAAAACCTCTCCCGAGACGCCTTCGGCTATGTTGAACGAGAATTCACCTTCCCCACAGACTCTCGTGTCTGTCAACCCTGCCAGTCTGCCGCGAAAAACCATGAGACAATGCCCTAGGCCGGCTGGCTTCTCTTCCTAATTCCTACGGCTTTTGGCACTGAGTGCCCCCCGGCCCTCTAGACTGTAAGCTCGTTGTGGGCAGGGGCTGTGTCTGGTATATTATATTGTACTCTCCCAAGCGCTTAGTACAGTGCTCTGCACACGATATTGCAATAAATACAATTGACTGACTGACCGTGTCCACGCCTAAGAGCAGTATTTTCATGACGACTATGGTGGTGAGGCTCCCATCGGCATCTATCCATTGGAAGGGGGTGATCCCAACCGAAGGGTCCCAGGGTGGAGGTACGCAGTCTGCTTACCTCTCACACACATACACAAACACAACAGGAACTCCTTCTGCTCCCTGCTTCACCAGGTTAGTGGCAACTGGTGATACCTTAATCGTCATGGAAAGCAGGATGGTGATGGGATAGGGAGGTAGAAAGGATGTGAAGACAAAGACTAACAATCTTCCTCATCCTGTGGCTCCTGGTTGGGAGAGGAGCGACAGTAAGGTCCCTCGAGACCTCCTTTGTCCAGGCCCACATGCCCATAACCCAAGTTCCCCCAAAAAGGATGGAGAGGGAAGTAATATGGACCCAAAGGGACCCTTCCACACAAACACACCACCAGGAAAAGCCAGCAAGAAGGAATGACTGACCAATGGTATCATGAGCTCTCTCCAGGTTGGGGCATAAATAGTCCCACCTTCGTGAACCCCATCTCACGTGTCTTCTGGGGGCAGGGTGAAGCAGCATGACCTAGTGGGAAGAGCAGGGGTCAGGGAGTCAGAACGACCTGGGCTCTAATCCCAGCTCCACCACTTGCCTGCTGTGTGACCTTGGGCAAGTTGCTCAACTTCTCTGTGCCTCAGTTACTTCATCCATAAAATGGGGTTTAAGACCGTGGGCTGTGTGCAACCTGATTAACTTGTATCTACCCCAGTGCTTAGAACAGTGTCTGGCATAGAGTGAGCGCTTAGTATATTTATTATTATTTTATTTATTTATGGTATTTGATAAGCACTTACTATGTGCCAGGCACTGTACCAAGAGCTAGGGTAGATAAAAACTTATCCGGTTGGGTATGGTCTCCGTCCCCATGGGGCTCAGTCTTAATCCCCATTTTACATCTTACAGATGAGGAAACTGAGGCACAGAGAAGTTAAGTGACTTGCCCAAAATCCCACGGCGGACAAGTGGCGGAGGCGGGATTAGAACCCAGGTCCCTCTGACTCCCAAGCCCATGCTCTACTCCCTATGCCTCGCTGCTTCTCGAAGTGCTTAAGAAATACCATAAAAAAGGGCGATTAAATGGCTGGACTCCTCGACGGATACTTACTTCTCTTCACGTTAAAACACGAGGCAGAGAGTCACAGATAATTGACAGGGGAAGGGATCGTCCTCTCCTTTTGCTCTGGGGCAACGAAGATTCATCTAATTGTATTTGTTCATTCAATAGTATTTATTGAGCGCTTACTATGTGTAGAGCACTGTACTAAGCGCTTGGAATGGACAATTCGGCAACAGATAGAGACAATCCCTGCCCATTGACGGGTTTACAGTCTAATCAGGGGAGACAGACGGACAAAAACAATAGCAATAAATAGAATCAAGGGGGTGTACATCTTATTAAAACAATAGCAGTAAATTGAGCGCTTACTGTGTGCAAAGCAATGTACTAAGCGTCTCGCCCCCCACCGGTCCCGGTCCAATCAAAGGCGCTCACTAATAATAATAATGTTGGTATTTATTAAGCGCTTACTATGTGCAAAGCACTGTTCTAAGCGCTGGGGGGGGGTACAAGGTGATCAGGTCGTCCTCCTTGGGGCTCCCAGTCTTCATCCCCATTTTCCAGAGGAGATCACTGAGGCCCAGAGAAGTGAAGTGACTTGCCCGAGGTCACCCAGCTGACACGTGGCAGAGGCCGGATTAGAACCCATGACTCCAAAGCCCGGGCTCTTCCCACCGAACCACGCTGCTTCACTAAAACCAACGACGCTTCGCGGCCAAGGAGTGCTATTTTAAAGAACCCGGTCTGATCAGCTGATATTATCAGATAATTCTAATTCTCTCCTTCCTCGCCTCAGCAGCCACCTCACCACCTTCCCCGCCACTCAACGCCGCGGCCCGGGACGACGCCCCCGTCCGGCGGCCGCCTGCAGTGCGTAGCGGGATGGCTCGGGTGGGGCGCCGAAGATTAGATCGGGTCTGGCGGGGCGGCGCGCCCGTTCGCTAACATCCGGGACGGAGAGGCCGGTGATTGGTCGAGGTGAAAAGGGAGGCGCGCGCACGGGCGCGCGGGCCCCCCCCCCCAGAAGAGGAAGGATTGGCGCCAGGGCGGCGCGCGCGCCGGCGAGAGAGGCCCGCGGATTGGTGGGGAGGCTCTAAGGCGCGCTGGCAGCCTTCTGGTGATTGGTGAGAAGGAGCTCGCGCCCGGCGGAAGGCGGGCGACGATTAGCCGCGGGGGGGCGGGGGGCGGAACCTGCCGTTTGAAGGGGCCGCGGGGAGGGGTCGCCGGGCTAACCGAAGAAAGAGCCAGCGTCTCCCGGCTTGCTCGTTCACCCCCTCCCCTTCCGGAGCGACAATGGCCAAGGTGTCGGTGCTGAACGTGTCGGTGTTGCAGAATCCGTGTTCCTTCCACAGCCCCTTCCAGTTCGAGATCAGCTTCGAGTGCTGCGAGGCCTTGACCGACGGTGAGATCCGACCTCCTCCCCTTCTCCTCGGCCTTGCCCGCTTTCCGCCACCAGCTTTTCCTCGCCCCACCCCCGCCGTGACCCCCTCGGGGGGAGCCCCCTCAATGCTGCCTTCCTCCTCTTCTGTGCCCAAGCATCGGTTCTCTCGAGAAGCGGCGCGGCTCAGTGGAAAGAGTCCGGGCTGGGGAGTCCGAGGTCGTGGGTTCGAATTCCACCTCTGCCACTTGGCAGCTGGATGACTGGGGGCAAGTCACTTCCCTTCTCTGGGCCTCAGTGACCTCATCTGGAAAACGGGGATGAAGACTGGGAGCCTCAAGGGGGACCTCCTGATTACCTTGTACCCCCCCAGCGCTTAGAACAGTGCTCTGCACATAGTAAACGCCTAACAAATCCCAGCATTATTATTTTTCTCGACTCGAAGGACGCCGGCGGGAGGCCGGGATGCTTGGCTCCCCTGTTTTGTGCCTTCCCGCGGGTCAGTTGTTTTTTTTCCCCCCTTTGTGCAGAGATTACAATGCTTCGCAGCGTTGTCCCTTTACCCGCCAACGTGCAGCTCGTCTCTTCGTTGCTCGGCTGCCCCCTCCCCAGGTTGCTCCCTCAAATTCTGGCTTCGTTTTCTTATGAACTAAAACCTTGCCCCGCCAGATCCTCTGAGTTTCCAGTCACTCCTCCCGTATCGTAATGCCACCCCTTTCCAGCAACCCGACTCTCTCGTTCATCGAGCGCTTAGAACAGTGCCTGGCACATAGGAAGCGCTTAACAAGTACCCTAATGATCATAAATATTATTATTATCGTGATTGTTATTATTAGGGGACAGTTACCCGAGAGAGGAGTTTTTGTTGAATGAGGTGAATTTACTTAGTTGCAAAGAAAAACCAGTTTAGAGCAGGCTCTGTCAATCTAATAATAGTAAGCATGGAACAAATACCATCATTATTAATAATAACAATAATGATGGTGTTTGTTCAGCGCTCACTAGGTGCCAAGCACTGTTCTAAGCACCGGTAGATATAAGGTCATCAGATTGTCCCACGTGGGGCTCACAGTCTTCAGCCCCATTTTACAGATGAGGCAACTGAGGCCCAGAGAAGTGAAGTGGATTGCCCAAGGTCGCACAGCAGACAAGTGGCAGAGCCGGGATTAGAACACACATCCTCTGACTCCCAAGCCCGTGCTCTTTCCCACGAATAACTTGGTTGGGAACCATAGTAAATTCATGTCAGAGCTGGGCATGAAACTCAGGAATCTTGTCATCTGGGCAGTACTCTGCCCACCTGCCTAACTGAGGAAAAGGTGGTAAAGTAAGGTAGGCCAGAATACAGGAGAGCTTTCTAGCCACAAGAAGTAGCAAACATGTGGTTAGAGTGGAGCATCACCACTTAAACGTAATGTGCATTGATGGCAGTACTACATTTCCCCTGTGCCACCTTTTGGGAAAAAGCAGCTTTCTGAGGAGGACTGACAGTTCAGTCCCCTAGGCTTCTTTTCCCTGCAGCTTAATTTGAGTGGGCTAATTTAATCGGTGGTTAACTAATTGCTGAATGACATTCAGCAGTAAGAAAAATTTCCAGGTTTGGAAGAGGTTGTAAGGAACTTGTTGGTTTGAGGGAAGTCTAAATTCTCAGATGTCAAGACATCGGGAGTAGCCTCCAACTCTTCTTCCTTCCTCCTTTTCCCCCCATCATGTTCCTGCAAGTTTTACCTGGCTCTTTTAAGCGTTGGCCAGCCCAACCCTTCTTTATTCTCTAACTGCACTCTTGAAAGGAAAGCGTTTGGTAGCCCCTTTGCTGATTTGCAAATACGGCATAAAGTGCTACATAAAACCACCTGGCAAATTAGCTAAGTCGGAAATAGAACTTGGGCCTCTAGAGCTACCCAGTGTATGACCGGGTGGTGTTTGAGTCTGGCCCCCGAACTGATTCCGGATTTGGGGACTGGGCCTTATATGTCTCAGGTCCTAGGCTAGTTTGTTGTGTCCCTGTACTCGGTTTCCCCTATGCAACACTAGGAAACTATTATTATTATTATTCTTATGGGACTCGTTAAGCGCTTACTATCTGCCAAGCACTGTTCTAAGTGCTGGGGTGGATACAACTTAATCAGGTTGGCCACGGTCCCTGTCCCACATGGGGCGCTGACTCTTAATCCCCATTTTACAGATGAGGGAACTAAGCCCAGAGAGTGAAGTGGCCTGCCCAAGATGACACGGCAGACATGTGGCGAGGCAGGATTAGAACCCAGGTCCTTCCGACTCCCAGGCCCGAGCTCTATCCGCTAAGGCACGCTGCTTCTGCTACCCCGGAAACCCCTGCCCACTTCAAAAAGACGTTGTAAGGATGAATGAGAATCCGTGGGAGAGGTGGTAAACAAGCTTTAGAGAAAGGTGTTAGAGAAGTGACAAATGTTGGGTATCATTCATTCTGCCATTTGGTAAATTCTAGTAATCTAGTGGGTGAAGTTCCTTTTAGCAATTGATGATCACCTGAAACTGTTGATATACTATCCTGGCACCTTTCGGGGAGTGGCAAAACAATCTCCCGACCACCCTCCCAAAATTCAGGACTTGGGCCTGGTCCGGGCCCAACTTTCACTCCATAGACTGAAGAAATTGAAGCCTAAAGTAGTAAAGCAATTGACTTAGAGCAAATTGGGAGGTGGGTCAGTAGAAGATTCCAGGAAGTCAGGCACCTTAGTGGCTCTCTACTTTTCTGCCAGTGCTTTTTAACAGGCAGTCATTGATCTGCTTCTCAATTCATCAGCTGGCTATGATTACCTGGGTCCCCAGAGCTAAGAAGGAGGGGGGTCAAAAATCCAGTAATTTAAGGCTCACTTTCTGGGGAAACCACTCCATCTTTTCTTTCATTCAGTCTTATTTATTGAGCACTTACTGTGTGCAGAGCACTGTCCAAAGCGCTTGGAAAGTACAATTCAGCAATAAGAGATGCGATCTCTTCCCACACCGGGTTTCCGGTCAACAGGAGAAGCAATGTAGCCTAGTGGAAAGAGCACAGGCCCGGGAGTCAGAGGACCTGGGTTCTAATCCCCACTACTTAACTGCTGTGTGACCTTGGGTGAGTCACTTAATTCCTCCATGCCTTGGTTTTTCTGTTCTTCCTCCTACTTAAACTGTGAGCCCCATGCAGGATAGAGACTATGTCCAACCTGATCAACTGGTATCTACCCCAGTGTTTAGAGAGTTTGACACGTAGTAAGCACTTAACAAATACCATTAAAATAATTTTTTTAAAAAAAGAGAAGATATAGAAGGATGAGAATGGAGTTGAACGATTTGGGTTTGCTATCCTTCCAGTAATTGGGCTCCTTCCTTGGTGAAGATGATATGAAAAGAAAGTCCTCTATTATTTATTTATTTATTTTACTTCCCTCAGAGTGCACATGTAACATTTTCCCCTGCTAGGAAAAAAGCCAAAAGGTGTTGATCTCTTCCATGGAGACCCAGGACTCCTGCCCTACAGTACATGTACTGTACCTAAATGGGAATGCTCCATCTAAACTGTGGCAAATGGCAGTGGGAATAAAGGCCTGCTATAGGAAAGAAACTGCTTTGGAAGAAATGTGCCTCATGTTTGCAGAAATTCCACAGACTGCATTTTCCCCCGTCTGGAAACTTTTTATTCTTGGAAAAAAAAGCCCTACCAAGGAGTAGGCTAACTTCCAGGAGTTCTCACTTCCTGTTAAATCACAGCTTGTGAAATCTCCCTCAGCAGTTAGAGCTGTAAATTGTGTAACTTCAAGGAACCTAAAATAACTTTGCAAGTTGGGCTGCCAAGCCCCCCTCCATCCAATATAACACTCTTTGATGCATCTGAATCTCTAGGAAGAGGGTTAGACTGTCAGTCATGCCCCAGAATGGGCAGAGTCTCCCGACTTCACTTTCTTCACCTCAATTCTCCTCAGTGAATTTACTTCTTTTAGATGGGTAGGAAGGCGTTGCTCTCACTTTGAGAGCTGGGGTTCAGAGGTTGTATAGAAGACCTGCTTGTTGACTGTCTACCACTTGGCCCTCTCCTGCATTTCAGTAAGTAGGCATAATTATCCACAGGGGCTGGTTCTGATTTCTGAAGGGAGTAGGCAGTCTCAGGGCTGATTTCTCTCTTCCTTCCTTCCCTTGTTGGCTGGCTCTCCTGGATTTGGGCCAGATGCCCTGCCTCAGTTGTCAAGGGATTTACTCATTTTGGTGGCACAGCTCCTTGTGTGTGAGAGGATGCTGCCGCCTGGCCCAGGACCTATCAGAGCCCTAAATTGGGGGCGGGGAAGGGGAGGGGGGCCTTTCCTCTCCCCTGCCCCAGTTCCTCACTGCCCTGCACCCTCATAGAGCTTAAACTTCTGCCTTGAGAATTCATTCTCACCACTCCCCTCCATTTCCCTGGAAGATAGATGCTTTCTGGATGAGAGAGAACCTGAGGCAGTGACTCGCAAGATTACTCTGAACACCAAAATCGAACCTACTGCAGAGGTGCAGCTGCTCTTACCGATCGGCCACACCATGCTGTTTCAGACCACAGGCTAGGAGGAACGTGAGCTCTTGGGGTGGAAGGCGGACTTCAAAGATGTGCTGATTCTTTGTGTAAAGAAAGAGTTCAGCCCTTCCAAAAGTCAGAGCCAATCAATTGGTCAGTGGCATTTATGGAGAGTTTATCTGATTATTGAGTGATTACCTGAACAGTGCTGGGCACAGAGTAAGTGCTAAACAAGTACCATAATTATTATTACTGTTACTGTGCAGAGCACTGTACTAAGCGCTTAGGAGAGGATCGTACAATAGTTGCTTGAACCAAACCCTGGCCCCCTCAAGGGGTTTACAAATCTAGGTAGAGGAGCAGCGTGGCCTAGCGGGTAGAGCACGGGCCTGGGAGTCAGAATGACCTGGGTTCTAATGCCGCCTCCACTTGTCTGTCACTTCACTGCTCTGGGCCTCGATTCGCTCATCTGTAAAATGGGGATTAAAACTGTGAACCCCAAGTGGGACAGGGTCTGTGTTCAATCCGATTGACTTGTATCTACCCCAGCGCTTAGTACAGTGCCCGGCACATAGTAGCGCTTAACAAATTCATTCAATAGTATTTATTGAGTGCTTACTGTGTGCAGAGCACTGTACTAAGTGCTTGGAATGTACAATTCGGCAACAGATAGAGACAATCCCCGCCCATTGACGGGCAACAAATGCCATTTAAAAAAAAAAAAATTAGCCTCTTCCTAGGTTCTGAGCTATGGCCACTGACTCCTTCCCATCCACCCTTCCTTTTCAGACCTGGAATGGAAGATCATTTATGTTGGCTCCGCCGAGAGTGAGGAGTTTGACCAGGTCTTGGACTCGGTGCTGGTGGGGCCGGTCCCAGCAGGAAGGCACATGTTTGTCTTTCAGGTAAGAAACCTGATCGTTCCCAACCCTTTCCTGAGTGCCTTTCCTCGCTGCAGCCATCTGCACTATTACCCCTCCCCCCGACCCCAAGCGTGCCTCACCCAGGGTTTGCTCTCCTTACCAGGCGGATGCCCCAAATTCCCTCCTTATCCCTGAGACGGATGCGGTGGGTGTGACTGTGGTCCTCATCACCTGCACCTACCACGGCCAGGAGTTCATCCGCGTCGGCTACTATGTCAACAACGAGTACACCGATCCTGAGCTTCGGGAGAACCCACCCCTGAAACCTGACTTCTCCCAGGTATGCCTACCTCCGGCCCACTCTCCGCCTCTCTTCTTGGCCTACTCCTAGAAAAAGCTATCCAGGAGACTGAGATGGGAGATTGTGTGGAAGCAGCATGGCCTAGTGGAAAGAGCACGGGCCCGAGAGTCAGAGGGCCTGGGTTCTAATCCCATCTCTGCCACTTGCCTGCTGCGTGATCTCAGGCAAGTCACTTAACTTCTCGGTGCCTCGGTGACCTCATCTGGAAAATGGGGATTAAGCCTGCGAGACCCGTGTGGGACAACTTGATTGCCTTGTATCTACCCCAGCACTTAGAACAGTGCTTGGCACATAGTAAGCGCTTAACACATGCCACTGTTGTTATTACTGGAGCAGGTGTCGCATTCTGTTGATTAGGAAGTGAGGGGGAGCCTGTTGGGTTCTTGGCTTGACCCAGCACGGATCGGGTGATGTTTTGGGAGTTCAGTTGGAAGTGAAGGGCTAAATGACTCCTGCCACTTTCCCACCTAATCCCTGTGCTGGAAGAAAAACGCATTTAACAGCCCTCCAACTTCCAGGATGAGCTTGTTGATCTTGTGAATATCAACAGCTCTGTACTGGATTCTCCCCACCCGCCACCACCCACCGTGGCAGGGCCTATAGCCCCTAATCCAGCCGCAGCATCTTCTTGAGTAAGGCGCGTGACTGCCCTACTGGAACTCCTCTATGCTGATATCTTTTGACAACTCGACTCTTTCTTATCCCAGCTCCAGCGCAACATCTTGGCCTCCAATCCCCGGGTGACCCGCTTCCACATCAACTGGGACAGCACCGACAAAGTGGAGAACATTGAGAATCAGGACCCTGCCTTAAGCAGTGGGCTTTCCCTGAGCAGCACACAGACCAAGGGGCTGGGCCTTGCTGGCTCTGCCCTCAGCCTGCTTCCTGAGAACTCCATGGACTGTATCTAACAAGAGGAATGGAACGAGGACAGAGGGGGCAGGCTTAAGCTTCTGGGTATGCACAGTTGTTATGCAGACTAGAGAGCTTGCTCTGTGGCTCCAGGCTATTCTTGGGCCAGTTCAACTGGTCCTTAAGGGATGGCAAGGCCTCATGTCCATCAGGAGGCTGAGGGAGGGGGGCCAGGGTCTAGCTTCTATTCAGGCAGGTTCTCGAAAATGTTCCAATTCTTATCTCTTCATTCCTCACCGCTTCCACCCCTTCCCTGCCCCCAGTCCTGCAGATACCCTAGGGGTGAGGTGCTGTTTGAGAGAAGACTAGCACCATTGATCTGCTAAGCTCTTACATGCTAGGCTTTTTTCCCCCTTTCTCTCTCTCTCTCTCTCTCTCTCTCTCTCTCTCTCTCTCTCTCTCTCTCTCTCTCTCTCTCTCCCCCTCCCTCCCCTTCTCTTTTTTTTTTTCTTTTACCCTCTCCCTCCTGCCCCACCCCACCAAGACTGGTTGGAGGCTTCCTTGACTAGCCGGAACATTCTCCCCCCCCTGGCTTCTGCCACATTCTCCTCACATTCC
The DNA here is from genome assembly GCF_004115215.2 of Ornithorhynchus anatinus. NCBI lineage: Eukaryota > Metazoa > Chordata > Mammalia > Monotremata > Ornithorhynchidae > Ornithorhynchus > Ornithorhynchus anatinus. The sequence continues at coordinate 60,201,750 of NC_041734.1, forward strand.
TTTCTTTTCCCAACCATTCTCTAGCAGTGACCAACCAGGTTAGGTACGGAAGCCCTGGTGAGAAGACAACGGGCCTGACTCGTCTGTGTGGGTGGGTGAAGAGACGAACGTCTCCCGACGCACCGGCCTCGATCCACCAGCAACTGGCAAAGCCCCATCCCTTCTTGGAGCGCAAGATCAGCAGCCTAAAGCTTTCAGGTTAGGCTCATCGAAGAGCTAAGTGAAGACAGGCCAGGTGGAAATCTTCCTCCTGGCGCCAACCCTATTCTGTTCAGTCTTTCGGCTCCTGCCGACCCAGTCGGTCGCTCTTGGGTGGCAAGAGTTGGAGGGTGAAGCCCCTTGCCGAAAATCTCATCCGTGCCAATTTTAACGCATCCCTTTAGGCTCCACTTCTGCCGAAGCTATCAACTCAGGAGTGAATTTTTAAGAATGGTGGTGGAGGTTGTTGGCCTAAGCACACCTCCTAAGCCAGTCTCTTCCCTTCCTCTGCAACACTCTTTGGAGCCCCCCCCTCCCCCCCACCTCTTTTGTATTAAACATGTATATTAAAGATGCTGTGGTTAATGGAGAAATAAAAGCACTTAGGCCAGACTGTAGTGGCTTCTTCCCTGGGCTTGGTCTAGCTCAAGGGTTGTCGCTTCTTTCTCCCGGGTGTCTGCCTCAGGCCCGAATGGGAAAACGGAGCCAGCCTACGTTCCCCTTCCTTTTCCGCTCAGGGACCAGCCCAGGAAACGAAGAGCAGTTCTCCTCACACCAGAGGTTGAAGAAGACTTTACCAAAGCTGGCCTCTTCTAGAGAAAGGCCGAGTTGAGTATCTGCTTTAGGAGAGTCCACCTGTGGTTCAAAGACACTGCTGCCGCCAGGGAAACTGCATCCATGTGTGGCGAGAAGAGGGGATCACTCGTACCACGGAAACCCCCTTTTTCTGGCCCCTCGCCATTTAACCAAGCTTGGGTCGGGCATCGGTGGCCAAGGGGAAAGGTATGTCTTACTGCCAGCAGGACACACACTTGAGTTTCTGCGGTAGCGGTGGGGTGTGGTGCTGAACCGCCTACGCTCTCATGCCGTTTCAGTCATTCAATCGTATTTATTGAGCACTTACTGTGTGTGAAGCACAGACACAGCCCGCCTGGGCCCCCTGGGCCCGCCAGCATGCAGTGGCAGGTGGCCAGTTGGGGAGACAGGTGCGGCCAGTGGACACGGAACGGAATAGCTGAGACCTCAAGTCATAGAGACCGTTGTGTCCCCCTCCAATGTGGTAAGCCATCATTGAGTTTGACACTCCGTGGCTTAGTAAGGTTTGGGGAGGGTCTTTTTTGCCCCCCGTTCTTGTGAAGGCTAGGGGCAAAATGAAAACCAGACAAAACCACCGAGAGATAGAACTGTCCTGGGCACTTAGACTGGAGCCAGAAAACAAAGCAGCATGGCCTGGGGAAGGACACGGCCCTAGGAAGCAGAAGGACCTGGGTTCTAATCCTGGCTCTGCCACTTGTCTGAGTGACCTCGAGCAAGTCACTTCACTTCTCTGGGCCTCAGTTACCTCATCTATAAAATGGGGATTAAGACGGTGAATCCCATGTGGGATCTGGACTGTGTCCACCTGATTACCTTGTATCTACCCCAGCGCTTAGAACAGTGCCTGGCACATAGTGGATGCCTAACCAAAAAAAAACCCAAAACCCATCAGTTTGGGGCATCTGCTGGGCCAGGGCGGTTGCTACGGGTGAACGATGCAGCGACACCAGGCTTCTAACCTTGGGCAAACTTGGGAGGCCTGTTTCCCAGGAATTGTATGACCCTGGGTTTGCTGCCGCTCCGACAAGAAAAAACCTTCCAAAATGAGCATTTAAATCTCGTCTCGGCGAGCCATCCTTCATCAAGCTGTCCAGTCTCAACTCCACACCCGGCCGGGCCGTGTGTTACAAGTGGCGTTTTACTTTCGGTGATGAATTCTCATCTTCACACTGTGCCCCAATCACAGAGGTTACAATACAGAAGTGACAGTTGGAGATAGTGAAGAAGTAGAGTGCTTACAAGCCTACCCTCAGTCCCACATCAGCAGGGGACTCATGATTGCCTTTTCTAGGTGGGGCTAGTGGAAGGATACAAAGAAATGCCTTGCCCTACTTTTGCCTGCCCCCCTCCCCTTTTCCTAAGGGAAATCTGTGGCGGGCATCCCTGACTTCCCCTCTCACCCCCTACTCTACCCACTCCCTCTAGAAAGAGCCTGCGGAACCCCTCCTCCAGTGTGGGCAAACTCCCCTTCATCCTTGCCATCCTGACAACCAGGCTCACTCGACGACATGCTCATCTTCCCCTGCTGCTCTTTCCTGAGGCTGGCGGGGCCTTCGATTTCTCCCACTCCAGGGGAAAAGGGGAAGTGTTGGCTGGCTCCATGCTGCTTTTACACCATCCCACACCTCCTCTCCTTTGAAGTCCAGTCATCCGCCTTTACCACCCACTTCAATTACTAGTTGCAGTTCTCTACAGCCCTGGTTCCACCTCCAATTTGGATTTTTGACACCTTCAACTTTTGTCCTCCTTGGGCCCTTCAATGGCTATGTGGATGTTCCTGATGACCACCCCCAGCCACTTGCTTCCTCTCCACCTCCACTGACCGCCCCCTGGCTCCACCCCCCCATTTACCAACTCGAACCCCCACTGGGTCGCCTGTCCACTAAGTCATTCTATCGTTTCTAACCTCCCCACATATCAATCGATCAATCAATCAAGGGTATTTATTGAGTGCTTACTATGTGCAGGGCACTTTACTAAGCACTTGGGGGAGTACAACAGAATTAGCAAACACATTCCCTCTTCTAGAGTGTGAGCCCGTCGTGGGCAGGGACTGTCTCTACTGCTGAATTGTACTTTCCAAGCGCTTAGGACAGTGCTCTGCACAGAGTAAGCACTCAATAAATACGACTGGATGAATGAATGCCCATAATGAACTTAGACTAGAGGGGGAGGCAGACAATATGAATAAATATGTAGTTTATAATTACATATTGAAAGATATGTACATAAGTGCTGCAGGGTTGGGGTGGGGCGAATATCAAATGTCCAAAGGTCACAGATCCAAGTGCGTAGATGACACAGAAAGGAGAAGTAATGCAGAATCACCACTCTGACACAACCTCCTAAACTACCACCTCTCCCCCCGACCCCCACCCCGCAAGACCATCCTTGTTCCCTCTGCAGAGACCACCTCTCATTCATTCATTCAATCGTATTTACTGAGCGCTTACTGCGTGCAGAACACCTAGCGCTCAGAAACTACAACTCGGCAACAGATAGAGACGATCCCTACTCAACAATGGGCTCGCAGTCTAGAAGGCGGGGAGGCAGATAAAACAAGTAAACAGGCATCAATAGCATCAAAGTAAACAGAATTATAGATATATACACATCATTAATAAAATAAATAGAATTATAAATATGCATAAATATACACAAGTGCTGTGGGGCGGGGAGGGGGTAGAGCCGAGGGAGGGAGTAGGGGCAGAGGGAAAGGGGGGCTCAGTCTAGGAAGGCCTCCTGGAGGAGGTGAGCTCTCAGTAGGGCTTTGAAGGGGGGAAGAGAGCTAGTTTGGCGGATGTGAGGAGGGAGGGCATCCAGGCCAGAGGTAGGACGTGGACCAGGCGTCGGCTGATCCCTAGAACACCACTTCTCCTAGCCTTCATACCCCATTTGGACTCCCTACCCAACCTCCCCTCTCGGTGCCTACAGGTCCATGCTCCCAACTGTATCCTCCCTGCTGAACGCCATTTCCTTGCCTCAGTGTCCTTCGGTCAATTTCACCTCCCCAACCCTCGGTCCTGGGTCACCTTGGCACACTCCCACTCCTGTCAGCACCAGGCCAACTTCAGCCACTTCGAATTCCTCTTTACTTGCTGTACTTCTGCCCTCTCTTTCAATAACAATAATCATGGTATTCATTGTTGTTGTTAATAATAATGGCATGCTAAGGACTTACTATGTGCCAGGCACTGTACTAAGCGCTGGGGTAGGTACAAGATGGGTAGATGGGAAGCAGCATGGCGTAGTGGATCGAGCAAGGGCCTGGGAGCCAGAAGGTCATGGGTTCCAATCCCGGCTCTGCCATTTGTCTGCTGTGTGACCTTGGGCAAGTCACTTCACTTCTCTGTGCCTCAGTTCCCTCATCTGTAAAATGGGGATTGAGGCTGTGAGCCTCACATGGGACAGGGACTATGTCCAACCCAATTAGCTTGCATCCACCCTGGCGCTTAGTACAGTGCCTGGCACATGGTAAGCCCTTAACAAATACCAGAATTATTAGTATTTTTACAAGTTAATCAGATTGGACACAGTCACTGTCCCATATAGGGCTCAGTCTTAATCCCCATTTTACAGATGAGGGGAACTGAAGCACAAAGACGTTGTGACTTGCCCAAGGTCACACAGCAGACAAGTGGCAGAGTCAGGATTAGAACCCAGGTCCTTCTGACTCCCAGGCCTGTGCTCTCTCCACTAGACCACACTGCTTCTCCCTCATTGATTCACTCCTGAAACCCCTAATAGCCCACCTTTTCACTCTCTTACCCCCAAGGACCCTGTCAACTACTTTGACAAAAACTCCCTTCACCACCCCAGCTCCCTCCCACCTCCACATCCATTCACTCCCACTTATAACTGTGGTATTCATTAAACATTTGCAATGCACTAGACTAAACCCAGGGACAGATATATGATAATCAGGTCAGACACAGAGGAGCAGCGTGGCTCAGTGGACAGAGCCCGGGTTTGGGAGTCAGAGGGTGTGGGTTCTAATCCCGGCTCTGCCACTTGTCAGTTGTGTGACTTTGGGTAAGTCACTTCACTTCTCTGGGTCTCAGTTCCCTCATCTGCAAAATGGGGGATGAAGACTGAGCCCCACGTGGGACATCCTGATTACTTTGTATCTACCCCAGCGCTTAGAACAGTGCTTGGTACATAGTAAGCCCTTAACAAATCGTACATTCCAAGTGCTTAGTACAGTGCTCTGCACATAGTAAGTGCTCAATAAATACTATTGAATGAATGAAAACAGTCCCTGTCCCCCACGGGGCTTACTCTTGTCAAGAGATTGCCCACCTCCTTTCAAAATCTAGCCCCTCCACCTTCACTTCCCACCCCATCCTTTCTCACCTTCTAAAAACACGCCTGCTCTTCTTCCTTCCCTGGATGCCATCTTCAACCATTCACTCTCTGATGGCTTCTTATCTGGGCTTAACTACTTCATCAGCCTCCTCACTGACCTTCCTGCCTCCAGTCTCTTCCCTCTCCAGTCCCTACTTCACTCTGCTGCCCGGATCATTTTTCTAAAAATGCCGTCCTGCACAGGTCTCCCCGCTCTTCAGTAACTCCCCAATGGCTACCCATTCCTCTCAGTCTCAAGGAGCAACTTCTGACTGTAGGATTTAAGGCATTCGATCAGCTCTTTTCCCTCACACCCTTCATTCCTCTCAAGTTAACCTATTCACTGTGGATCATTCTGACCCCTCCCTCTACCAACCTCTCGCTTACTTTTCCCCCCTTCATATCCAAAGGACCGCAGCTTTCCCCTTTTGAAATCACATCTCCTCCAGGAGCTTTTCCTCTTCAAATTCTTCTCTCCCCACTTTATACACCGCAACTTCCAGGTCAGCCCTTTCTTACTGCCACTTAAGCAGTAAGATTTTTATAATCCCCCAGTAGTACACATGTATGTATATTCATTCAATCGTATTTATTGAGTGCTTACTGTGTGAAGAGCACTGTACTAATACACATATACATTCTCTTACTTAGAACAGGTGCTTGGCAAGTAGTAAGCACTTAATACCATATTTTTATTTATTTATCTATCTATTCTTTACTTCTGCCTCCCTGTTCTTTACCTGTGTCTATCTCCCCTACTAGATTGCAAGGTTCTTGAAGGCAGAGCTCATGCCTGCCAATTCTATTGGTCTTTCTCAAATATTTGGTGTGGTGCTCGGCACACAGTTAAGTACTCGATCAAACCTACTTGGATATATACCTGGTTGACACTCTCCTGGTGTTTACCTGCCTGGATTATTAGGACCTAAGTCTATTGCGGTTAAGAGGTCTTCCCAAACCTGAACTTTCCCAACCATCATTCCCACTTCTTTCCCAATCCCTCACCTCCCAGGAATTTAGAGGGGTAAGTTTATACTGCTAATCACTTCTAGCTCTCGAGTGGATTTTTCTCTGTTTTGTTTTTTTTTTTAAGGGGTGGGAAATCAGGAACCTGGAACTAGCAAGTATTCTCTGCAGTCCTGAGCAAAACAGCTTTAAGAAAGACATCAAAATCCAAGTCCTCTCATTTTGCACGATGGGGTGTAGCCTCTTTAACCTTTTCAGTAAATTTTGTCACATCTCTAGTCAACTAAACAAATGAGGTTTAGGGCCTTAAAAACTAGGAGGTGAATTTGAACAATTAATCTCTGCTTCTCTGTGCCCTTGCATGGGAATTTACATTGGTTGAGGCCTAAGTATTTTTGACTGTGGGTGTGTGTTTGTAATTTCAGTCTGGTCAAATGGGAGAACAAGCAGTAAAGGGGAAAAGGGTGCTGTGAGGGAGTGGAGGAAACACTGATAAGTGAGGCTGACTGGAGTTGGTGAATCGTGGAAGCAACTTCTTCATCTTGCTTCTCAGACTGGTTTAGTCCAATAAGGCTCCAGTGAATTCGCTCAGGTTTGATGCAGCCTCTTCAAAGCAAAATTAATATTCTCATTGAGAAAAAAAATTCATGTTTTAAGATTTTATTCTCCTAGATACCTTCAGGTTAGCCTTTCTCATTCTTAGCCTTCATATAAGATGTGGTCACAATAAATCATCTTCTAAAAATCCACTGGCTTGCAGTGAATTTGGTTCACAGGTTACAAAAATAAACTGGCACCAGGTTCCTGCCCTAGGAAAATGAAGGGAGAAGCAGGATAAATGAATTCTTCCTGCTACTGGATTGTGGTGGAAATGTCAGCACCAGGCCAACTTGAGCCACTTTGAATTCCTCTTTACTTGCTATACTTCTGTCCAAGAACATTACTTTTTGGGTTTTTTCACCCTTTTACCTCAAATTTCCCCTCATTTTATGAAGTGATTGGGGTATTTGGGGGGAAAGCAGCAGATCAAGTCTTGATATATGTGTAACAGAGCCCTAACCAGAAATTTAAGTGGGTAAAACAAGTCCAGGAGGAGAAGTCACTTCTCCCGGTATCTGAGAAATAGTCCTTAGGTTTAAAACTGTTAAAAGCCCAGGATCACTTGAGACCAGTGTTAGACTTTTGGATGACAACAACCCGCCTGGAAGAGAACAGCAACTTATTACTAACTTGCAACTCTGTCCTCCTCTACCCAGAACTCCCTGCAGGACAACAGATGGTCAGTTGATCGATCGATCGATCAGTCAGTGGTATTTATTGAATGCTTACTTTGTGCAAAACATCCTATTAAGCATTTGGGAGAATATACTATCACAGAGTTGGTAGACACATTCCCTGCCCACGGAGAAGCAGCCTGGCCTAGTGGATAGAGCACGGGCTTGGGAGTCAGAAGGTCCTGGGTTCTAATCCTGCTCCGCCACTGTCTGCTGCGTGACCTTTGGGCAAGTCACTTTACTTCTCTGCGCCTCCGTTACCTCATCTGTAAAATGGGGATTAAGATTCTGGGCATAATTTGCTCATATTAATGTCTGTCTCCCCCTCTAGACTGTAAACTCATTGTGGGCAGGGAGCGTGTCTGTCTGTCTGTTGTATTGTACTCTCCCAAGTGCTTGGAACAGTGTCTGACGCGTAGTAAGTGCTTAACAGATACCATAAAAAAAGAGCTTCAAATCCCTTCTAACTTTAAATTCATTCAGTCGTATTTATTGAGCGCTTACTGTGTGCAGAGCACTGTACTAAGCGCTTGGAAAGGACAATTTAAATCCATCGCTGATTAAGAATGTGAGTCCTGTGTGGCACGGGGACTTTGTCCAACCTGATTATCTTGGACCTATCCCGGTGCTTAGAACAGTGCCCGGCACATAGTAAGCGGCGTGGCTTAGTGGAAAGAGCACGGGCTTGGGAGTCAGAGGTCGTGGGTTCTAATCCCGACTCCGGCACTTTGTCAGCTGTGTGCCTTTGGGCAAGTCACTTCACTTCTCCGTGCCTCGGTTACCTCATCTGGAAAATGGGGGTTAAAAACGTGTGCCCCACGTGGGACAACCTGATTACCCCGTATCTCCCCCAGTGCTTAGAACAGTGCTCGGCACATAGTAAGCGCTTAACCAATGCCATCATTATTATTATTTATTAAGTGCTTAACAGATACCATTCTTTACAGTTATTATTAAGAAAAAGAAAAGCCCAGTTCTGAAGCCTTCCCCTTCCCCCACCAGCTCAGCAAAATCGAGATTGCTTGAAACGCACGGATCAGGTTTTAAAAGCGTGGCTCAGTGGTACAAACCCGGGCTCAGGAGTCCGAGGTCACGGGTTCTAATCCCAGCTCCGCCACCTGTCAGCTGGTTGCCTTTGGGCAAGTCACTTCTTGGTGCCTCAGTGACCTCATCTGGAAAAATGGGGATGAAGACGGTGAGCCTCACGTGGGACAACCTGATGATAGAGAAGCAGCGTGGCTCAGTGGAAAGAGCCCAGGCTTGGGAGGCAGGGGTCATGGGTTCGAATCCCAGCTCTGCCACTTGTCAGCTGTGTGACTGTGGGCAAGTCACTTCTCTGGGCCTCAGTGACCTCATCTGTCAAATGGGGATGAAGACGGTGAGCCTCACGTGGGACAACCTGATGATCCTGTATCTCCCTCAGCGCTTAGAACAGCGCTCTGCACATAGTAAGCGCTTAACAGATACCAACGTTATTACTATCTCCCCCGGCGCTTAGAACAGTGCTCGGCACGTTAACGGATAACACCATCGGTTAGACTGGGAGCCGGTCGTCGGGCAGGGATGGTCTCTATCTGCGGCTGAATTGCACATTCCAAGCGCTGAGTCCAGTGCCGTGCACAGAGTCAGCGCTCGATAGATACCACTGAATGAATCGGGTTTTCAAAACTCCTGCGGCCGTGCCAAAGGGCGTGAGGAAAAAGGCTGGCGCAAGTGGGTATGGGTTCTAACCCCGGCTCCGCCGCTTGTCAGTTGTGTGACTTTGGGCCAGTCACTTCACTTCTCTGGGCCTCAGTGACCTCATCTGTCAAATGGGGGTGAAGACTGTGAGCCCCACGTGGGCCAACCTGATGACCTTGTATCCCCGCCAGCGCTTAGAACAGTGCTCTGCACATAGTAAGTGTTTAACAGATACCAACATTATTATTATTAATCCCGGCTCCACCACCCGTCCGCTGTGGGACCTGGGGCCAGTCACTTCACTGGGCCTCAGTGACCTAATCTGTCAAAAGGGGGTTAAGGCTGTGGGCCCCACGTGGGGCAACCTGATCTTGTATCTCCCCCAGCGCTTAGAACAGTGCTCTGCACATAGTAAGCGCTTAACAAATGCCATCATCATCATCATTGTTATTATTATTATTACCACGCTGCGCAGCCTCGCGTCCCCCCCGCCGCCGAGCCCGGGGGCTCGGACAAGGGTTAGCGTGGTCCGGTCCGGTCCCGCCCTGCCCCTCCTCGCTGGCTCCACCCCAAACGTCTGGTCTAAACGTCTCCAAGCAGCAGGCCGACGGAAAGGAGGGAGGGAGGGGCGGGCCGTGTGACGTTCCGGGCGGAGCCCGCTGGCCGTTTGGGGCCCGCTCGCCCGCCCGCTCGCCCGCTCGCCCGCGGCCGATTGGCCCCCGTGGCCGCGTCGGCGGGGTCGGGGGCGCCGTGGCGCCCAATGAGCGGCGCTCCGGGGGCGGCCCGGCCGGAGCGCGGCGCCCAATGGGCGACGGCGTGCGGGGGCCGCCGCCGACGCGGGTTGCGGTTGGGCCGCGGAGGCTGAGGGAAGCCGTGCGAGCGGGCGGGAGGGCGGGCGAGCGGGCGGCTGGGCTTGAGGACTCGTCGGCCGCCGCCGGCCTGCCGTCCCCTCCTCCTCTTTCTCCTTCTCCGGCCGTTGCCACTCGCCGTTCCGGGCTAGGGGCCGGGGCGGGGGGCGGTTCGGGGACCCGGCCAACGCCGCGGACATGGGCAACGCGGCCACCACCAAGAAGGGCAGCGAGATTGAGAGCGGTGAGTCGGCGCGCTGAGCGCGCGTCCCCCCCTTTCTCCCCCACCTCAGTCCGGGAGTTCTCAGCCCAACGTCTCTACTTCTCTTCCCGCTACCGCCCCGCTCTGCCTCGCTCTCTCTTCACCTTCCTCCCCTTGGTTGCTGCTCCTTTGCCCCCCGCGCCTCCTCCTTCCCTTTCCTTTTTTCCTTTTCTCCTCAGGCCACTTCCCTCAGCTCTCGGGAAGCACCCCCCCGACCCCCTCTCCTTACCGCCCTTCTCGCCTCCTCCGGCACGCGTCCCCATTCCCGTGCCGTCGCTTAGACGATGCCCGTTCGGTTCTCGCCCCTGGACCCGATGTCGCGCCTGGGAGTTGGCGGTCGTGGCCCCCTGTGGCCACCACGGCTTTTCTTTTTCCCCCTTCCACTTCCCGAGGAGGACCGTCCTCCTTTTCCCGACCCGATTTCCAGTCCGTCGGTGGTGTTTTGCCCACTGTGGGCAGAGCGCGTCGCTAACCGTGGAGGGTTGGTAGACACGTTCCCGACCCACGGTGAGCTTCAGAGTGGCCCCACGTCCCCTCCCTCCCGTCACCACGCTAATAATACTAACGATCGTGGTATTTATCAAGCCCTTACGATGCTCCAGACACTGTACCCGCCCTCTCCGGACTGGTCCGGGACGCATTATCGTCCACGGCTGGGATGTCGTCCGTTATTTCGGCCTCTCTCCGTGTCACCCCTGCCCCTCCATGCTGCTTGCCAACCTCCTTACGCCTCTCCTCCCCCCGTATCTCCGAGCGTTCCCCCTTGGTCTGTCTCCACTTTCATCTTCCATAATGACAATAATTAAGAATGATTATGGAATCTGTTCAGCGCTTACTAGGTGCCAGGCACCGTTCTAAGCGCTGGGGTAGATGGAAAACCGTCGGGTCGTTCACAGTCCCTGTACCCCATGGGGCTCCCCGTCTCCATCCCCATTTTTCTGATAATGTTGGTATCTGTTAAGCGCTTACTATGTGCAGAGCACTGTTCTAAGCGCTGGGGTAGATACAGGATCATCAGGCTGTCCCACGTGAGGCTCACAGTCTTCACCCCCATTTGACAGATGAGGTCACCGAGGCCCAGAGAGGTGACGTGACTTGCCCACAGTCACACAGCAGACAAGTGGTGGAGAGTGGGGATTAGAACCCGTGACCTCTGACCAGCCCTGGGTCTGCTTATTATTGTGTGGTACTCTCCCAAGCGCTTAGTACAGTACTCTCACACGGTAAGTGCTCAACAGATACAAACGAGCGCATTTTACTGATGAGGGAACCGAGGCACAGAGAAGCCAAGTGCCTTGCCCGAGGTCCCGCAGCGGACAAGCGGCGGAGCCGGGATTAGAACCCACGACCTTCTAACTCTCGGGTCCATGCTCTATCCGCTAGGCCGTGCTGCTTTATCACCAGTCTCCTCCTTGTGGTCTCTCCCATTCACGAACAATGTATATCTCTATAATTCCATTTATTTTGATGGTATTGATGCCTGCCTACTTGTTTTGTTGTCTGTCTCCCCCTTCTAGACTGTGAGCCCGTCGTTGGGTAGGGATGGTCTCCATCTGTTGCCAAATTGTACTTTCCAAGCACTTAGTACAGTGCTCTGCGCCCAGTAGGCGCTGAATAAATACGACTGAACGAATGAGTGAACTGCAGTTCCCGGGTCTCAAACTGGCCCCAGTCCCTCCCCGAGCCAGTCTTGTCGTTGAGGGGGTTAATTCCGTTGCATCTGTCTCGGTTTCTCTATCTTTTTCGGGGAGGGACTATGACCCTGTTGGTAAGGGAGGTGGCAGAAGATCAGCCTGGGAGAGGCCGAGGCCTTTCCCCCACCAGCCAAGTTCCCTTCTCCTGGATGCCTCCCTAGTTTCCTGCCTCCTGGGACCTCTAAGCCTTCAGGATTCATCAATAAACTGATGTTTCACAACTATTTTAGTGGAGAGTGATTGGTTCCCTCATTTTCCTGGATCCCAGATCCACCCAATCCTTGGGCTGTCAGTTTTACCCACGAATCTCCATCCATTGGGCTCTAACCACAGCACTTGAAGAGGGAAGGTCTAGATTGCGTTAGGGTTGGGGGGGGGCGGGAGAGGATGGGGGGAAGGGGAGGATTTGAAGCAGCGTGGCCCGGTGGGTAGAGCACAGGCACGGGAGTCAGAAGGACCTGGGTTCTAATACCGGCTCCCCCACCTGTCTGCTGTGTGATCTCGGGCAAGGCACTTCACTTCTCTGGGCCTCAGTTCCCTCATCTGGAAAATTCATTCGTTCGTATCTGTTGAACATTTACCGTGTGCAGAGTACTCTACTAAGCGCTTGGGAGAGCACCGTATGGTAATAATAAAGCAGACACAGGTCCCTGGTCAGAGGTCATGGGTTCTAATTCCGACTCTCCGCCACTTGTCTGCTGTGTGACCTCGGGCAAGTCACCTCACTTCTCTGGGCCTCAGTTCCCTCATCTGGAAAATGGGGATTAAGACTGTGAGCCCCACGTGGGACAACCTGATTACCTTGTATCTATGCCAGCGCTTAGAAGAGTGCTTGGCGCACAGTAAGCGCTTAACAAACACCATCTCTATTATTATTATTACTATTATTCCCTGTCCACACGAGCTTACAGTCTAGAGGGGCAGACAGACATAAATGTAAATAAATAAATTGCAGATTCGTACATAAGTGCTGTGGGGCTGGGATGGCGGCGGGGTCGCCGGGGCGGGGGGGGGGGTGAATAAAAGGAGCAAGTCAGGGCGACGCAGAAGGGAGAGGGAGAAGGGAAAGGAGAGCTGGGTAAGGGAAAGCATCTTGGAGGAGATGTGCCTTCAGTAAGACTTTGAAGCGGGGGAGAGTCGTCAGATTCGAGGAGGGAGGGCGTTCCAGGCCAGAGGCAGGACATTGGCAAGAGGTCGATGGCGAGATAGACGAGATGGAAGCACAGGGAGCAGGCTGGCATTAGAGGAGCGAAGTGTGCGGGCTGGGTTGGAGTAGAAGAGTAACAAAGTGAGGTAGGAGGGGCCCAGGTGATTGAGTGCTTGGAAGCCAATGGCGAGGATGGGGATTAAGACTGTGAGCCCCACGTGGGACGTGGACTTTGTCCAACCCGATTAGCTTGAATCTACCCCAGCGCTTAGTACAGTGCCGGCGTGCAGTAAGCATGTAGCAAATACTGTTTTGTTTGCTTTTTTTATAAATGAATGAATGAATGAACAAATAAATAAATAAATAAATAAGGCTCCAGGGCAGTCCTGCCCAGTAAGTGTTTGGGGGATCTGGCTTCGGGGTGCAGGGACAAGGCGGGGTTCATGGCCATAATTATTTTATTTATTTTTGTGCATGTGAGTTTGCAGGGGAACCAGTACACCTTGCACCTAGTACAGCACCTGGTACACAGTAAGTGCTTAACAAATACCACGCGAGTCTAGCCCATCCGTGTCAGTCCCCAAAATCTGGATTTCCAGAGTGTTGTCTTTATTCTTGGCCGGGCACGGAAATTTATCTGAAGTCCAAGTTACTCTGAGATCAAAATTAAGGTTACCTCTGTTTCTTATCTACCCAGTGGGTTACTCTGGAATTTGACGTCCCCCGTTGGTCATGGGACAGTCTGAGTGGCAGAGAGAACCCAAAAGTTTGGACTCTACCCTTTGCCCGACCTTTATATCGAATCCAGGTATCCTGCTCCTCGGCCACACTTTCTGTTTCCCCCGAACTTGCCTATCAAATGGAGAGCAGCGAGAGGCCGCCGTAGCGTACTTCGATTCGGAGTCACTAGGCCGAAACTGAGGGAAGTTTGGGGAGGTCAGAGAGACCGGGGGAGAAGAGCAGTTTGGCGGACCACGGAGAGCAGAGAGTGATCGGAAAAACGAAAGATCCGAGGCACAGCCTGACGTACAAAGTGAGGACGGTGTGGCGACTCTTGCTTTTTTCCAGAGAAAGCAGTGGGAGCCCGGACCTGGGATCGGTTAAAGTGAGCTGAACGGATCAAGTATTGGCAAACAGGGAGAGACGTTCCTGAGAAGGGGAAGAGGGCTGGGGAACAGAAGGGAAGGATTCCCCCCAACAAGCGCGCACACACACCCTATAGATTATAATAGTGGTATTTAAGTACTTACTTTGTGTCAAGCACTGATCTAAGCGCCAGGGTAGATACAAGCTAATCGGGTTGGACCTAGACCCTGTCCCGCATGGGGCTCACGGTCTTAATGCCCATTTTACAGATGGGGTACCCGAGGCCCAGAGAAGTGACTTCCCCAAGGTCCCCCAGCAGACCAGTGGCGGAGCCGGGATTAGAACCCAGGGCCTTCCGACTCCCGGGCCTGTCCACTGGGCCCACGCTGCTTCTCGATTATGCCTTTTTCCTTTCTTGGACTTGCCCGGGAGTGCTGTGCTCAGGAAATATTGAGGAGGTACTCGATCAATATTATCGTTTGATCGATCCAGAGCTTCTAGGGGGAGTCCTCTTTCCTGGGGTGTGGGGTGGGGGGCGATAACAGGGGCTGGTCTGCAGGGGGCGCTTGGGCTGCACCAGCTTCACCGTCCGGCAGTGGAGCAAGGAGTCGTCCCTGGAGGATTTCAAAGCACCAAACCAGATTTGAACACCGTAATCTAAGTGAAGCGCCGGGCAACGGAGCCACCCAAAGGGCCCAGTGAAAATGGAGGCCCCGGGGAGAAAGTACAGCCTAATGATCTTTATTTTTTTTTTTCCCGACACTGCAATGCTGTCTGATTATGCAGCCGTCACCAGAGGATCTCCCAAGTACTTCCTGATCTCACTAACTTATTTAGTCCTACCCCTGGTTCAGAAGTGGCGATCGTTCTTGTCCAGCCGGTAGAGGCAGAAAACTGAGGAGACTTTGCAAGAGGCTACACGGGGGCAGGGTCAAAGAAGGGTCCCTGGATCCAGTCTCCCCTCTCTGAAGGGCAGGTAGGTGAACAGTGACTGGGAAATAAAAATGGAAGCTGTTTTTACTATAATAATAATAATAATAATAATAGTCGTGGTATTGGGTAAGTGTGTACTCTGTGCCAAACACCAAGATCATGGGGAGAAGAAAGGAATGGGGCTGAGATTTCTTGAAAGCTCGGTTAAAGTGGGCCGAGGCTAGAGGAGGTTGGAAACGTCCTTATCGTCGGATGCTCGAAGATGTACCACAGAAGTAAAATAATAATTATTTGCTAGGCGCTTGCTAGATGCCGAGCACTGGGATACAAGGTCCCCACGTGGAGCTCACAGTCTCAATCTCCATTTTCCAGATGAGCTAACTGAAGCACAGAGAAGTTAAGCGACTTGCCCGAGGTCACACAGCAGACAGGTGACGGAGCCGGGATTAGAACCAACCTTGCCCTTGCGGCACTTCCAGTTGAGTGGGAATCAGAAAAATCCTTGGTCTCAGACCAAGCTGCTCAGAAATACCGTAGTCTAACATAATTCCTCTTGGTAAACCATGACACTGGAGAAGAGAACAGAGATACAAGTTTATGATCCCCAAAGAAATGAAAGTTAAATCCCTCTTCCTGCTTGACTCCTTCTCTTTCAGCCCCCCATATTCAGCCTGTTGCTAAATTCTGTTGATTCTAACTCCACACCATCTCCAGAATTCCCCCCCCCTTTCTATCTATCCAATGGCCTTCATGCTGGTCCAAGCACTTGGGTCGTCTCCCGACCTGATGACTGCATCGGCCTCCCTGATGACCTCCATGCCGCCGATCTCGCCCCTCTCCAATCCAGACTTTCCTCTGCTGCCTGGATCATCTTTCTAATCATTAATTCTGTGCACATCTCCCCACTCCTCAAATAGCTCCAGTGGTTACCCATTCCTCTCTGCGATAGTCAAGCAAAAGTTCCTGACCGTCGGCTTTAAGGCACTCAGTCGGCTCTCTCGCTGCTACTTATCCTCTCTCTCCTATTGCACCCTGGCTCGCATTCTTTGTTCCTTTCAAGCCAACCTACTCACCCTGCCTCATTTTCATCCCTCTCGTCGCCCACCTCTTGCTCACACCTCCTCCTTACCTAGAACTCCCTCCCCCTTCACATCCACAGACCACCACCCTCTTCATCCTCCTCCTCGCCCTTCTGCAGTGACATCTCCTCCAAGAGGCCTTCCCTGGTTAACCTCTCATTCCCTAACCCTCTACCCCACCCCCCGCCCAACTGCCACTTGAGCATCGCCCAAGCAGTTGAGTGCTGACACCCCCCCATAGCACTTACGTACACATCTTTACACCTCTATTTCTTCCTTCTATCTGTAATGTATTTGTGTCTGTCTCTCTCACTAGTAGGTCAGCTCCTTGAGGACAGGGGTCAGGTCTCAATTGATCAGTCGTACTTTTTGAGTGCTTATTGTGTGCAGAGCACTGTACTAAGCACTTGGGAGAGCACAGTAACAGAGCTGGTAGACACTCTCCCTGCCCACAGTTAGCTTACAGTCCAGCGGGGGAAGGCAGACATTAATGTAAACTTAAAAATTGGGATAGGTCATAATAATTATGGTATTAAGCGCTTACGATGTGCTGAGCACCGTTCTAAGCACTGAATGTAAGTGTTGTGGGGCTGAGGGAGAGGTGAATAAGGGGTACAAATCCAAGTTCCCCGGGTGACACAGAAGGGAGAAGAAGAAGAGGAAATGAGGGCTTTGGCTGTACTAATTCTGTTCTACTCTTCCAGGTGGTTAGTACAGTGTCTTATGCATTATAGGCGTTCAATAAATACAGAGCTTCTCAAATGAGATTGGGCCACGTGTACCGTGAGCCCAGAACCACTTGGCTTTGGCCAGTGGACAAGTGAGTGAGTGAGAAAAGCAGACCGGCAAGAAGAATGGGGAGGAGTTCTGGGTGAGGATGCAGAGCAACTCAGGACCCAGCTGATTTCAGGGTTCGACTCTCAATGAGAACATACAGTTGCAAGGAAGGCCTGGAAGTGATCTGCGACATGCAGGAAAGCCAGGACTCTTGAGTGTTTTCGTCAATAAAATTCTCTCCAAAGGCCTCAGTCGATCCTTACTAATTATTATTGCGAATAATAATAATTATGGTACTTGTTAAGCGCTTACTCTGTGCCGAGCACTGTTCTAAGCACTGGGGTAGATCCAAGTTAATCAATTTGGACACAGTCCCTATCCCACCTGGGACTCACACTCTTAATCCCCATTTTACAGATGAGGGAACTGAGGCCCAGAGAAATAAAGTGAGTTGCCCAAGGTCACACAGCAGACATGTGGTGGACCTTCTGACTCCCAGGCCCCCGATCTATCCACTAAACCACACTGTTTCACCAGCGTGACGTGGTTTACTGAATGCCTACTGTGGACCAGAGCACTCTACTAAGCGCTTAGAATCGTACAGTAGAAGTAGAAGAAACACGATTCCTGCCCTCAGGCCAACAGGGCGGTCAGACACAAAGCAATTTCTGGAAATGAGGAGAAAGAGACTAGAGCTGATGGAAGTGCTCAAGTAGTAGGTAAGTCGATATGTACCAAAGTACACCGCTCCATCATCTCATCACTCAACCCCACCCTCCCTGCCGAATCATTCAGTTGGTGTTGGAGCATTTACTGTGTGCAGAGCACTGTACAAAGCGCTTGGGAGAGTGCAGTAGCAACAGAGTTGGTAGACATTCCCTGCCCACAGGCTTACAGTCTAGAGGGGGAGACAGACATTAATATAAATAAATAAACTAGAGATATGAACCTAAGTGCCAAACTCAACTCCCTCGCACCCTGCCCCTCACACCACCAACCCCCACCCTTAAACACTTTCTCCTCTCCTGTGCTCATGCCACAGAGGGCTGCCGGTGGAAATCCTGGCACCAGGTGGAATTTGGCCATTTCAGTTTCATCCTCACCTACTATAATTCTGCTCTTCTGCTCGGCAACACTACTTCTCCCTTAATGCCCCAACCGATGCTTTCAGGCCTTTATCTCCCTTCTGAAGCCCCGCGTGCTCCCACCTCCCCCGTCACCCCCGATGACCTCACCAACTGGTTTGTTGCTAAAATTGAAGACATCAGGCGTCAGCTTCCTAAAATATAATAATAATAATAATAATAATGTTGGTATTTGTTAAGCGCTTACTATGTGCCGAGCACTGTTCTAAGCGCTGGGGTAGACATAGGGGAATCAGGTTGTCCCACGTGGGGCTCACAGTCTTAATCCCCATTTTACGGATGAGGGAACTGAGGCACAGAGAAGTTAAGTGACTTGCCCACAGTCACACAGCCGACAAGTGGCAGAGCTGGGATTCGAACTCATGAGCCCTGACTCCAAAGCCCATGCTCTTTCCACTGAGCCACGCTGCTTCTCAAAAATCTCACCCTCGCCCTCCCAGCTCCCTCCTATGCCTTCCTCTGCCATCTCTCGAGAGGAGATCTCTCTCCACCTGCTCTGCTAACCTCATCCCTTCTCACCTTCTAACAACACTTGGGTCCAATCTTCTTCCCTCCGTGACTGCCATCTTTAACTCTTCACTCTCTGCTGGCTCCTCCCCCTCTGCCTTCAAACATGCTCACCTCTCTCATGTTTTCAGTAAAGATCGTATTCTACACTCCACTGACCATCTTCCTCTTCCCAATTGCACCCAAACTCCTCAACAGGTTGTATACACCTGCTGTACCTCCTCCTATTTGTAATTTATTTCCATGTCTGTCTCCCCCCCTAAACTCTAAACTCCTTGAGGGCAGGGATCTCTCTATTGTATGCTCCCAAGTGCTTAGAAAGGTGCTGTGGCAGGCCCTCAATAAGAAGCAGCATGGTCTAGTGGACCAAGCACGGGCCTGGGACTCCGAAGAACCTGGGTTCTGATCCTGGCTTCACCACTTCTCTGCTGGGTGACCTTGGACAAGTCACTTAACTTCTCTGTGCCCCAGTTACCTCATCTGTAAAATGGGGATTAAGACTGTGAGCCCCATGTGGGACATGGACTGTGTCCAACCCAATCACTCTGTGTCCACCCGCAGTGCTTTGTACAGTGCCTAGCACATAGTGCTTAGCAAATTACACAATCATTGTTATCATTATTATTACTACTGATTGCCTGAAAATGGCTTTGGGAGTCGTGAGTGCCAGAGTGCCAAGGTGGTAATTGGGAGGCTAGGGCCTGGGGAGAAGAAACAGTGTGGCCTGGTGGATAGTGCCCAGGCCTGGGAGTCAGAAGGTCCTGGGTTCTAATCCCGACTCTGCCACTTGTCTGCTGTGTGACCATGGGCAAGTCACTTCACAACTCTGGGCCTCAGTTACCTCATCTATAAAATGGTAGACACATTTCCTGCCTGCAACTCGCTTACAGAGTAGATGGGGGAGACAGGCATTAATATAAATAAATAAATTATGCATAGGTACATAAGTGCTGTAGGGCTGAGGGAGAGGTGAATAAAGGGCGCAAATCCAATTACCAGGGCGATGCAGAAGGGAGTGGGAGAAGAGGAAATGAGGGCGTAGTCGGGGAGTGTTTTTAGTAAGGTTTTGAAGGTGGGGAGAGTGATCGTCTGGCGGATATGAAGAGGCAGGGCGTTCCAGGCCAGAGGCAGGACATGGGCGAGGGGCCGGTGGAGAGAGAATCGAGATTGAGGTACAGTGAGTAGTTTGGCCTTAGAGGAGTGAAGTGTGCAGGCTGGGTTCTAGTAAGAAAGCAGGGAGGTAAGGTAGGAGGGGGCAAGGTGATTGAGTGCTTTAAAGCTGATGGTGAGAAGTTTGATGCGGTGGTGGATGGACGGGCACTGGAGGTTCCTGGGGAGTGGGGAAATGTGGACTGAACTGTTTTGTAGGAAATGATCCGGGCAGCAGAGCCAAGTATGGACTGGAGTAGGGAGCGACAGCAGGCAGGGAGGTCAACGAGGAGGCTGAAGCGGTAATCAAGGCAGGATAAGATAAGTGCTACTTTAGTGCCCTCAACTCTTTGTCCTCATGGGGAGTTATCCCCTCTGCTCTCTAAATCTAAGCCCTCTATTTTGCCTCTGATTCCATCCTGTCTCCTTATCCCAAACGCACTTGTCCCTCCCCTCCCTTCCTCACATCCCGCTCTTTTCAACCTCTCACTCTCAAATGGCTCCTTCCCCCAGGCCTTCCGACATGCTCACGTCTCCCCTGGACTGAAGAAACCTTGGTCTGGATCCCACTGCACCGTCCAGCTATGGCCCCATCTCCCTGTTCCTATTCCTGTCCAAACTTTCAGATTGTGTTCACCTGCTGCCTCCACTTCCTCTCCTCCACCTCTCCCCTTGACCCACTGCAACCTGGTTTCTGCCCCGTTTGCTCCACTGAGGATGCAGTGTCACCCATGTCTTCCTTTTCACCAAATCTAACAGGCTCTATCTTAATCCCCATTGACCTGTCAGCTGCCTCTGGCTGTTGTGAGCAACTCCCTTCTCCTTGGAAACACTATCTAACCTTGTTTTCGCTGACTGCTGTCTTCTCCTGGTTCTCCTTCTATCTCTCTGGCTGCTCTTTCTCTCTGTTGCGGGCTCCTCCTCTGCCTCTCACCCCCTAACTGTGGGAGTCCCTCGGGCCTCAGTTTTGGGTCCTCTTCTCTTTTTTTTATGCTATTTGTTAAGCGCTTACTATGTGTCAAGCACTGTTCTAAGCACTGGGGTACGTGCAAACTAATTATGTCATTCATTCAGTCGTATTTACTGAGCACTTTCTGTGTGCAGAGTACTGTCCTAAGCGCTTGCAAAAATTCAACACAACAATAAACAGTGACACTCCCTGACCACAGTGATTTTATAATCTAGAGGGGGGTAGGCAGACATCAATACAAATAAATAAAAGTAATAGTAATAATAATGTTGGTATTTAAGTGCTTACTGTGTGCAGAGCACTGTTCTAGGCGTTGGGGTAGATACAGGGTAATCAGGTTGTCCCACGTGGGGCTAACAGTTTTAATCCCCATTTTACAGATGAGGTAACTGAGGCACAGAGAAGTGAAGTGACTTGCCACAGTCACACAGCTGACAAGCGGCAGAACTGGGATTCGAACCCATGACCTTGGACTCCCAAGCTCATGCTCTTTCCACTGAGCCATGCTGCTTCTCTATAAAAGAATTATGGTATTTGTTAAGCACTTACTATGTGCCAAGCACTGTTCTTAGGGCTGGGGTAGATACAAGCTAATCAGGTTGTTCCACATGGGACTCACAGGCTTAATCCTCATTTTACAGATGAGGTAACTGAGGCACAGAGGAAGTGAAGTGACTTGTCCAAGGTCACACGGCAGACAAGTGGCAGAGCCGGGATTAGAACCCAGGTGCTCTGACTCCCAAGCCCGGGCTCTTGCCACTAGGCCGTGGATATGTACATAAGTGCCATGGGGCTGGGAAGGGAGAAGAGCAAAGGGAGCAAGTCAGGGCGATGCAAAAGGGAGTGGGAGATGAGGAAAAGTGGGGCTTAGTCTGGGCGGGCCTCTTGGAGGAGATGTGCCTTCAGTAAGGCTTGGAAAGTGGGGAGAGTCATTGTCAGAGTCCCTGTTCCAGATGGGGCCCACGGTGTAAGTAGGAGGGAGAACAGGTATCTCCATTTTACAGTTGAAGGAACTGAGGCACAAAGAAGTTAGGCGACTTGCCCAAGATGGCACAGCCAGCAATCGGCAGAGCTGGGATTTGAACCCAGGTCCTTCTGACTCCCAGACCCGTGCTCTCTCCACCAGGCCATGCTGCTTCTCACTTTAACTTCATTCCCTGGGTAGCTCATCCTCTCCCATGGCTTCCGCCACCATTTTTATTCAGATGACTCCCAAAATTATGTTGCTAGCCCAAATCTCTCACGTCCTTTGCAATCTCACATTTCCTCTTGCCTCCATGACCTTTCCTCACGGACGTCCCCCTGGCACATTAGGCTCAACAATTTTAAAACTGAACTAACTCCTCGTCTTCCCTCCCAAACCTAACTCTTCCAGCTTTCCCATTACAGTTGACAATACCACCATCCTCTCCGTCTCCGAAACCCACAACCTCAGTATCGTCTGTCAGTCTTCAACTCTTTCAGCTCTTGTATTCTGTCTTGTTTTTCTTCCACAACATTTCCTGGTTCCGGCCCTTCCTCTCCATTCTGGTGGCCACGAAATCCAGATCCAGATACCTGTCATGTCATAGATTCCTGCATTAGCCTCCTTACAGGCCTCCCTGCCTCCAGTCTCCCCCCGCCCCTAGTCCGTAGTCACTACTCCTAGTTACTCTATAACCCGGATCATTTTACCAAGAAGCCATTTGTTCTGCACGCGTCTTTCCCACTCCTCAAAATCAATCCATCGTGCTTACTGTGTGCAGAGCAGGGCACTGAGCCCTTGGGACAGTACAATATAACAGAAGTTGTAGAAACATTCCCTGCCCACAAAGAGCTAATAGTCTAGAAGAGGAGGAAAGAAAACAGCTCAGTGGTTACCCATTCTTTTCCAAATAAAGTAGAGACTTCTGACCTCTTCCCCATCTTCAAAACCCTACCTTCAAAATCCCACCTTCTCCTAATTTCCCAATTAATTTTTCTTCTCCCCAGGTCCTGGGTTCTAATCCTGACTCTGCCACTTGTCTGCTGGGTGGCCTTGGGCAAGTCACTTAACTTCTCTGGGCCTCAGTCCCCTCATCGGTAAAATGGGGATTAAGACTGAGCCCCGGGTGCGACAGGGACTGTGTCCAACCCAATTATCTTGTGTCTACCCCAGCGCTTAGAAAAGTGCCTGGCATGTAGTAGGCGCTTAACAGCTGCCATAATTATTATTATCCTCCCTTCAGTCATTCAATCAGTCAATCATTTTTAGGGCACTTACTGTGTGCAGAGCACTGTGCTAAGCGCTTGGGAGAGTACACTATAACAGACACATTCCCTGCCCACAACGAGCGTACATTCTAGCAGGAGATCATCTTAGCACTTTTGCACTCACCGCTCCTCATTGCACTTTTGTGCATATCATTTTACACCATCTACATTTGAGCACTTTCTCCTTTTGATCAATTATTTTCCTGTACTCTATTCTCCCTCACGCTTAGCAGAGTGCTGTGCACAGAGTAAGCCCTAAATAAATACGATCGATTGATTTCTTTCTCCCCCACCAGACTGCAAGCTCCTCCAATAATAATTATTAGCTACCTGTTCCTCTCCATCCAAATGGCCACCCCACTTGTCATATCCTATCTCAACTACCGCATCAGCCTCCTTGCTGAGCTCCCTGCCTCCAGCCTCTCTAAGTCCATGGTTCACACTCCTTTCCCACCAGAACCCAGCCTGCACACTTTGCTCCTCTAATGCCAACCTGCTCACTGTGCCTTTCTGTCATCTCACGGGAAGCAGCGTGGTGTAGTGAATAGAGCACGAGCCTGGGAGTCAGATGGTCATGGGTTCTAATCCTGGCTCCGTCACTTGTTTGCTGTGTGGCCTTGGGCGAGTCACTTAACATCCCTGTGCCTCAGGTACCTCACCTGTAAAATGAGGATTAAGACACTGAGCCCCATATGGGACATGGACTGTGTTCTACCTGATTTGCTTGTATCCACCCCAGTGCTTTGTACAGTGTCTGGCGCTTAACAAATGCCATTATTATTATCTCTCTGGCCATCAACCCCTTGATCATATCCTCCCTCCTGCTTGGAAGTCCCTCCCTCTTCACATCTGACAGACTACCACTCTCCCTGTCTTCAAAACCCTACTAAAATCAAATTTCCTCCAGAAAGCCTTTCCCTGACTAAACTAAACTCTGACTAAATATTTACAGACAGCAGAATCAAAATAAATATCTCAATGTACAAATGAATATATATGTAAAGTGGTGAAGATGGGTATAAATGAATAAATTCTAGAGGTTCCTGTTAGGTTAATATGATTCACAATATTGGGAATTATTCAGGGAAGGCATACTGGAGGAAGAGGGCTTTAAGAGGACTTGGAAGGTGGGCTTGGTGGAGGTTTTGGGAGAGGAAGAATGTGAGAAAAGGGTCAGAAGCCAGTGGGGTACAGTTAGGAGGTGAGTTTGGGAGGAGTGAAGAATGGAAGCTGGGGAGGAGCTGTTGAAGAGAGCCAATTTTTTGGTATTTGTTAAGCGCTTACTATGTGCCAGGCACTGTTCTAAACGCTGAGGTAACCAAGGTAACCAGGTGGGACACAGTGCAGGTCCCATGTGGGGCTCCCAGTCTTAATCCCCACTTCACAGATGAGGTAACTGAGACACCGAGAAGTGAATAATAATAATAATTGTCAATTAAGCATTTACTATGTGCCAAGTAATGTTCTTAAGTGTTGGGGTAGATACAAGGTAATCAAGTTGAACACAGCCCCTGTCCCACATGGGGCTCACAGTCTTGATCCCCATTTTAATTCAATTCAGTCATATTTATTAAGAGCTTACTGTCTGCAGAGCACTGACTTGCCCAAGGTCACACGGCAGACAAATGGCAGAACCGGGATTAGAACCCAGTTCCTTTGGACGCCCAGACCGGTTGTCTACCCTGTAGGCCGTGCTGCTTCCCTTATCTGTAGAATGGGGATTAAGACTGTGAGCCCTATGTGAGAAAGGGACTGTTTCATTCATTCATTCAATAGTATTTATTGAGCCCTTGCTATGTGCAGAGCACTGTACTAAGCGCTTGGAATGGACAAATCGGCAACCCAATTATCTTGTAACTACCCCAGTGCTTAGTACAGTGCCTGGCACATAGTAGGTGCTTACCAAAGACCTGTTTAATGGTCTATTAATGGTATTTAGTTCCCTTAATCCTCCTTTTACAGATGAGGAAAGTGAGGCACAGAGAAGTTAAGTGACTTGCCCAAGGTCCCACAGTAGGCAAGTGGTGGAGCTGGAGTTAATAATAATAATGTTGGTATTTGTTAAGCCCTTACTATGTGCAGAGCACTGTTCTAAGTGCTGCGGGAGATACAGGGTCATCAGGTTGTCCCACGTGAGGCTCACGCTCAATCCCCATTTTACAGATGAGGGAACTGAGGCACCGAGAAGTGAAGTGACTTGCCCACAGTCACACAGCTGAGAAGTGGCAGAGCGGGGATTCGAACCCATGACTTCTGACTCCCAAGCCCTTGCTCTTTCCACTGTGACTTGCCCACAGTCACCCAGCTGACAAGTGGCAGAGGCGGGATTCGAACCCGTGACCTCTGACTCCCGCACCCGGGCTCTTTCCACCGGGCCACACTGCTTAGAGATTTAGGGGGAACTCATGGCTCAGGAAACACCGCGGTAGGATTTCTAGGATCCGAAGAGCAGCAGGCTGCTGCCGGAAAGTGCTCTTGCGCCTTTCCAAGCATCTCAAATGGCCGTTTCTGCCATTCTCGGGGCCTCCAGTAGGCCTACAGAACCCCAGAAGGCACAATTCTATGAGTTCGTTTGGTTCTCTTCATCCCCCAGAATTCCCTGGTGCTCTCCCCCGCCCCCTACCCTCGTGAAATAACTGCCACTGACGGGTTTTGACTCTCCTCAGACACCATAATCCAGCATTCTCCGGGAGACAATGATGGCCGCTGAGGGTGAGCTCTTCGATCAGTGGTAGTTCTTCCTCGCCTATTGTAGAAAATTTGGAGGATATTAGGTTCTGCACAGAGCCTGGGGTGGAGTGGAGAAGTGGGAGAAGCTCTTGGTTGGGGTTTTTCCTTTCAACGGTTCCTCAAGAAAACCTGAGGAGTTGACCCAACTGAAGACTAGGCCCGTTGCTTCTTTTCCGTTAGGGTGTGTCCCCTGGCCTGTAAGGATCTCTCGAAGCCTGGTTCCGTGAGGAAAGAAAGTCGGAGAACATGAGCCTCTGGGGAGTCGTTCTGAGGGAAAAGTTTGAAGGAAAATAATGGTTTCCTGACTGAGGCGTTTTGAGGAGACCTTCGGGTTTTAGGGCGGGGACCTCAGAACTTCAGTTAGGGCTTTCATCACCACACCCTGAGGCGCCGTGGAAAGGCGATCTCCGTAACATAGAGTGGAGAGGGCCCACTGGGGAGGGGAAGAACCAGAGAAATGGGGTAGAGGGTGGCTATTAAAAGGTGGGGGGAAACGGATTTTCTAGTTTAAAGTTAGATTTGGAGGTTTGCGACTTTGATTTCCCTCACCCGCTCCCTGCACATCTGTCCTGATCTCCCAGAGACACCTCCAATTTTTTTTTGACCTGCCCTGATTTTCTAAAGTCATAATCCCTTTTAGCCTCCATATTCGATCTACCCCAGCACTTAGTACAGTGCCTGGCACATAGTAACTGCTTAACAAATACCATAATTTTTATTTTTTTTTAATATCAGGCCAACCTCTTCTATCTCAAATTCACCCTCACCTACTGTAGTCTGCCCTCTCCTCTGCCCAGCGATATTATTTCTCCACTCTTATTGTCTCCCATGCCTATTTCCTTCACCAGTTGTTTCAGACTTTTTAAAAAAAAAATTAAAAATGGTACTTGGGGAAACAGTGTGGCTTAGGGGCAGACACAGGCCTTGGAGTCAGAAGGACATGGAATCTAATTCCAGATCTGCCACTTGTCTGTTTTGTGACCCTGGGCAAGTCAGTTAACTTCTCTATGCCTCAGTTACCTCACGTGTAAAATGGGAGTGAAGACAATGAGCCCCATGTAGGATAGGGACTGTGTCCAACCTGATTATATTGTACCTAAGCCAGTGCTTAGTGTGGTGCCTGGCACATAGTAAGTACTTAACAAATACCATATTTTTTTTTTAATAGGCTGACTTCTTCCATCTGAAATTCACCCTCACCTACTGTAGCTCTGCCCTCTCCTCTGCCCGTCAATATTTTTTTTTCCATCCTTATTGACTTCCATGCCCATTTCCCTTGCCAGTTGTTTTAGACTTTTTTTTTTTAATATGGTATTTAGAAAAGCAGCGTGGTCTAGTGGAGAGAATACGGGTCTGGGCGCCAGAAGGACCTGGGTTCTAATCCCGGCTCTGCCACTTGTCTGCTATGTGACCCTGGGCAAGTCACTCTGTGCCTCAGTTACCTCATCTGTAAAATGGGGATGAAGACTGTGAGCCCCATGTGAGATGTGGACTTTGTCCATCCTGATTATATTGTATCTACGCCAGGGCTTACTACAGTGCCTGGCACATAGTAAGTGCTTAACAAATACCATAAGTATATGTTATTTTTATTATTATTATTATTTTTAATATCAGGTTGGCCTCTTCCATCTTAAATTCACCCTAACCTACTGTAGCTCTGCCCTCTCCTCTGCCCAACAATTCATTCATTCGTATTTATTGAGCGCTTACTGTGTGCAGAGCACTGTACTAAGCATTTGGAAAGTATAATACAGCAATAGAGACGATCCTTGCCCACAATGGGCTTACAGTCTAGAGGAAGGGAGAGGGACATCAAAATGAGTAAACAGGCATCCATATAAATAAATAGAATTATAGATATGTACATATATACTATGTACATATATACTTAAGTGCTGTGAGGCAGGCAGAGGTGGGGAAGAGCAAAGGGAGCGAGTCGAGGTGACGCGGAAGGGATGGGGAGTTGAGGAGGGGGGGCTTAATATTATTATGTTGTTGTTTCTCCATCCTTATTGACTCCTGTGCCTATTTCCCTCACCAGTTGTTTCAGATTTTTTTTTAATATGGCACTTAGATAAGCAGTGTGGCTTAGTGGCTTAGAACACGGACCTGGGAGTCAGAAGGACCTGAGTTCTAATCCCGGCTCCATCACTTGTCTCTTGTGTGACCCTGAGCAAGTCAGTTAACTTCTCTGTGCTTCAGTTACTTCATCTGTAAAATGGGGATGAAGACTGTGAGCCCCATGTGGGACAGGGACTCTGTCCAACCTGATTTGCTTGTATCCAGCACTTAGTACCGTACCTGGCTCATAGTGCTTAACAAATGCCACAATTATTATTTTTATTACTTGTTAAACACTTACTATATATATGTCAAACACTGTTCTAAGCGCCGGAGTAAGTAAAAATTAATCGGATCTGACACAGACCCTGTCCCACATCCGGCTCACAGTCTGAGTAGGAAGAACAGGCATTGAATCCCCATTTTGCAGTTGAGGACATGGTGGCACAGAGAAGTTGTGACTTGCCCAGAGTCGCACAGCAAAGTGGTGAAGCCATGATCAGGACCCAGATTCTCTGGCTCCCAGGTTTGTGCTTTATCCACTAGGCCATACTGCTTCCCTTTCCCCTTTTAACTCACTCCTCAATCCCCTTGTCCCCATATTCCCACCCCTCCTATCTTTTGCCCCTAATGACCTGGACACATACTTTATTGAGAAAATTGAAGCCATCAGGTATGATCTCTTTAAATTCCTCCCTGCTCCTCTCCAGTGCCACCCTCCTCCTGTCTCCTCTGACTCTCCCATCTTTCCCAGCAGAATCTCAAGAAGAAATCTCCCACCACTTCTCAAAATCTATGCTCTCCACCTGTACTTTCAACCCCATCCCATTCCTCCTTATCAAAACACTTGCCCCCTCCCTTGCTCCCTCCCTGACTGCCATCTTCAACTGTTCACTCTCCAGTGGCTTCTTCCCCTCTGCTTTCAAACATGCTCATGTCTCCCCATCCTAAAAAAAAACAAAAAAACAAATCCTCCCTTGACCGCACAGCTCCCCGTTATCTCCCTCCTACCATTTCAAACTACAGTCTCCTTGAGCAAGTTGTCTACACCCACTGCCTTCATTTCCTCTCCTCCAATTCTCTCTTTCCAGTCTCCAATCTGGCTTCCACCCCTATCACTCCATGTTCACTGCCCTCTCAAAGGTCACCCATGATCTGCTTGCCAAATTCAGTTGCCTCTACTCCATCCAAATCCTCCTCGACCTCTCAGCTGCTTTCGCCACTGTGAACCACCCCCTTCTCCTGGAAACATCCAACCTTGGCTTCACTGACACTGTCTTTTTATTTATATTTTATGAGATTAAGCGCTTACTGTGTGCCAGGCACTCTTCTATGCGCTAGGGTAGAAACAAGGTCATCAGGTTGGACCCAGTTCCTTTCCCACATGAGGCTCACAGTCTTAATCCCCATTTAACAGGTGAGGTAACTGAGGCATAGAGAAGTTAAGTGACTTGTCCAAGGTCACATAGCAGATAAGTGATGGAAACGGGATGAGAGTCCAGGTCCTTCTGACTCCCAGGCCCGGGCTCTATCCACTAGGCCACGCCGCTTCTCCCCTGGTTCTCCTCTTAGCTCTCCAGCCACTCATTTGCAGTCTCTTCACGGGCTCCTCTTCTGCTTCCCATCTCCTAAATGTGGAAGTCCCTCAGGCTCAGTTCTGGGTCCCCTTCTTTTGGCCAATCCTCAACCACTCTGTTGTAGAACTCCTTCACTCCCATGGCTTCAACTACCATCTCTGTGAGGATAATTCCCAAATCTACATCTCCAGCCCTGATCTTTCTCTTTGTCTGCAGTTTCGTATTTCCTCCTGCCTTCAGGACGTCTCTACTCGGATGTCCCGTCGACACTTCAAACCTAACACGTTCAAAACAGAATTCCTCATCTTCCTGCCCTCCCTCTGACTTTCCCATCACTGTAGACGGGCCCCATCATCCTCCCTGTCTCAGAAGCCTGTAACCTTGGCATTATCCTCGACTCATCTCTCTCATTCAACCCACGTATTCAATCTGTCACCCAGTTCTACCTTCAAAACATCATTAAAATCCGCCATTTCCCCTCCATCCAAACTGCTACTAAGCTGATCAAAGCACCTCCTTTTTTGCCTTGACTACTCCATCAGCCTCCTTGCTGATCTCCCTGCCTCCTGTCTGTCCCCATTCCAGTCCACACTTCGCTCTGCTGAACGATTGATTTTTCTAAGAAAATGTTCAGTTCACGTTTTCCCCCTCCTCAAGAACCTCCAGTTGCCCCTCCACCTCAGCATCAAACAGAAACTCCTTACCACCAGCTTTAAAGCGCTCAATCACCTTGCCCCCTCCTATTTTACCTCACTTATTTCCCATGACGCTGATTTCCTGCTACAGCCCAGGATGCTCACTTCACTCTTCTAAGGCCAAAATACTTACTGTCCCTTGATCTCACCTCTCATGCCGCTCGACCCCTCGCCCACATCCTACCTCCGGCCTGGAACTCCCTCCCGCTTCATATCTAACGGGCCACCTCTCTCACTTCCTTCACAGCCATATTAAAAGCACACCTCCTCCAAGAAGCCTTCCCCCACTAAGATTTCATTTTCCCTACTCCCTCTCCCTTCTTCATCACCCTTGCACTTGAATCTAAACCTTTTATTCACCCAACCCTCAGCGCCACAGCACTTATGTACATATCCGTTATTTATTTCAATATCTCTCTCCCCCTCTAGTCTATAAGCTCCTTGTGGGCGGGGAATGTGTCACCAACTCTCTTACCGACTCTCCCTAGTGCTTAGTACAGTGTTCTGTACCCAGTAAGTGTTTAATAAATACTAATAAATGTGGAAGGGAGGGGTTATTTTGGGGGTGGGCTTTTGTTCTCCTGATTTTGGGGTTGTATAGTTGATGTTTTTCTGGTTTGTGAGTTTTTCCCCCCACATTTTGGTGACTGATGATAGGTCTTTTAAATGTTTGTTTAAAATGTTTGTTTTTCTGTGTGAGGGTTTTTGTCCGTCGTGTTTCCTGGTTTTTTGCAAACGCCTTTAGATTTGAATGTTTTTCTTTCTGTTTTTGTTTTCCTGTAATCGTGACACTTCAGAGTTTGTTGATTTAGGTGATTTGTGGTGAAGATTAAAATTTTTGTGAGTATTTTTTCTTGGATTAAAGAGATCATTGGAAATTGAAACTTCACATTGTAAGACCAATTAAAAAGTGAGCAGATTGTGACCCCTCTCCCTGCCCTCTCTTCAGATTTGGTGGCTGGGATTCAGGGAACAGTTACTGGCATTTCTTCTTTGTTTTTGTACTTTCCAACCTAAATCCGCTTCCCTTCAAATTTTCAAAATACGAGAATTAAGACTTTTATTTATGAGGTTTCCCCTCCACCATCATGACCTCTCACCTTCCCTGGTGGGATCCTTCCCCTTTCCTTTTCTACAGGGAATGCAGAGTCGCTTGCAGAGTAGTTTGAGATGCTTTGAGAGAGTGAAACCCTCTAACAATTCGAATGGACTGGGGTTGGTTTGTACTGTAGACTGTAAACACCAGAGACTGTAAACCCCACATCTACCGACTCTGTTGACTTGTACTTTCCCCAGTGCTTAGTACAGTGCTGTCCCCACAATAAGCGCTCAAGAAATATCACTCATTGATTGATTTGTTGAGGGTGATAATCCTGTAAAGGAGGGGAACTGGCAGAGATGGTTGGTTTCACTTTCTTTTATTCTTTGGAAGCTCTGGTCTCTCTCTCACTGTTTTTTCTTTTCTTTTTTTTGCCCTCCTGAGAGGCATTTTCATTTAGGGTGTTTTCCCAACCCCAGTGCCTCCATTTTGCTTGAGCATCCAATTGCAATCTGTGGTACCTGAGGGCTTAGTGTGAAGGAAAGAGGTGGTAAGAATTTAAAACTCATCTTCCCACCCAAACCCTACCTGCCCCTTGATTTATCCATCACTGTAGACAGCACCACCATCCTCCCTCCCTCTCGAGCCCGTAACCTCGGTGTGATACTTGACTCATCTCTCTCATGCAACCCCCATGTTCACCAGATCCTGTCAGTTCAAACTTCACAACATCGCTAAAATCCATCCTTTCCTCTTCATCCAGACTGCCACTGTGTTGATCCAAGCGCTTATCATGCCCCGTCTTGACTGTGGCATGAGCCTCCTCGCTGCCCTCCCTGCCTCCTGTCTCTCCCCCAACTCCAGTCCATACTTCACTTTGCTGCCCGGATCATTTTTCTAGGTTCATGTTTCTTCACTCCTCAAGAACCCCTCTACCTCCGCATCAAACGGAAATGCCTTACCATCAGCTTTAAATTACTCAGTCACCTTGCCTCCTCCTACCTTAACCTCACTGCTTTCCTACTACAACCCAACACGTTCACTTCGCTCCTCTAACACCAACCTACTCGCTGTACTTCGATCTCTTCCGACTCGTTTCCAGCCCTTCACCCACGTCCTGCTTCTGGCCTGGAACTCCCTCTCCCTTCATGTCCCACAGAGGATCACTCTCCCCACCTTCAAAACCTTATCAGAACGACATCTCCTCCAAGAGGCCTTCCCCGACTAAACCCTCATTTCCTCTGCTCCCCATCCCTTCTGCGCTGTTCCCCCTTGCACTTCGATCTGTACCCTTTATTCACCTCACCTTGAGCCACAGAGCACTTATGTACATATCCACAATTTATTTTCATCTCTGTCTTCCCCTCTAGACCTGAAGCCCCTTGTGGGTAGGGAATGTGTCTATCAACTCTGTTATAGGGTACTCTCCCAGATGCTTAGCATAGTCCTCTGCACCCAGTAAGCACTCAGTAAATTCAATGGATGAGTAGCTCTACCCCTGGCTTGGGTCTGTAAGGAAATGAGGGAAGGGAAATTCTTAATGGCTTTCCCTGCACCATCTTTACTGCCTCTCTATCAAGCAGTTCCATCTCCCCTTCCAGCCTTTTAATGACTCTCTTGGGGCATTGATCCCTGAGGGATCCTCTGTAGTTGCTTTCCCTGCTCCTGCACGTTAACCCCATCCCTGCTGCTCCTTCTACAGGTAAGGACTCCCCTTAGGGCATACCCCAGGGAAGCATATCCAGCTTCCTTCACCATCCTTCAGGGCAGTCGAACACCTTCCTCCTTTACCCCCGCCCCAACCAGAGACGGGGAAGCCCTGGGAGCTGTGGAACCGGGATTCCCCTGGACCCGGAAGCTGGCGCTCAGCTCTGGAGTGTCTTGGAATCAGGGGAAGAAGAAAGCAGCAAAGCACCTTAGCCCCGTGGATAGAGCACGGCTCTGGGAGTCATAGGGACCTGGGTTCTACTCTCGGCTCCACCACGTGCCTGCTGTGCAACCTTGGGCAAGTCGATTAACTTCTCTGGGCCTCAGTTTACCTCATCTATAAAACGGGGATTAAGACCGTGAGCCCAGTGTGGGACAGTGACTCTGTCCAACCTGATGAGTTTGTGTCTACCCCAGTGCTTAGTACAGTACCTGCCATATAGCGCTTCACGCGTAGCATAAAAAAAGAAGAAAAAGCAGTTGGAGATTTCCTCCCCTGGTTCCTCATTTGCCCCTACGAAACACCGAGTGGGGGCTCCCCTGGGAGTTGAGCTGTTACTCTTAGAACAGTTGCCAGGCAGGGAACAGGTACCTTTAAGTGCTGCCGTGGCAACCAGCTCCTCCTTTCCCTCCCCCGGTCTCTCCCCACTGACACCGCTGCTCCCATCTCTCTGCCTATCTCATCTCCTTCCCAATTCTTGGGTCCTCCCCCACCAGAAGGATCCCAGAGAGATCCAGCGGGGCATGGAGTCGAGGGACCAAGTGGGGGCTTCAGAGACGACCTTCCAGCTGTGGCTGCATCTCCTCCTCTGGACCCACCTGACTCTCCGCTTCATCGGTTACCTGCGCCGCACCCTCTGGGGTCCCAAGCCATAAGCCAGCACCTCTAGCTCCAGGCTTTCCTTCCCGGATCACCCCTGATCCTCCGGTGGAAGGATCCACGGCCAACCCCGGAGCCTTCTCCTTTCCCTCTGGGATCGTTCCTTTTAGAGGGAGGAGGCCCTGGATCCCTCCACCGTGGGGGCGCACGCCCCCCAGGAAGCAGAAAGCAGAGGTGGGTTTGGGGCCCTCTGGGTGTTTCTGATAACGCCTCTCCCACCTCCTACCTGTGTGGGGGTGGATGCTTTTTGATATGACAGGTTGTTTCAGTGCGCCGCTCCAGCTTGCTCTGCCACCGTCCTATGCCCCAGCTTCCAGATTCCATCTCTGACCCGGGCATACTGCCGGTCCCAGGGTTGGATAAGGAGAAATCCACGGCTGCTGCCTGAATCTATTTAAAGCTCCTGCCTGTTTGCATCTCTCGCTCTTCTTTCCCTCCTGTCTATTGTTCAGACGGCTCCACTGCCACCATTTCTCCCCCCTGCCCTCCCCTCCAACCCCTTCCCCCAGTCCCCCTTGGCCTCTGAGCCTTTCTCAAGCTCTTGGGGATCAGGATTCTTTCAGGAGGTGGGGTGGGACGAAACGCAGGCTTGTTGAGGGCTTAGCTCATGCTAAGTGCTGGGGTAGGAAGGAAAGTTTTCTCCCAGGCAGCGCGTGTGATCTCGGAACCTTTGGATCCCCCCACTTTTGAGGCGGGGGGGAGGGGGGTGGGTCCGGAGAGCCGGCAGTCCTGGCAGGGTGTGCAGGCGGATACCTGAACCCAGCTGAACCACAGGAACAAAGCTAAGTCCGGTTCTTCTCCTTGGTTGGGGGCGGGGGATGGCGCGGCTGTGGTGGGTGGACTGTTTCCCCGGTCCCTGAGGCTGGAGAGTGGACCCGGGTTGATCCAGGGAGTCCAGTCTCCTGGACCTCGCACAGTGGGTCGAGTCTGAGAAGAGAGTTCCTTGACCTCCCGAGTTTACCCCATTCCTGAAGCCTGAAACACCCCACCTCCCCGACTTTGCTGGGAATTGAGGGGGGGGGTAGAGTCCCCTTTCTTGCCCTCTGGACAGTCCAGTGGAAGAGGGGGGACTCTTAGGTTTCATTCCAAGGGTCAGTTGAGCTTCCCAGGGCCTGACCTTCTCTCTCACTCCGATTCAGCCCTCAATTCCCTCACGGAGTAGGTTCCTCATTCCACCTCTGTTGGAAGGAGCCATTTTTCTGAAACGCCAACCCTCTCCTTCATTTCCCCTTGTGATTTTGCAGGTATCCCTCCCTCACAGCCGCTTTGCCCTCTTGCTCCGTCACTGCCCCTGCCATGTGCTCTCCTCACCCTGACTGAAGAATAGTGGAGTGGCATGTGGAGGGTGGGAGGTGGGGGTGGACGACAGTGAACAAGAGAGCTAGGAGTTGGGGGTGGAGGGAGAGGTGGAAGGAGCCTTTGGGTCAGAAATGACAAAACCTGTAGGGTGAAATAATCCACCCCCCAAGGGCAGGGCCTAAAGTCATTGGAACAGAACAGAATAGAACAGTGGTGGGTGGAAGGGGCTACTGGAACACTGGAACCATCCAAGGGCCAGGATCCTTTAAAGAGAGGAGGCCCAATCAAACAGCCACAGCCTGAGGCTATAAATACCATGGCCTGTTTCAGCACCCACAGAATGTAAGCCAGAGCCCCGAGGTAGGGGAGAGCAGTCCAGTGGCTCCAATTCCCTCCCCCCACCCCGAGTCTCCTTCCCAACCTCTAGCTCTGCCTGTGTGGCAGGGGATGTGTCCAGGCTGGGTTCCCTCCAGAGACTCTGCATCCCTGCTGGAATGGCAGCTATGACCTTTGGCTCTGACCAAACGGTTATCCAGCCCCCGCGGGAGGGATGCAGTTCTCCCAGGTGTCCGGCACCCTCTCCTGAATGCTTCCCCATTCTCCCTTATGATCTAGTCTGCATCTGTCTTCTCCGTAGAACCGCAGCCTCCCCACGCCATGCCCTTCCATCTCTGACTGGGAATGTGGACTCCCTCGGCTCTGTTCTGTTCTCTTTCACCCTCCTCCATGCCATGCCCTTCCATCTCTGACTGGGAATGTGGACTCCCTCGGCTCTGTTCTCTTTCACCCTCCTTCATTTTGCCCCGTATGAATCCCGTGGTTTCCTAACTATGTTTTCTTCTCATTCCAGTGAAAGAGTTTCTAGCCAAAGCCAAAGAAGACTTCCTTCGGAAATGGGAAAATCCATCTCAGGTACTCTCCCCCCCCCCCCCACCACACCCCCATCTCTGGGACCTCAGGTGCAAGGCTGAGTGTCTGAAGGGGGCTGGAAATCATCAGCTGTCCACAGAGGAAGTCTAAACTCTCTCCACTGTCACTGGAATTGGGGGGAGCGGAGGAGGGGGGCGGAAGAGAGGTGATAGCATCAGTGGAGGCAACAGCCTAATCAGTTCACTTTATTTTGGGTCAGTTTCACTTCCACATCCTCTGTGTTCCCTGATCCAGAAGGAAAAGTTTAAATCTCCCCCCCGCCCCCGACTCCCCCAAGCAGCGTGGCGCAGTGGAAAGAGCCCGGGCTTGGGAGTCCAAAGTCATGGGTTTGAATCCCAGCTCTGCCACTTGTCAGCTGTGTGACTGTGGGCAAGTCACTTCACTTCTCGGTGCCTCAGTGACCTCATCTGTAAAATGGGGATGAAGGCTGTGAGCCCCACGTGGGACAACCTGATGACACTGTATCTACCCCAGTGCTTAGAACAGTGCTCTGCACATAGCGCTTAACAAATACCAACATTATTATTATTATCTTTACTGCCAACCCTGGCAGGGAGCCTAGACTTTTTTTTTTTAATGGTACTTAGGTGCTTCCTGTGAGTCGGCACTGTTCCGAGCACCGGGGTAGATTCCGGTGAAGTAGGTTGGACACGGCCCCTGCACCTCATGGGGCTCACAGTCTAAGTAGGATGGAGAACGGGAGAACCAAGAGGCCCGGAGAACCGAGAGGCCCGGAGAAGCGAAGGGACCCGCCCAAGGTCACCCAGCAACCGTTTGGCAGAGCGGGGATTAGAACCCAGGGCCTCAGACTCCCAGGCCTGGGCCCTTCCCACGAGGCCACGCGGCTTCCCCTTTGCCGGGTGCGCCCCCTCGGCTGCTTCCAGGAGCTCCTGGACCCAGTGCTGGGGCCAGATGCCTTCCCTTCCATATTCTCCTGTGGAACGCGGCGCCTTCTGCCATCTTCTCTCCCCCCACCTCACACACATTTCCACCCACTCGCCGACAAAGGCTGGAGCGGACCCCCCTCTGGTGGTAAGAAAAGGAAAGCCACTTCGAGTCGAGGGTCCGTAGACGGGGGGAAAAGAGGCGAGGATGTCCCCCTTTGGGGTGCAGGGGGTGGGCGGTGGGGATGGGGAGAATGAGGTAGGAGTAGTTGGGATCTCTCTGCCCTCCCCCTGCAGAACACGGCCCATTTGGATCAGTTTGAACGTATCAAGACCCTGGGGACAGGCTCGTTTGGGCGGGTGATGTTAGTGAAGCACAAGGAGACGGGGAACCACTTTGCCATGAAAATCCTCGATAAACAGAAGGTGAGCGGTGATGCTGGACTCCCCCCCCGCCCTCCCCGCCCCCGCCCCCACCCTCAACGTCCATCCCCAGGGTCCCCGCATCCCAAACGGGTTAGACCCTGAGATGGAGCGAAGGCTCCCCGGCTAATACCGGGGAGGAGATAAGACCCAAGTTTGTCCTGGCATCTCCCCCAGAACAGAACTCAGATTTCTGACTGGGCGGGCCGAGGAGGAAGATGAGATCTGGGATCTGTCTCTTGCTCCACTGAGCTGAGAGCAACCAGATTCTGCCCATCTCTCCCTGATTGCAAGGTGGGGTGGGCATCCCCACCCCACCCCCACCGAGTGGCTACATATCCCTTTGCTTTTTCACTTCCTTCTGCCCCCCCTCCATGCACAGGTGGTGAAGCTCAAACAGATTGAACACACCCTGAATGAGAAGCGCATCCTACAGGCTGTTCACTTTCCATTCCTTGTCTGTCTAGAGTATTCCTTCAAGGTACTGGGGCCCTCGGCAGGGATGGGAGCCGAGAGGTAGACTCTCCAGCCGCTAGAAATCCAGAAGAGATCCCAGGGAGGAGGTCGGCGAGGGCACCAGTTGCCTGTTCCTCCCTCCTCAGAGACCAGAGACAAGGAGACCAGAGCCAAGGAATCGGGCTGGATCGGATGGGTTCCTCACCCAGCCACTCTTAGACTTGTTCCCTCCTGCCTGGGAAGATCAGTCAGTTACTAGCAATTTACATTAGTAGTCATTAGGTCGATTGTTGGCAGATCCCTTTCATCAGGGGAGATCTTGCCTGTGGGGATTGGGTGCGGGTGTCACTTCAAGCAGAAGACTGGGTGTGGGGGGGAGGACTGAGCCACATTAGGGCCAGGGGCATATGGAGACAGGAGAGGCAGGAATTCGGAGGTTCTGGCCCACCAGTTTCCAGGGAGGAGAGAGGATCAAAGGTGCCTTTTTGGGTAGTTGCGTGAGGGGGCAAGGTTCTGATCTGCTCTGTGACCCTTATAGGACAACTCAAACCTGTACATGGTGATGGAGTACGTCCCGGGTGGAGAGATGTTCTCCCACCTTCGCCGGATTGGACGGTTCAGGTAAGAATTTCCCTTCCCTACCCACCCTCTACTCCCAGAGTGTGAATGTCTACCCGGGTCAGAGGTGGATTTATCATCTTCCTGCCCGTGGCACTAGTCTTGCCGCCCCCGAACTAACATAACATTTCGAATAAGGATAAACTTGTTATAATGAACATTTCAGAATATCATGGTCTTATTTCCACAACCCAATGCCTTGCCTTCCTTTCAGCAAGGGAATTGATTATGCCGTAGGAGATCGATGATGACAATTCCATCACAAGGCATCATTCTCTATCGCATTTTCAGCTAGATTTGTATATTGAGCTTCACTCAACCTTTTCTTTCCCTGCTCTTTTTTTGTTTGTTTGTTTAAGAGGGGATTTGGAGGGGAGGGTGGGGATTCTGTCTCATGTTGTCTGGGACCAGTATACTTCCAGGCTGCTGTGGTCAGACAAGGACTCCTGATGCGGAGTTTATCTTTTACAGTGAGCATGTGTATTTCTGTAGGGCAATGGAAAAAATTATGGATAGAATATTGGATGGATTTTTTTATGGTATTCCTTAGGCACTTACTATGTGCCAGGCACCGTTCTAAGTGCTGGGGTAGATACGGGGTAATTAGGTAGGACACAGTCCCTGTCCCACCTGGGCCTCACCGTGTTAATCCCCATTTTACAGTCGAGGTTACTGAGGCACAGTGAAGTGACTTGCCCAAGGTCACACAGCAGACAAGTAGCAGAGCCAGGATTAGAATCCAGGTCCTTCTGACTCCCAGGCCCATGCTCTATCCACTAGGCATGGTGCTTCTCTGCTATGAATATGAGTTTCTGGATATTTTTTTTTCCCTGAAAAATGCCTAACTCCCCATCGGGCAGTCTATCTCTAAGTAGGGCCGGGCATTTGGAGTACTCTGGTAGCAGGGGTCGGAATTTTGAGAGCTTGGGAGTCTCTTTCAAAGGGACGGTGAGGGCACATTGTGCAGTAAGAATGACCAGCTTGACCTGGAGATTGGGTAGAAGCAGCGTGGCCTGGTGGATAGAGCACGGGCCTGGGAGGCAGAAGGACCTGGGTTCTAATGCCAGCTCCGCCACTTGTCCGCTATGTGACCTTGGACAAGTCACTTCACATATCTGGGCCTCAGTTACCTCATCTGTAAAATCAGGATTAAGATTGCGGAGCCCATTGTGGGACATGGACTGTGTCCAACTTGATTAGCTTGTCTGTACCGCAGCGCTTGATACGAACAGTGCTTTGCACAGAGGAAGTGCTTAACAAATACCACAATTATTATAATTATTATTACAGTGCCTGGCACATAGTGCTTAACAAATACCATTTAAAAAAAAAAAAGGCAGCATGGCCTTGGTGAAAAAGCACAGACCTGGGAGTCAGAGGACCTGGGTTTGTCTGCTGTGTGACCTTGGGCAAGTCACTTAACTTCTCTGTGCCTCGGTTACCTCGTCTGTAAAATGGGGATTAAGGCCTTGAGCCCCAGGTGGAACATGGACTGTGTCCAGCCTGATGATCTTGTACCTACTACCCCAGTGCTTAGTACAGTACTTGGCACAGTAAGTGCTTGATAAATATCATTTAAAAGAGAGAGAGAGAGGCAGTGTTTGTAAGGACCGGCCCATCTGGTTTTTGGTTGTGTAGAAGGTAGGTGAGATCACCCCACGCTCCTCTTCCCCAACAGTGAGCCACATGCCCGCTTCTAACTTCAACTGCTCAGCTCCACGTAGAATAGTTCATATGGAAACAGAAGATACCTACAATGATCCTTGAACCGTAGCGTACAGCACACCAGGAATATGGTGTTCTGCATGTTCCATTTTTCTTCTATCCCGCTAAATCACGTTAAATAAGAATGTCAATCTAATGTGTTTCTCTGTTTTATCAGATCCCTTGCATTCAAATCCTTCTGGCCCAAGGTGATGTTGTTGTTATTGTCTTCCCCAACAGTGAGCCACACGCCCGCTTCTACGCGGCCCAGATCGTCCTGACTTTTGAGTACCTGCACTCGCTGGACCTCATCTACCGGGACCTGAAGCCTGAGAATCTCCTCATTGACCAGCAGGGCTATATCGAGGTACCCCCTGGGCTCTTGTCATCCCTCTGTGGCATCCATAGGGTTGGAAGCACTTTGAATCTTTCCGTACCTCCTTGGGCCCTCCCAGCCGACCCTTGACTGCATCTATTACTCGTGGCTACAGGTGACGGACTTTGGTTTTGCCAAACGTGTGAAAGGCCGAACCTGGACCCTCTGTGGTACCCCAGAGTACCTGGCCCCTGAGATCATCCTGAGCAAGGCGAGTACTGGGAAACCCCCATCCCCCTTCTCGAGTTCTCTCCCCGGCTGCCCTGTTTCTTGCCCCCTTTCTAAAGACCAGCTTCCCTGGCATTTCCTTTGCCCTCTGCCTGCACCTCGAAGCAGCATGGCCTAGTTGAAAGAGCCCAGGCCTGGGAGTCAGAGGACCTGGGTTCTACTCCCAGATCCGCCGCTTGTCTGCTGTGTGACTTTGGACAAGTCACTTCATTTCTCTGTGCCTCAGTTCCCTCATCTGCAGAACGGGGATTCAAAACCTCTTCACCCTCTTACACTGTGAGCCCCTTGTGGGACCTGATTATCTCGTAGCTACCCCAGCGTTTAGTACAGTGCTTGGCACATAGAAAGTGCTTAACCAAGACCGTTATCACTATTATTTATTAGTATTATTACCTTCAGCCAGCCTTCCGCTTTGACGCTCTCTACCCCCTAACTCCATTATTCCAGGGTTACAATAAAGCTGTGGACTGGTGGGCCCTGGGGGTCCTGATCTATGAGATGGTCGCTGGCTATCCCCCCTTCTTTGCCGACCAGCCTATCCAGATCTATGAGAAGATTGTCTCCGGGAAGGTGAGGAGAGTGGGCTTTCAGCCTCCCCGTGGTGGGCTCCTTGGTTTTGATCCCTGGCTTCGGGGAACCCAGGAGGCCTGGATCCAGCCCCTGTGTACAGGGTAATGGAGCATGTTCCTTGGTCAGGAGGGAGGAGGAGGAGGAGGTGGGATTTCAGTAATAGCGGTAGCGTTTGAGTGCCCTCACGGTATGGGGCCCTGTGCAAGGTGTTTGGGAAATCCAGAAAGTACATATAGTGCCTTGGGATCTGTGAGCTTTGGGCGTTTGATCGTCAACCCACCCTCAGCCCTGCAGCAGTTGTGTACAGCTCTTTATATATTATCAATTTATATTAATAGTTGTTTCCCCCTCATTGCGGGCAGGGGATGTGCCTACCAATTCAGTTGTATTGGTCTCTCCCAAGCGCTCGGTACGGAGCCGTGCGCCCAGTAAGCACTCAGTAAATGCCATTGCAGCATATAGCAGAAAGAAGCGACAGGTTCCCTGCTTCCAAGGAGCTCACGCTGTAATGGGGGAGGCAAACGTTCAAAATGCTCAGGGTGCTCAGGCACCCTGACAGTCCTGGACCACCCCGTCTCCCCGACTCTGCAGGTGCGGTTCCCCTCCCACTTCAGCTCGGACTTGAAGGACCTCCTCCGGAACCTGCTCCAGGTGGATCTCACCAAGCGCTATGGGAACCTCAAGAACGGTGTCAGCGACATCAAAAACCACAAGTGGTTCGTCACCACTGATTGGATTGCCATTTACCAGAGGAAGGTGGGCTGCCTGGGCTAGGACTGAGATGGGAAGAGTAAAGAGGCTGAATTTGGGAGCTAGAGGGAGAAGAGCAAATGACCTGGGATGATAGGGGGAAGTACTGTGAGGGGAAAGGAAAAACAGGAGGGGTGGAGGCAGGGGGCAAGCCAGGAAGCTGGCCAGGTATCAGAGATGGGGGAAGGAGTTTTAGGGCTGCTCAGTAAGGGTAAATTGGGAAGTGAGAAGAGGGCCCCTCTCTATCTTTGCGGCTGAATTTCTTTTCTTCCGGCCATTCTCCAGGTGGAAGCTCCATTTATACCAAAGTGCAAAGGACCAGGCGATACAAGCAACTTCGATGACTACGAGGAGGAGGAGATCCGGGTCTCCATTTCTGAGAAATGCGCCAAGGAGTTTGCCGACTTCTAGGGGTGCCCCAGGGGAGGTTTTGTTTTGTGGGGAGGGGGACTAGATTGGGAAAGCTCCAGAGACTTCCTTGTTTTTTTTGTTTTTTTTTCCCTCAGGTAGTAGTGGGAGACTAAGACCTGGAATGGGGAAAGGAGGGGGAATTTATGCACCAAGAAAGATCCCTCCTCCACCTCTGGCCCCATTCCCAGTACCCTACTGTTTTCTCTTTGCAGTGGCTTTCTTTCCCCCTATCTTTGCTGGAGAGCAGCCTTCCTGCTCCTCTCCTTCATCCAGCCACGTGCCAGTTTTAAATCAGTTTCCCAACTTCTAAGCCCCGAATTAGACCCTGTCTCAACAAATCTAGCTTTCTGTGTGAGTTCTTTTTTTTTTTCTTCTTTTCCTTCTATAAGGGACCAGAATTGTCTTTACCTAGCCCATCTTCTCCTTCTTCCCAATGGTCCCACCAGCACTGGAAAGCAGATGACAGAGGCAACTCTTCTCTGGGAACTCAACAGCTTCTCATATTTTACGCAGTCTTCCCTCCCCCGCCCCCCATCCTTTGGGGACAAGGGCAAAAAAACAAAACCCATCTTCCCTAGGAGTGGGGATCTTCCTGGGGAAAGAAAAAATTTTAGATAGGTCTTTGGTGGCGCCTTTATATTTTTTTAAACAATTTAAAGTATTATTTAAGTTACACCTTCCCTTCATGTGACCTGTTCTCCCATCCCCCCCCCAAAAAAAACAAAAAAAAAAGTTTTAAAAAACGTGGCCGGATCAGCCTGAGGTGGAGGAAGAGGTTAGGGGAAGGAATCCTGGGAGGATTTTAACTTGTGAACCCTGAGCCCCAGGGTCTCCCCTAAAGCCTAGGAGTAGGGAAGCATCAGCCGTTGTTGATCCAAGAGGCTGTTGAAACAACTGGATACCCTGAGTAGGGATTCCCTGCCATGTTTTGAAGATCCTTGATCTCTTCCAGGATTCCCAATCCCATCATCTTAAACCTCCCTCCCTTGTGAACAGCAGCCCCCCCCGGGGCTTAGTCTGTATAGACAGTACCGCCTCTTGGGGTATTTGAGTTAGGATCCCCACAAACTGAGGAGTCCCTTTCCTCCCCCGGGGCGGGGAGACCTTCCTCTCTGTGGGAATTCTTGATTCCTGGGGACAGTTCAGCCCTCAACTTTAGAACTCCTCGGCCTTCCGCCTTCCCTCCCTCTCAGCCCTGCCCCCTTAATTTTATCTTGTTATTCTTATCTGTAAAGTTTTAAATCCCAGTGTCATATCTCCCATCACCTGGTGGGGTTTGTGTCCTGGGGAGTGTGCCCCCCCTGCAAAAAAAAAAAAAGGAGAAAGATCAAAGGAGGTCCAGTTAACCCTGGAATCTGCTTTCAGGAGAATTGGGGGAGCTCTAAATCCGACTGCTTCCTTTTGCCCTGGGAGCACCAGTTTTATTCTGCCATTGGCTTTTCCCAGTTTGACAGTTGTCAATCACCTTCCTCATAGACCTGTTTAGATGTCTGATTTAGGAATAAGAATGTTTTTCCTCTTACTAGCAAGTAACTAAAAAAACAGGGGAGCAAACCACCTCTTCCCCCCCCCCCACCTCCTTCCTTTTTGGGGCGCCCCCGCCCTCACACCTAACAGCTTGAGCCTAGAAGGATCTCTCAGGCCTGTGGAAGGGGGGCATTCCCGGGAGTTTAAACCTGTGTGATGCGT
This sequence comes from Ornithorhynchus anatinus, assembly GCF_004115215.2. Lineage (NCBI taxonomy): Eukaryota > Metazoa > Chordata > Mammalia > Monotremata > Ornithorhynchidae > Ornithorhynchus > Ornithorhynchus anatinus. The sequence goes on from NC_041734.1 coordinate 60,245,668, forward strand.
AGAAATTTGTTTCACGGAAACGACTTTCTCTTTAATGGTGTGCTTTGTTGTAAACATATTTGAAAACAATTACCAATAAAGTTTTGTTTAAAAAAAAAAGTCTGGCTTCCCCCACCACGCCATATACCCCTGAAGTAGTGAGGGGCGAGGCCGACGAGCGTTTGAAATGTATCACCTGATGGAGGAAAAAAAATTGGTGAGTTTCCTCCTTCCCAGATAGCCAAATAGGACCCGCCTGGCCTCCCAACCGACTTTCCCGACTCTCCCACCCCAACCACTGCCCCAAACTCCTCCGCCCTGGAGCGGGAGAGGCAACCGAAGAGAGAGAGGGGCTGTTTCATCTTAACCCCCAGAACTCCTTAGAGTTGGGCGAGAGACATTCGGTAAACACCATTGACTGGCGACAGGGTTTGGGGAGTAAGGTTGAGGACGTGGCCAACTTGCAGGGGAACGTGTACGGGGCGACGAATCCGAAAGGTGGGTATCTTGAGATATACGGAGGTTTGGAAAGATGGCTTCCTACCGCCTCCTCCTCAGGTTGGAGGTTTAGGGCAGGGCTCGTGTCCACGGGGCCTCCGCCCTCTTCCAAGCGCTTAGTGCAGTGCTCTCCACCGACACGACAAAGGACGCAAGTACCATTATCGATGAGTCGACCGATGGTGTTCACGGAACATTTATTGGGTGCAGGGCGCCGTCTCGGGCCCTTGGGGAAAGCGCAGTGCGGTACAGGTGGTAGACGTGATCCCTGCCCACGAGGCGCTTACAGCCCACCGGGGGAGACATTAAAACGTCTTCAGGTAGGGGAGATGATGGAGTCTGAGGATGTGGACTAGAGTGCCTAAAGGGCTACCCATCCAACGGCCCGGGTGACACAGAGAGGAGGGCGGATGGGGAGAAGAAAGGATCTAGGGAAGGCCTCTTGACGGAGGTGTGATTTTAGGAGGGCTCTGAAGGGGCGGGGGGAGAGTGGCGGGCTGTCAGATAGGAAGGGGGTGGGGTGTCGTATGTGCTAATACTAAGAATGTTTTTTTTGGTAAAGGGAGAGCTTAAAACCCGGGCTCGTCGATGGGGGTCACGTCCCTTAATCCGAGGGAATGGAGAAAGTTAGGTGTCGGGCGTCGGGGTTTTCGAGCGAAGGTGGGGTGGAGGGAAGACACGGGAGGCCGGGGTTCCCGGATCCTCCTCCCGGCTCCGGCGGCGGCCGTGGGCGTGGGCGGCCAAAAAGTGAGGCCAGGAAACAGGACGCTTCACTCGCCTATCGCCGGCGTTAGTGCCGAGCGCAGTTCCGTGCCCGGAGAGGTGGAGGCCTGGGCGGCGGGACGTCTGGGTTCCATACCCAATAGTGGAAGGAGGAGGGCGCCGCCGCCCCGCCCCCCCCCCTCGCTTCCCCCCTCCCCATTCCCGCCCCCGCCTCGGCGCCAACTCCGCGGCGCCTCCTTAAAAAGCGCGCGGGACTGGGGGAGAGAGAGCAGGCAAAGGGAAGGAATGGAGGGCGGCGGGAGGTAGTCGCGCGCTGCGCGGGGCCCGGGCTCCACCTTAAAAGCGGGCGCGTGGGGGTGAGAGGGAAGGGGGGCCGGAGTGTCCCGGCCGCGGGGCGGGCGGCGCGTGCGGCGGCGGCGGCGGGGAGGAGCTCGCGCTCCCCCCACCTCCCAGCTCCGGGACTCGAGCGCGCTCCGGAGGAGCTTTTTGTGTGTGTGTGTGTGTGTGTGTGTGCGTGCGTGCCCGGGTGAGTGTGTATGTGTGCGCGTTTTTTTCCTCTTTTCTTTTTTTTTTCTTTTTCAAAGAGGCAGCAGCGCCGCCGCTGCTCCACCGAGGCGCTGCGCCCCCCGGGGGGCGGGGGGGGAGGAGGGCGAACAGGAGGAGGAGGCGGGCAGCGGCGAAGGGAGGGGAGGAAAGCGGACTGTTGGGTTGGGGAGGGGGGGGCGTCGCGCTGGGAGGGAGGCGGCGCGCACGGTGCAGCCGGGCCGGGCGGGAGGCATGGCGGGGCCCCCGGCCCTGCCCCCGCCGGAGACGGCGGCGACCGCCGCCTCGTCGGCCTCGTCCCCCCGCTACCAGGAGTGGATCCTGGACACCATCGACTCGCTGCGCTCGCGCAAGGCGCGGCCGGACCTGGAGCGCATCTGCCGGATGGTGCGGCGACGACACGGGCCGGAGCCGGAGCGCACGCGCGCCGAGCTGGAGAAGCTGATCCAGCAGCGCGCGGTGCTCCGGGTTAGCTACAAGGGGAGCATTTCCTACCGCAACGCGGCGCGCGTACAGCCCCCGCGCCGGGGCGCCACCCCGCCCGCCCCGCCGCGCGCCCCCCGGGGCGCCGCAGCCGCCGCGCCGCCGCTTGCACCGGTTGCATCCCCGCCCCGGGCTCCCCGGGCGGCTGCGGCTGCCACAGCGCCCCGGCCCCCGGCGTCCCGGCCGCACCGCCGCTCGGCGGGGCACCAGTCCGTGCCCAACGGGCCGCGCCCCCTCTCCCCCGCCGCCCCCCCCGCGGGGGCTCCGCCGCCGGCCCCGCGCCGGCCGGCCCCGGCCGCTGCCCGAGAGACCCTGCCGGCGCCCCTGCCGGAGGGCGGCGCGCAGCGGGGCGGGGCCGTCCGGCCGGTGAGCCTGAGGGAGGTGGTGCGCTACCTCGGGGGGAGCGGCGGCGGCGGGGCCGGGAGCGGCGGCGGGGGTCGGGTAACGCGCGGGCGTGTGCAGGGGCTGCTGGAGGAGGAGGCGGTGGCTCGGGGCCGCCCGGAGCGGACCCGCCTCGGAGGCCAAGCCCTGTCCCGCGGGGAGCGCCCGGGACGGGCTCCCGCCGCCAATCCCCGAGCGGCTCGAAGTAAGGTGAGTGCAAGAGGCACGGGGGCTGCGATCCGTACGCGGGGCGGCGGGGGCGGGGAGGGGGAAGCGACAGAGACCGACGGGGGCACAGAGAGCGGGGGGGGGGGGCGGAAACGGCCGCGTGCCGGGGGCGGGGGGAGGAAAGCGATCATCCACCCTTCGGTGGCCCGGGGGGGGGGGGCGGGACAGGAAGCCAGGAGTCGAGGGGCAGGGTTCAGGGCCGGGGGCACCCTTGGGATCGGCCCCGACCGAAGGGAGGGCAGTGCCCACCGAGGGCCGGGTGGCCGGCCGAGGGCAGAGGATCCAACGAGGGCCCCGGGCGGCCTGCCCCCATCCACTCTAGACGATCGGTGAAGAGAGCATAATGGAGCTTGTAGCCTCCCCGTCCCCCGACCGTAGGACCCGGCCAGCCTAAAGGAGAGTTGTGGCAGAGAATCGGATGTGCGGTCACTCGGAGCTTAGGCCCACTCCCACTCTTTCCTTCTCTTCCCTTGGGTTCCGCCTTCCGAGGCATGGTCAGTCAGGGCCAGGCCCACTCACACTCTTTCCTTCTCTTCCTCTTACAGAAAGCTGGGGAAGAGCCAGTGCCTGAGAAAGAGGAAAGTGAGGATGAGGATGAAGTGTCCGCCCTCTCTGAGGGTTCTGAAGTGCCCGAGGGAGATGGGGTTTCCAGCAGGCAGTGCCAGCTAAATGGGGAGACTGAACAGCGGGCCAAGGATAGCAGGAAAGAGCGGCCAAGGGACTGGAGCCCCCCAACCCTGCCTAGGGGCCAGGACGAGGGTCAGCGGCTAGCCCCTGGAGATGGCACTCGGGAGGCCTTCCCAGTGGGCGTGGTGAAGAAAGAAGGGGGATCAGGTATGGGCTTTGGGGGACCTGTAGCAGAGAGACCCCATCGGGTCACTCTCCCATCGGCTGTTGAAAAGTGCCTCTGGGGAAAGACCCTGATGTGCACAGGAATGAAGAGGAGTGGAAATTAGGGAGGAAGGGCCCCCCCCCCCCAAAGTGAGGGGTACTGTACGGCCTAAGCGGGGTTTAGGGGCGCCCCGCTGCCGGAGGTAGGTGCTGTCCTAGGTACCCCCGATGTGACCGAACCTAAAGACTTGGTCGCAGGGGAGGAGGACGTGGGTTAGGGAGGGACACCTGGGAATTCCGCGTGACACTCCTTCACCGCCTCCCCCCCCCCCCCTTCTTTGTTTCCAGCTTCAGCTGCTGCAGGGCCCGACCCCCCCTCGCCTGTGCCTTTGCCTCCTGGGAAGCCAGCCCTGCCTGGTGCAGATGGAACACCCTTTGGCTGCGCGTGAGTGTGAGGTGGGAGGGTTGGGGACCTGAAGTGAAGGACTGGTCTTTGAATGGTGGTTGGGGATGGCTGGGGTCCAGGGATGTGGGGAGGGAGAGAGAGAGAGAGAGAGAGCCAGCGAGAGAGAGAGCAGCTGCTCCCAAATTTGACCTAAATCAGTGTCCACAGCTCCGGGCGGAAGGAGAAGCCTTCAGACCCTGTGGAGTGGACGGTGATGGATGTGGTGGAGTACTTCACTGAGGCCGGCTTCCCCGAGCAAGCCTCCGCTTTCCAGGAGCAGGTGAGAATTCCCGCGCCCTCGGAGCCGACGCATCCCGTTTGTTTCTAGTCCTGAACGGTGGCCCTTGGGCTCCCTCAAAGCTGGAGTTCTTCCTCCGGGCCCCGTTGGGGTCCAAGCTGTCAGGGAAGCAGCGAGGCCTAGTGGAAAGAGCCCGGGCCTGAGAGCCGAAGGACCCGATCCCGGTTCCGCCACCCGTCCGCCGCGTGACCCTGGGCAAGTCGCTTCCCTTCTGGGCCTCAGACACCTCATCTGAAAAAAGGGGGATTAAATCCTACTCCCTCCTCCTCAGACTGTGAGTCCCGTGTGGGACAGGGATCTCTTGTCCCAAATACCATTAAGGGGGCGGGGAGGAAAAATGCACTTCACCTCCTCCCCTCCCCCACAGGAGATCGACGGGAAGTCCCTGCTCCTGATGCAGCGCACAGACGTGCTGACCGGTCTGTCCATCCGCCTCGGCCCCGCCCTCAAGATCTACGAGCACCACATCAAGGTGCTGCAGCAGGGCCACTTTGAGGATGACGACCCCGATGGCTTCCTGGGTTGAGCCTCCAACCTCGCTCCATCCCCGAGGGAGGTGACCGGAAACTCCCTTGAGAACCCCCTTCGTCGGGGAAGCTCTCCGAGGAGGAAGGGCCCTCCCTGCAACGAGAATATCCCAACGAGGGGGCGCGCCCCCCGTCCTGCACCCCCTTCCCGATCTCCCTCTTGATTTCCCCCACCCCACCCCTTGTCTGTCTTGTGGATCTCCATCCCGCACGTCCTTGCTTTCCAAGCGGGTGGGGGGGCGGGCAACGGACCACTAATTTCACGTCGGGAGGAACTCTCCCCTCCCTCACCCCGTCTACCCACCACCGCCCTTCTCCCCGGCTACTTCACGGAGAGACAGAGAAAGGGGTCACCCCCCCCTCCGCCCCCCACCTCGGCCGGGAATCTACCTTGTAAATGTAGCTCCTGAGTGATTTCGGTGGGAGGCAGGGACCCACCCCCCCCGCCCCCTCCCACCTCCGCCGGGTCTCCCCTCCTTCCCCGAAAACACCCCCCGCTTGGAGTCGCCGCTGGGGGGTAGCCGGGCCCCCCCCCCCCGCCTCCCCTTTTTTCTTTCCTTCCCGCCCCCGCCCCCGCCTCGGTCGTTGCCCCGGCCGTCCGCGTCGCTTTTTAATATTGCACCGAAGGTTTGTTGTTTTTTTTTTAAATAAAGTTTAAAGAAAAAAAAAAACGCCGTCGGGCCCCCGTGTGTGAGTTCGGGCGTTCGGCGTGGGCGGCCCTGCCGGCCGGCCGCCTCTCGGGTCGATTTCGGCTTGTTGAGGGGAGGGCAACGGAAGTCTCTGGCGGCGGTGGCGGGAGGGTAACGCCCGCCCCGCCCCGCCGTTCCACAGGTTTCTATTCAAATGAGGCCCTGAGGCGACGCGCCCACCTCGTTCTTCCGGACGGCTTGAGGGCCTTCGAGGCCCCCGATCGTTCGGCGCAAAGTGGAGGGGGGCAGCCACCCGCCGCCCGGCCTCCAGGGCTGCTGGAGCGCCATCCCTATCTCCATCGTGAATCAGTCGGGTAACAAGGAGCTCCAGATCCTGGGGACCCTGGCCATCGCCCCCGCTGTCAAAGTCATCCCCGCCCAGAGCCCCCAGAAGAATGGCGGGGGGGGTCATGGCCGTTCCCAATCTAACCGGAAATGCCCGCCAAAGACCGTTAGAGCCCTCAGGAGGCATGTCACCCTTCTGCCCCGCCCGCCCAAGGATAACCTGTTCAAACCAATTACCGACCAGCTCCACTACTTGCTCAAGAAGGCCGATGAATTCCAGGGCTACTTGCTTTTGAGGTGCCCGGAGGGGCGGGGTGTTTGGGGGCGGGGGGGTCGGGGGGGGCGCGACCCGCCGAGGTGGGGCCGGGGTGGGGGGAGGGGTGATCCTGGGAGAGCGACTCGTTGTGACAAGGCGGGACACGGTCCTAGGGACAAGATGCAGAAGAAGCAGGTGGCCACGGCTATGCCCACGCTCCTGCAGATGTGTCAGCCCTTCTTTCAGTACCTGGAGTCATCTGCCCGAGGGTCAAGCCAGGCCAATGAAAATCTGCTAGGAAATTTGGCGGGAAATCTCGCAAATCTGCCCAAAAATCTGCCCGCCGCCGTTCGCAATCAGGTAAGATGAGGAAGGAAGATTGCTCAGACCCATCGACCTCCCCTCCTTCCAGCCTCCCCCCTCCCCCGTCGTTCTTTCACACCTTTCCCCCTCCTCACACCCTCCCTTCTCCCTCCCCCCTTCTCCTCCCGCCCCCTCCCCCTCCCCCTCCCTTCTTGCTCCCCTCTCTTCTCCCCCCTCTACCGTCCTCTGTCCATCCTCCCTCCTCACTTATTGCTCCCCTCCCTCCTCCCTCCCTTTCCTTCCCCCTCCTCCCCCTCCTCTCCCCTGCCCCGTCTCCCTCGCCCTCTCTTGTCCTTTCTCTCCTCTCTCCCCCTTCCCTCCTACCTCCTCCTCACTCCTCTCTCTCCCCTCTCCCCTTCCCGGACTCCTCTCTCTCTCTCAACTTCCATGAGAGAAAGGTCCCTCCCTCCCTCCCTCCCCCCAGGGGGCATCTGAACTAACAGATTTCTCTCACCCTACATTCCCTCCCACAGCTGCTGGATGTCTCCCAACAGCTGGCACTGCGGCTGGAGCAGCTGATCATCCTGTATGCCACTAATAACTTGCTCACCTTGGAGGATACCAATCCACTTAGGTATAAGGGTAGGGGGCACTGGAAGAAAGTTTAGGCTTGGATGAGGAGCAAGGATGGAGAGTGGATTTCTCCTTCGGTCAGACTTGTCACCATTCCCTTCTACTCTTATCCTCCTCTCTCTGTCTGCCTCAGTATCTCCTGTTTCTTCTGTGGGAGGTTCTCACTCAGTGCCTTTCATCACATCTCCATCTTCCGCTACTGCACCCCGAACCCTTACACATCCCGTCGCCTCCCCCGCCTCCTCTACAAGAAGATGCGCTGGAACTTAGAGATCATCCCACAACCTGGGAGCAAGAATCTTGTAGCCCAGGAGGAATAGTGAGTCTCCCCCGCTCCCACCCTTCCAAATGAAAGCATGCCTTTTAAGCCGTGACCTACCCCAATGAAATAACCACTAAACAGTCTCTTCTCTACCAAAAATCCAAGGGCCCACCCAACCAAACCAAAGTAAGTGAATCACTCACTCGAGGACTTCCCCCCCGCCCCCCACCCCCCACCAGCAAAGTAAATTTACTGGGCAGAGATCCTCCACCCGCAAATCAAGAGAGATGTTCAAGTTACCATCCCTTCGCACAGAGGCGCAACCTTGGTTCCAAACTGGTGGGCCACCACACACCGAGGTGATTTGGCAGTTGCCCATGCAGGTTTGAGCAATCCTGGCAGTTGGCCTTTCTTGCCATCATGTGGTTGCACATGAACAGTGCGAGCGCGGAGCCTTTTTCATCCTAAAGCATCCTGCAGACAGATATAAAGAACATTCCGGGAGCAAACTCTCCCTGCTTCTCCATCCACACCCCCCCTACAGGCCCGGGACTGGGGAGAGTCCAAGCAAGAGTGGTCGTGGCCACTCCTCTGCCTCCTCCTTGGAACAAAGAAAATGGCAAAGCTGTGTTCTAATCGTCCCGCTTCCCCTCCCCTCCCCACCCCCTCCGCCACCCCCCCCCCCCGCCTGGCAGGTAGACATCAGTGTTAACTCTTTGCCCCCTCCCCAGTTACTTCCTCTGCTACCGCGATACGAGCTCCAGAAAAGGCAAGAAGACTAACAACACGTACCCAAGAACCCAAAAGATCTGGTCCTTGGGGCGATGGGTGCCTCTAGTGCCTGACAAGAATGAAATTTCAGACATTTCCACCTGGTAAGCCCAGAAGGGCAGGGTACGGGTCGGGGTGGTCTCGGAACTAGAACATTGTCGAGAGCCAGGCAGTGGCAGGGAGGGCAGTTTCGGGGTTGGGGTAAAATGGGAGTAAGGTCAGAGATATGTCCTGGCCATGGCATTTGAAGCCCGTCAAAGGGCAGGGACTGTCTCTATCTGTTACCGATTTGTACATTCCAAGTGCTTAGTACAGCGCTTTGCACACAGTAAGCGCTCAATAAATACTGTTGAATGAATTTGAAATGCTACACCTGAGGGGTGGGCTGGATGGGGCAGCGCCACTTGATGGTGAACTGTGAGGTGGTCTGCCCTCTCCCGTTTGCGGAGACCCCATTGACCAGGTCTTTCTTGCCTCCACAGGGTCCTGTGCATTCAGCCTTCTGGTGACTACCAGCAGCTGTTGACCATTGGTTTTGAGGAGCCATCTCATACGATGGCCACTAATCTCCTGGTGCAAGTCCTAACTGGCCAGTATATGGCAGCAAACTGGGCTCCCGTCACCTTAGGCAGAAAGCGTCCCCTGCGGCAACTGCTCCCCCTTTTGTCTTAATTTTTCCTGGATACAATAAAGCCAGAAGTGTTCTGTGTTCATTTTCTCAACTCAGGTCCGGCTGGCTTAATCTCCGTCCCTCCCTCCGTGGTCTTCCGGGTCAGGTTAGGCTAGGAGTTGGAGGCTCCTGAGACCAGAATGAAACCACACAGTCATTCGTTCATTCATTCATTCGTTCAATCGTATTTAGTGAGCGCTTACTCTGTTGTGCAGAGCATTGTACTAAGCACTTGGAAGAGTACGACGTAACAATAAAGAGACACATTCCCTACCCACAACGAGCTTACAGTGTTGGGGTGGGGGAGATAGCCTTTAATATAAACTACAGATATGTACATCATCATCATCGCATTTGTGAAGCACTTACTCTGTGCCAAGCATTGTACTAGGTGCTGGGGTAGATACAAGATAATCAGGTCCCACATAGGGTTCAAAGTTAAAGTAGGAGGGAGAACAGGAGGAGGGAGTAAATCCCCATTTTGCAGATGAGGGAACTGAGGCAAGGAGGAGTTAAGTGACTTGCCCAAGGTCACACAGCAGGTACATGGCAGAGCAGGGATTAGAACCTAGATCTTCTGGCTCCCAGGCCCGTACTCTTTCCACTAAGCCTGAGGGAGGATAATGTTGTTCAGCAGAGTCCAGAGATCACGGGCCTGGGAGTCGGAAGGACCTGGGTTCTAATCCTGGCTCCACCACTTGTCTGCTGTGTGACCTTGGGCAAGTCACTTAACTTCTCTGTGCCTCAGTTACCTCATTGTGAGCCCCATGTGGGACCACCTGATTACTTTGTATCTACCCCAGTGCTTAGAACAGTGCTTGGCACATAGTAAGCGCTTAGCAAATGCCGTTATTATTGTTACGGTGTGCAAAGCACTCTACTAAGCGCTTGGGAGAGTACAATACAAACAACAAACCGACACATTCCCTGCCCACAGCGAGCTCACAGACTAGAGGGGGAGACAGATATTAATATACAGAAGTTAGTGAATAAATAAAATTACAAATATATGCAAAGATGTAGACATGTACTGTGGGGATGGGAGGGAGAATGAATGAAGGGAGCAAGTCAGGGTGACAAAGAAGGGAGTGAGAGAAGAGGAGAGGAGGAGCTGTGCCTCCAATAAGGCTTTGAAGTGGGGGAGAGCGATTATCTGGCCGATATGAGGAGGGAGGGCATTCAGACCAGAAGTAGGATGTGGGCCAGAGGTTGGCAGCGAGATAGAAGAGATCGAGGTACAGTGAGATGGTTAGTATTAGAGGAACGAAGTGTGCGGCCTGGGTTCTAGGAGGAGATTAGCGAGGCGAGGTAGGAGTGAGCAAGGTGATTGACTGCTTTAAAGACAGCAGCGAGGAGTTTTTAGTTGATGCAGAGGTGGATGGGCAACCACTGGAGTTTCTTGAACAGTGGGGAAACATGGTCCGAACGTTTCTGAAGGAAAATGATCTGGGCAGCAGAATGGAGTATGGACTGGATTGGGGAGAAGCAGGAGGCAGGGAGGTCAGCAATGATACAATAATCAAGGCAGGATAGGATAAGTGCTTGCAATAATGTTGGTAGCTGTTTGGATGGAAAGGAAGGGGAGGATTTTCGTGATATTGTGAAAGTAGAACTGTCAGGATTTAGTGATGGCTTGAATATGTTGAAGGAAAGGCAAAGAGGGCTTAATCAGGGAAGACCTCTTGGAGGAGATGTGTCTTCTTCAGTAAGGCTTTGAAGGCAGGGAGAGTAATTATCTGTCAGATATGAGGAGGGAGGCTGTTCCAGGCCAGAGGCGGGATAGGGGTTAGAGGTCGGTGCCGAGACAGATGAGATCAAGGTATAGCAAGAAGGTTGGCATTAGAGGAATGAAGCGTGCGGGCTGGGTAATAGTAGGAGAGTAGTGAGATGAGGTGGGAGGGGGGCAAGGTGATTGAGTGCTTTAAACCCGTTGGAAAGGAGTTTCCGTTTGATGCGGAGGTGGACGGGCAACCAAATGGAGGTTCTTGAGTGGGAAACATGGCCTGAATGCTTGTGTAGAAAAATGACCCAGGCAGCAGAGTGAAGTGTGGACTGGAGTAGGGAAGAGACAGCAAGCTGGGAGGTGAGCAAGGAGACTGAAGCAGCGTGGCTTAGTAGAAAGAGCACAGGCTTGGGAGTCAGAGGTCATGGGTTCAAATCCCAGCTCTGCCACTTATCAGCTCTGTGACTTTGGGCCAGTCACTTAACTCCTCTGTGCCTCGATTACCTCATCTGTAAAATGGGGATTAAGACTGGGAGCCCCACGTGGGATAACCTGACTACCTTGTATCTACCCTAGCAATTAGAACAGTGCTTGGCACATAGTAAGCACTTAACAAATACCAAAATTATTATTATTATTATTAGAGGATAAGGGCTTGGATAAGGTCCTCTGACTCCCAGGCTCATGCTCTTTCCACTAGGCCACGCTGCTTCCCTAGTAGTCAGGCAGAAATTATAGGGCTGGAGAGAGAAACAGACACAAAGTTATTTTTATTTTCCTGCTGTGGCCTTGGGGAGGCATAAAAATGTGAATGAGTATGAGTCTCGTGGCTGTCCGACATTAGGCATCTGTATATATCTGTGATACCACTATGTTTCTAGTGCCCCAAGTTTATCTTCCTAATTATAATAATAGTGGGGGTAAACTCATTTTGGGCAGGGAATGTGTCTGTTTATTGTCATATGGTACTCTCCCAAGCACTCGGTACAGTGCTCTGCACACAGTAAGCACTCAGTAAATACGATGGAATGAATGAATGAATGAATAAATAAATACAATTGAATGAATGAATAAATGAATTATTTTTATTATAAATTCCCATTATTATTTTCATTATTATGATAAATGTAAAGCAGTGTGACCTAGTGGAAAGAGCACAGGCCTGGGAATCAGGGGACCAGTGTTCTAATCCTGGTTCCACTGCTTACTAGCTGTGTGGCCTTGAGCAAGTCATTTAACTTCTCTGTGCCTCGGTTCCCTCGACTGTAAAATGGGGATTAAGACAATGAGCCCTATGTGGGACATGGACCTGATTCATCTGTATGTACCCCAGTGTTTAGTCCAGTGCCTGGCACACAGTAAGTGCTTAAATACCATTAAAAAAAGGTAATTATGAAAGTGCTTACTGTGTGCAGAGCACGGTGCTAAAAACTTAAGGGAATACAATACAACAGAGTTGGTATAAACGTTCTCTACCCACAGCGAAAAGCAGTATAGCCTAGTGGATAGAGCACAGGCCTCGGAGTCAGAAGGACCTGGGTTCTAATTCCGGCTCCACCACTTATCTGCTGTGTGACCTTGGTCAAGTCACTTCACTGCTCTGTCCCTCAGTGGCCTCATCTGTAAAACGGGGGTAAAGACTGTGAGTTCCATGTGGGACAGAGACCGTATCCAACGTGATTAGCTTGTATCTACCCCAGTGCTTAGCACAAAACCTGGCACATAGTAAAGGCTTAACAAGTGCCATTATTATTATTATTACACCAGAGCTTAGTACAGTGCCTGGCACATAGTAAAGGCTTAACAAGTATCATTAAAAGCAAAACAAAATAAAATGATCTTACAGTCTAGAGGGGGAGTTTGCAGTCTAGCGGGGAGTGGCACAGTTCTAGGGAGCATTCTCCGATTAAGCCCTGCTATGGGAGGCTTAGGCCTCCCCCAAACCCCTCGGTGTGGGGACCAGAGAATGAGCTCAGGGAGAAACAGCCATCGTCTTCATTTCTGTTTGGTATCACTGCCGTTTGGTGGCCAAGTCTGGAATTGATGTCCTCAAGATTTCTCCCTTGAACTGTAATTCGCCGCTGGGAACCTGAGCTTCTATCAAAAAATCAGTCAGTCAATTGTATTTAATGAGTGCTCACTGTATGTACTAAGTACTTGGGAGAGGACAACACAAAAATATAACAGATATGCTTCCCGCCCACAAGGAGCTTACAGTCTAGAGGAGGGGACAGGCATTAAGAGAAATAAATCTGTTAGAGATATGTAGGTAAGTGCTGTGGAACTGGGAGGGGAGATGAATAAAGGGAGCAAGTCAGGGTGATGCGGGGGTGGGGGGAAGAGGAAAGAAGAGCTTAGTCAGGGAAGGCTTTGAAAGTGGGGAGACTAATTGTCAGATATGAAGATGGAGGGCATTCCAGGCCAGAGGCAGGATGTGGGCTAGAGGTCGGCGGCGAGACGGAAGAGATCGAGGTACATTCATGCAATCATTCAATCGTATTTATTGAACATTTATTGTGTGCAAAACATTGCACTAAGTGCTTGGGGAGAGTACAACGTAACAACTAATAGACACATTTCTGCCCACAACGAGCTCCCAGTCTAGAGGAGGAGACAGACATTAATATAAATTAATAAATAGATAAATAAATTATGGATATACACAGATATATACATATGTGCTGTGGGGATGGGAGGGAGGATGAATGAAGGGAACAAGTCAGGGTGACACAGAAGGGAGTGGGAAAAGATGAGAGGAGGGCTTAGTCAAGGAAGGCTTCTTGGAGGAGATATGCCTTCAATACGGTTTTGAAGTGGGGGAGAGCAATTATCTGACTGATATGAGGAGGGAGGGCGTTCCAGGACAGAGGTAGGATGTTGGCGAGAGGTTGGCGGGGAGATAGACGAGATCGAGGTACAGTGAGAAGGTTAGCATTAGAGGAATGAAGTGTGTGGGCTGGGATGTAGTAGGAGAGTAGCGAGGTGAGGTAGGAGCGGGCAAAGTGAGTGAGTGCTTTAAAGCCAAGGGTGAGGAGTTTCTGTTGATGTGGAGGTGGATGAGCAACCACTGGAGGTTCTTAAGGATGGGGGGAATATGGCCTGAACTTCTTGTAGAAAAATGATCTGGGAGGCAGAGTGAAGTATGGACCGGAGTAGGGAGAGACAGGAGGCAGGGAGGTCAACAAGGAGGCTGATAGAGTAATCAAGGCAGGCTAAGATAAATGCTCGGATTAATGTCTTAGCAGTTTGAATGGAGAGGAAAGGTTGGATTTTAACAATGTTGTGAAGGTTTAACCGACAGGATTTAGTGATAGGTTGAATATGTGGGTTGAATGAGAAAGAGGAATCGAGGCTAACGCCAAGGTTACGGACTTGTGAGACAAGGAAGGATGGTGGTGCCGTCTACAAGTGATGGGAAAGTCAGGGGATGGACAGGGTTTGGGTGGAAAGTTAAGTTCTGTTTTGGATGTGTTAAGCTTGAGGTGACAGGAGAGCATCTAAGCAGAAATATCTTGAAGGCAGGAGGAAATGTGAGACTGCAGAGAGGAGGAGAAATCAGGGCTGGAGATTTAGATTTGAGTATCATCTGCATAGAATCGGCAGTTGAAGCCATGTGAGCAAATGAGTTCTCCAAAGGAGTGGGTGGAGATGGAGAATAGAGGGGAACCCAGAACTGAATCTTGAGGGACACCCTGAAGAAAGAAGTCAGGGGCAGGGGGTGCCAGACCAAGGGCAGGATTGCAGGATTGGGTCTCCTGCTAGTTTCTTCTTATTGTTAATAATAATAACAACAATTATAATAGAGATGGTGTTTGTTAAGCACTTACTGTGTTCCAGACACTGTATTAAGTGCTGGGGTAAATACAAGGGAATCAGGTTGGACACAGTTCCTGTCCCATCTGGGGTTCACAGTCTTAATCCCTACTTTCCAGTTGAGGGAACTGAAGCCCAGAGAAGTGAAATGACTTTGCCCTCTGATTCCCAGACCTGGGTATTTTCTCATAAGGCCATGTTGTTTTTTCAACTCTCTTCTGGTCACTGTCAACTCTCCTTTGCCTTCACAACAGCTCTAGAATCTGCCCTTTCCTTTTCATCCAAACCGCCACCAGGTTAATCCAAGTAGCCACCATATTCTGCCTTGATTATTGCAGCAGCCTCCTCGCTGACTTCCCTGCCTCCTGCCTCCTGTCTTTCCTCACTACAGCACATATTTCACTCTACCGCCCAGATCATTTTTCTCTTCAAAGGTCTCCAGTGGTGGCCCATCCACCTCTGCATCAGAAATGCCTTACCACCAGTTTTAAAGCACTCAGTCAGCTCTCTTCCTCCTACCTTAGTTTGCTGAGAAGCAGCGTGTCCTAGTGGAAAGAGCACAGGCCTGGGAGTCAGAAGATCTGGGTTCTAATCCCCGCTCCACCATCTGCCTGCTGTGTAACCTTGGGCAAGTTAATTAACTTCTCTGTGCCTCAGTTTCCTCAGCTATAAAATGGGGATTCAGTACATGTTCTTCCTCCCTCCTAGACTGTAAGCCCCCCCGGACAGGGACTTCATCTGATGTGATTATTTTGTATCTACTCTAGTGCTTGGCACAGAGTAAGTGCTTAACAAATACCACAATAATTATTATTACTACACACCATGGCCTAGTGGATAGAACCCGGGCCTGGGAGTCAGAAGGACCTGGGTTCTAATGCCGGCTTCACCACTTGCCTGCTGTGTGACCTTGGCAAAGTCACGTGACTTTTCTGTGCCTCAGTTACCTCATCTGCAGAGTGGAGATTCAGACCGTGAGCCCCATGTGGGACATGGACTGCGTCCAACCTGATTATCTTGTTTCTACCCTGGAACTTAGTACAGTGCCTGGCACATAGAAAGCATTTAACAAATATGATTTTTTAAAAAACCCAACACACTTCACTCCTCTAAAGCCAATGTATTCTTTGTACCTCAGTTTTGTCTACCCCATTACTGACCCCTTGCCCACATCCTACCTCTGGCCTGGAACTCCCTCCCTCCTCAAATCTGCCAGACAATCACTCTCCCCACCTTCAAAGCCCTACTGAAGGCGCACCTCCTCCAAGAGGCCTTCCCAGATTAACCCCCACCTTTCCTCAGCTCCCACTCCCTTCTGTGCCACCCTGACTCACTCCCTTTGCTCTCTCCCCCCTCCGCACCCCACAGAACATATGTACAAATGTATATGTCTATAATTTTATTTATTTTTATTGATACCTGTTTACTTGTATTGATGTCTGTCTCTCTCACACATACACACACACACCCCCCAATAGACTGTGAGCCCGTTGTGGGCAGGGATTGTCTCTCTTTACTGCTGTATTGTACTTTCCAAGTGCTTAGTATTGTGTTCTGCACACAGTAAGCACTCAATAAATTCGATTGAAGGAATGAACTCCCCTTTTCTATCTGATGAACTACCACTTTCCCCACCTTCAAAGTCCTCCTAAAATCACTATTCTCCCTACTTGCCCTCCCCTCTGGGTTGCCTAGGCACTGGGCTCTGTACCCCTGAACACTTGATATTCACCCCACTATCAGCCCCACAACATTTATGTACATATCAGTGAATCAATCAGTAATATTTACTGAGTGCTTACTGTGTGCAGAGCACTTGGGAAAACCCAACAGAGTCAGTAGACATGTTCCCTGCCCACTAGGAACTTACAATCTAGAGGGGGAGACAGATGTTAAAATAATTTATGGATTAAGACATAAGTGCTGTGGGGCTGAGGGTGGGGTGAATATCAAGTGCTTAAAAGGTAGAGATCCAAGTGCATAGGTGATGCGGAAGGAAGAAAGAGTAGGGGAAATGAGGGCTTAGTCAGGAAAGACCTCCTGGGAGGAGATGTCATTCTAATAAGGTTTGGAAGGTGGAAAGAGTGTTGGTCTGTCAGATATGAAGGGGAAAAGAGTTACAGGCCAGAGGGTGGATGCGGGTAAGGGGTCGGCAGTGAGATAGACAAGATTGAGGTACACTGAGTAGGTTGAACTTGGAGGAGCGAAGCATGCAGGCTGTGTTGTAGTAGGAAACCAGTGAGGAAAGGTGAGGGAGGTAAGCTGACTGAATGCTTTAAAGCCAATGATGAGGAGTTTCTGTTTGATGCAGAGGTGGATGGGCAACCACTGGAGGTACTTGAAGAGTGGGGAGATGTGGACTGAACTCTTTTGGAGAAATGATCAGGGCAGCAGAGCGACGTAAGGATTGGAGTGGGGAGAGACAGAGGCAGAGAGGTCAGCGAGGCAGTCACAGTAGTTAAGATGGCATATGATAAGTGCTTGGAACAGCATAATAGCAGTTTAGATGGAGAGAAAAGGGATTTGACCAGTGTTGTAAAGGTAGAACCTACATGATTTGGTGGCGGATTGAATATTAAGGTTAAATGAGAGAGATGAGTTACGGATATTGCCAAGGTTATGGGCTTTTCAATCATTCATTCATTCAATAGTATTTATTGAGCACTTACTATGTGCAGAGCAATGTACTAAGCGCTTGGAATGTACAATTTGGCGACAGATAGAGACCATCCCTGCCCTTTGATGGGCTTACAGTCTAATCGGGGGAGACAGACAGACAAAAACAATAGCAATAAATAGAATCAAGGGGATGTACGTCTCATTAACAAAATAAATAGGGTAATAAAAATATATACAAATGAGCGGATGAGCACAGTGCTGAGGAGAGGGGAAGGGAGGGGGGAGGAGCAGGGGGAAAGGGGGGGAAAAGGGGGCTTAGCTGAGGGGAGGTGAAGGGGGGGCAGAGAGGCAGCAGAGGGAGCAGAGGGAAAAGGGGAAGCTCAGTCTGGGAAGGCCTCTTGGAGGAGGTGAGCTCTAAGTAGGGTTTTGAAGAGGGGAAGAGAATTAGTTTGGCAGAGGTGAGGAGGGAGGGCAATCCAGGACCACGGGAGGACGTGGCCCAGGGGTCGACGGCAGGGTAGGTGAGAATGGGGGACGGTGAGGAGGTGGGCGGCAGAGGAGCGGAGCGTGCGGGGTGGGCAGTGGAAAGAGAGAAGGGAGGAGAGGTAGGAAGGGGCAAGGTGATGGAGAGCCTCGAAGCCTAGAGTGAGAAGTTTTTGTTTCGTGCGGAGGTCGATGGGCAACCACTGGAGGTTTTTAAGAAGGGAAGTGACATGCCCAGAGCGTTTCTGCAGGAAGATGAGCCGGGCGGCAGAGTGAAGAATAGACTGGAGCGGGGAGAGGAGGAAGGGAGATCAGAGAGAAGGCTGACACAATAATCCATCCGGGATATTACGAGAGCCCGTAACAGTAAGATAGCCGTTTGGGTGGAGAGGAAAGGGCAGATCTTGGTGATATTATAAAGGTGAGACTGGCAGGTCTTGGTGACGGATCAGATGTGTGGGGTGAATGAGAGAGCCGAGTCAAAGATGACACCGAGGTTGCGGGCCTGAGAGATGGGAAGGATGGTCATACCATCCACGGTGATAGGGAAGTCAGGGAGAGGACAGGGCTTGGGAGGGAAGATGAGGAGCTCAGTTTTGGACATGTTGAGTTTTAGGTGGTGGGCAGACATCCAGGTAGAGACGTCCCGGAGGCAGGAGGAGATACGAGCCTGTAGGGAGGGGGAGAGGACGGGGCAGAGATGTAGATTTGAGTGTCATCCGCATAGAGATGATAGTTGAAGCCGTGAGAGTGGATGAGTTCACTGAGGGAGTGAGTGCAGATGGAGAACAGAAGAGGGCCAAGAACTGACCCTTGAGGAACTCCTACAGTTAGAGGATGGGAGGGAGAGGAGGAGCCCGTGAAGGAGACCAAGAATGAAGGGCCAGAAAGATAAGAGGAGAACCAGAAGAGGACGGAGTCCGTGAAGCCAAGGTGAGATAAGGTGTGGAGAAGAAGGGGATGGTCTACAGTGTCAAAGGCAGCTGAGAGGTCGAGGAGGATTAGGATAGAGTAGGAGCCATTGGATTTGGCAAGAAGGAGGTCACGGGTGACCTTTGAGAGAGCAGTCTCGGTAGAGTGGAAGGGACGGAAGCCAGATCAGAGGGGGTCCAGGAGAGAATTGGAGTTAAGGAATTCTAGGCAGCGAGTGTAGACGACTCGTTCTAGGAGCTTGGAAAGGAAGAGTAGTAGGGAGATAGGGTGACAACTGGAAGGGGAAGTGGGGTCGAGAGAGGGTTTTTTAAGGATGGGCGAGACATGGACATGTTTGAAGGCAGAGGGGAAGAAGCTTTTGGAGAGTGAGCGGTTAAAGATAGAAGTTAAGGAGGGGAGGAGGGAAGGGGCGATGGTTTTTATAAGGTAAGCGGGAATGGGGTCCGAAGCACAGGTGGAGGGGGTGGCACTTGCGAGGAGGGAGGAGATCTCCTCTGAGGAAACTGCAGGGAAAGATGGGAAAGTAGGGGAGAGGGTTGCGGGGGGGGGAGGCGGGGCAGGGGAGACAGAAGGGGGAGGGGTGACTTTGGGGAGCTCAGACCTGATGGTGTTCATTTTCGTGATGAAGTAGGTGGCCAGATCGTTGGGGTTGAGGGATGGGGGAGGGGGAGGAACAGGGGGCCTGAGGAGAGAATTAAAGGTCCGGAACAATTGGCGGGGGTGACGGGCATGGGTGTCAATGACTCAGAGAGGGTAGTAGTGTTGTCTACATCGATGGGAAAGATATGGAGAGGACAGGATTCGGGTGGGAAGACGAGGAGTTCCGTTTTGGACATATTAAGTTCAAGGTGTCGGCAAGACATCCAAGTAGGAGGAAATGTGAGAATGCAGGGAAGGAGAAATATCAGGGCTGGAAAGGTAGACTAGGGAGTCATTCCTGTAGAGATGGTAATTGAAGCAATAGGAGCAGATGAGTTCTCCGAGAGAGTGGGTGTAGATGGAGAATAGAAGGGGATCTAGAACTGAACCTTGAGGGACTCCCACAGTCAGGGGTTGGGAAGCAGAGGAGGAACCCGCAAAAGAGACTGAGAAGGAGCGGCCAGAGAGATAAGAGGAGAACCAGGAGAGGATGATGTCAGTGAAGCTAAGGTTAGATAATGTTTCCACCAGAAGGGATGGTCCACAGCGTCGAAGGCAGCTGAGAGGTTGAGGAGGATTAGGGTGGAGTCGAGGCTGTTGGATTTGGCAAGAAGGAGGTCATCGGTCTGTACTTTATTTTAATATCTGTCTCCCCTTCTAGCCTGTGAGCTCCTTATGGGCAGGAAACGTGCCTATCAACTCTATTGTATTGTACTTTTCCAAGCACTTAGTATTTTTTTATGGTATTTGTTAAGCGCTTACTATGTGTCAGACACTGTACTGAGCACTAGGGAAGATACAAGTTAATCAGATTGGACACAGTCCTGACCCCACAGTCTTAATCAACATTTTACAGATGAGGTAACTGAGGCCCAGAGAAGTTAAATGACTTGCTCAAGGTCACACAGCAGACAAGTGGCAGAACAGGGATTAGAACCCAGGTCCTTCTGACTCCCAGGCCCGACCATGGCTGCCTGTCCAAGTACAGTGCTCACTGCATAGAGTAAGTGCTCAATAAATACCATTTGATTGATTGATGAACAGTTTGTCTCTGAGTCCTGACAACTTTCCCTCCATATTTCCCTCATTCTCCTCTTCATGCTAACTGCTGTGCTAGCTCAACCTTCTTTCCAGCCTTTCAATCCTATAATTCTATCAGCAAAGACGGCCTTCAAGGATTGTCTTTATCCACTCCCCCACCCCTTACTTACTATATGTGCAGGGCACTGTTCTAAGTGTTTGAGAGAGCATAATTGATTAGGATAGATTAAGAATTATTATTATTATTACTACTAATAATAATAATTGTATTTGTTTAAGTGCTTACTATGTGCCAGGCATTATTTTAAGCGCTGGGGTGGATACAAGATAATCGGGTCAGACAGAGTCCCTGTCCCACATGGGGCTCACTGTCTTAATCCCCATTTTACAGATGAGAGAACTGAGGTACAGAGAAGTTAAGTGACTTGTCCAAAGTCAAACAGGAGACAAGTGGCAGAGCCGGGATTAGAACCGTGACCTTCTGACTCCAAGGCCTGTGCTCTATCCACTATACCATGAATCTGCCCCCCCAGTCACCTGGCGAGTTGCTAGTACTCTACCAGTCTGGGCTACAGGAGGGAGAGTCAAGCAGAGGCCTACCCATTCTATTCCTAGCTTGGGCAGTGGCTAGCAAGTGGCAGGCAATCTCCTACAAGTCAAAACTCACTCATCCTGGGCAGCAGCGGCATGGGGGAGAGTCGAGGGCGGAGACTCGGGTTTACTGCGTGGAAGGCGGCGATGGTAAACCGCTTTCGTATTTTTCCCAAAAAAACTCTCTGTATCCACTACCAGAACGATTGCAGATGGAGAGCGGGGCGTTCTGGAAGAGATGTATCTGTGGTGTCGCTATGGGTGGGAAACGATTCGACGGCATAAGACAAGACAAGGAACTTATAATCAAATGGAGGAGACTAACAGGCACGAGCTGTTTCCTATACATGATTCTGAAAATGTGATTCCATCCCAAACTCCTTCCATATTAAACACTTTCCTTCCTTCAAAATTCTTCTCAGGACTTACTTCCTTCAGATAATTTGTCAACTCCTTGTTGACTGACTAGGCTCTCCCCCACCTCACCCTTCCCCTCACCCTCTTCCCCCCACCTCGCCCTCTCCCCTCCCCAGCACGCTGTAAACCCTTAGTCCTCCATCCCTTATCATTTAGCAGGTAATGTGTATTCAGCAACACTCATGACTGGCACATTCATTTCTATGTCTATTACTTATAATAATGTTAATAATGTTGGTATTTGTTAAGCGCTTACTCTGTGCAGAGCGCTGTTCTAAGCGCTGGGGTAGACACAGGGGAATCAGGTTGTCCCACGTGGGGCTCACAGTCTTCATCCCCATTTTACAGATGAGGGAACTGAGGCACAGAGAAGTGAAGTGACTTGCCCACAGTCACACAGCTGACAAGTGGCAGAGCTGGGATTCGAACTCATGACCTCTGACTCCAAAGCCCGGGCTCTTTCCACTGAGCCACGCTGCTTCTCTATATCTGAACAGATCTCCCTCCTTACCTTGTGAGCCTCTTAATGGGAAGAGCCAGATCTTTTCCCTCTGCCCTGATAGAGTCTAGGATTTTTCACACAGTAGGTACTCAAATGATGCTGTTTTGGTGTGTGTGTATGGCGGAGGGGTGTTATCTTTTATTGTGTGCTCTCACCCCCACATTACCTTTGCCTCCAACCAGTTCTCTGGTCCCTAGTTTCTGACCTCCTTTCTGACCTCCCAACCTCTCCCCACTCCAGTCCATACTTCACTCTGCTGCCCGGATTATCTTTCTACAGAAATGGTCAGGGCATGTCACTCCCCTCCTCAGAAATCTCCAGTGGTTGCCTATCCACCTCCGTATCAAACAAAAACTCCTTTAGAGCTCTCCATCACCTTGACCCCTTACCTCACCTCCATTCTCTCCTACATCCCAGCCCGCACACTCGGCTCCTCTGGTGCTAACCTTCTCACTGTGCCGCGATCTCGACTGTCTCGCCGCCGACCCTGGCCCACGTCCTACCTCTAGCCTGGAACGCCCTCCCTCCTCAAATCTGCCAATCACTCTTCCCCCCCTAGAAGCCCTACTGAAGGTGCCCCTCCTCCGAGAGGCCGTCCCAGACTAAGCCCAGCTTTTCCTCAGTTCCCCTTCCCTTCCACTTCATCATGACTCACTCCTTTTGCTCTTCCCCCCTCTCTCCACCCTACAGCACTTATGTATAAATGTATAATTCTATTTATTTATATTGATGCCTGTTCACTTGTATTGATGTCTCCCTGCCCCCCAAGACTGTGAGCCTGTTGTGGGCAGGGACTGTCTCTCTTTACTGCTGTATTGTACTTTCCAAGCGCTTAGTACAGTGCTCTGCACACAGGTAGCACTCAATAAATACGAATGAATGAACGAATGAATGAATGGTTTTCCCCTTCTCACTACGCCTTGATCCTACCTCATCGCTGTCCCCTTGCCCTCATCCTGCCTCTGGCCTGGAACGACTTCCCTCCTCAAATCCAACAATCACCCTCCCCTACCTCAAAGCCTTATTGAGGGCACATCTCCTCCAAGAAGCCTTCCCTGATTAAGCCCCCCTTTCCTCTTCTCCCTCTCTTCTGCATCACCCTGACTTCCTCCCTTTTTTCAACCCCCCTTCCAGCCCCACAGTACTTAGGGACACATCTGTAATTTATTTATATTAATGTGTGTTGTCTCCCACGCCCCCTCAGACTGTAAGATCGTTGGGGGTAGGGCATGAGTCTGTTGATTGTTGTAATGTACTCTCCCAAGCGCTTAATACAGTGCTCTGCCCACCGTAATAGCTTCCCAAGCGCTTAATACAGTGCTCTGCACGCCGTAAGCGTTCAAAAAATACCACTGAATGAAGGAACTAAGCCTGAGGCTTGTGCGCCTGTAGAATGGAGTCCAAGGTGTGGTTCCCGATAAGTCCACTAGAGGACAGCATTTAACCACGGCCCACGAGCAGCAGCTCCAGCCGACAAAACCTTGGTATTTGTTAAGCGCTTACTATGTGCAGAGCACTGTTCTAAGCGCTGAGGTAGATACAGGGTAATCAGGTTGTCCCATGTGAGGCTCACAGTCTTAATCCCCATTCTACAGATGAGGGAACTGAGGCACAGAGAAGTTAAGTGACTTGCCCACAGTCACACAGCTAAGTGGCAGAGCTGGGATTCGAACCCTTGATCTCTGACTCCCAAGCCCGTGCTCTTTCCACTGAGCCACGCTGCTTCTCTATTGAAAAAAGGCGTTGGGGGGTAAACTTCCCCAGGGTCAAATCCCTGGCTCCCACATCCATCTTCTTTGAGGAGCACGGAGGGGTTGGGGAGTGAGGGAGGCACTTTCTTCTTTCCCTGAGTTCTTGTCGCAGGGAACAAGTTCTGCTTGGAGGAGGTTCAAGAGCCTGGCGACTCAGGGCCGCGGCAACAGATAAAAAGTTGCCAACCGCTTGGGTAGTGAGAGCTGGATTCCCATGGCCCACTGCTGTGGAGAACAGCCTGACCCTTTCCCAGGAATTAAGGATGCCATACTTCCAACGCTCACATTCCGAAGCAGCAGTGGGCTCGGGAGAAAGATAATAATGATGATGGCATTTGTTAATAAAAATGGTGGTATTTGTTAGGCGCTTACTATGTGCGAAGCACTGTTCTAAGCACTGGGGTATACGAGGTGATCAGGTTGTCCCACACGGGGCTCACGTTTTAATCCCCATTTTACAGATGAGGAAGCTGAGGCGCAGAGAAGTGAAGTGACTTGCCCAAAGTCACACAACTGGCAAGCGGCAGAGCCGGGATTAGAACCCATGACCTCTGACTCCCAAGCCCAAGCTCTTTCCACTGAGCCCTGTAAGCGCTATCTATGTGCCAAGCACTGGGGTAGATACAAGGTAATCAGGTTGTCCCATGTGGGGCTCCCTGTCTTAATCCCCATTTTCCAGTTGAGATAATGGAGGCACAGAGAACTTAAGTGACTTGCCCAAAGTCACACAGCTGAGAAGTGGCAGAGCCAGCATTAGAACCCATGAGCCCTGACTCCCAAGCCCATGCTCTTTCCACTAAGCCATGTGGCTTCTCCTCTAGTGGTATTTGTTAAGCGCTTCCTCTATGTCAGGCACTGTACTAAGTGCTGGAGTGGATTCCTCCCCTCTGTTGCAGGGGACCCAGACACGTTGGGAGAGTGAGAGAAGCAAAGACGGAATTCAAAATGGCCCCTGTCCCCAACTGGGGCCAGGGAAGGCCTTTATTGATGGCACAGAGAGGAAAAACAGCACTGTAACAATCGATGGGGTGGCGGTGGGGGAGTAATTAGTTGAAATTTCAAGACAACCCAGAGTTGGAGGAATAAAAAGGAGACCTGTCCTCACCTTCCCACTACCCCCAGAGTCCTCCCAAAAGGTAGTGTTAGGGGGGGATCAAGGGACAAGGCTGGGGCCCAGCTACAGAACCCTAAGGTCCAGGGTTCGGAAGGGAGTAGGGGGCAGCGTAGGCCAAAGAGAAGATTGGCATGGGGGCCACTATTCCTCCTTACTCTGCTGCTGATGGCTTGGCTCCCAGCGCTGGTACAAGGCACTTTTCTGGCTCTGCACCTGGGAGGTGGAGTCCTGCAGGAAGAAATAAGAAAGAAGTGACACTGAGGGATAGACTGCAGAATGGGGAAACATAAAAAGGATGAGATAGAGAGAGAGAGAGAAAGTAATAGGGTTGGGCTGGTTGGGGTGAAAGTGGAGAGAGACAGAGTCCTAAGTGGACCCAGGAGGAATGAAGGGGAGAAGGCAGGAGCAGAGAAGGAGGAGAACTTGGAAAGTGAAATCAAGTCACCCCACTTTCCCCTGCCCAGATTCAACCAACTGTTTTAGTAAATGTTTCCATGGGGAATTTGGGGACTCAGTCCCCAGCTGAGAGGGAACCTTTGGGAAGAAGTGGGTCAGAGATGAGGGGAAGATTTGCAAGTGCACGTATGTGGACCCCACCTCCAGGAACGTGGGGGGTGGGGGTCCACGGGCAGGAGATCAGATTGAGAACACAGGGAAGACGCCCAGGGCCAGTGAGGGGAGATAAGGGAGGAACAGGGGATCGTACCTGATCTGGGCTCTTCTCCTGAGTGGTCCTGGTGTCCTGAGGGGGCGGCCAGATCACAGCCAGCTTCTTGACGGGCAATCTCTCTGCCAGGGAGGAATGGCTCAGAGAGGTCAGAGGCAACCCTTCTCCCCACAGCCCTAGGGCCCTGTGGCCAACCCCACCTTCTCCCCACATAACCTTCCCTTCCAGCTCCATGAGGGGGAGGGCCCAACACCCCTCACAACCCCGAGGGTCTGGCACTACCTGCTACCTTTCCCCTTCCCCTCTCCCCAGTCCCCAACCCAGGAAAACTGCCCAGGGGTCAAGTTCTTCTCGGGGAAAGCTAGGCAAACAGAGCTGGAGGATATGAGACAGAATGCCAGGTGCCTCCTTACTCTTGTTGTCCTTGTGGGACTCCTCGGATTCCGGGATTCCATACGGTGGTTGCCTCTGAATCTGCGACTCCAACTCACGCTCCGCCATCTCCTGGAATTCGTGCTCCAGGAGCAGAAGGCACTCTGGTGGGGCCTGGAGCTCAGGGCTTTGGCTCCCTACCTCCCTGGGGAGCAGGCTCTGATGTTCCAAGATCACTATGGGGGAGGTGCCATAGGCCTCAGCAAACGAGGGGCCCCGAGGGCCAACAGCAGCCTTGGAGCCTGCGGGGGTCGAGGGAACAGGCTTTCCCACGGAAGGAACGGAGCCCGCCTGTTCGAAGCGGAACTTCCTCGCCTGCAGATGTTGCTGGCTCTGCCCACGGTCGTAAGTGCCCAGCACGGTGCCCTGCTCCACCAGGGCATCTTCCCGCTGGGTCTCCCTCTGAATATCTCTCTGCATCTGGATGCCGGCCCAGATGCGCTTCAGGTCCCGGGGGAGGCCAGGTTCCGGCGCAGTGGTGCTCAGGATCGACCGGACCTGCACCTTCACCAGCTCCCCAGAGCCCCGGGTCGGGAGCATCCCACGGCTACGGCGAAGGTTGTCCTCCCGCTCCTTACCGATTCGGATCTCTCGCTCTACTGGGGTCTCCATTAGGCCTCCCTCCCTGGGGTGCTCCATGCCCGGGGGAAACTGGTAGCAGCAGCAGCCAAGTAGGGGCGCTTAGAACTGAGTGACACAGACGGCTCCTGTGCTGGCACCGCCTGGTGCTCCAGACCGCCTCCAGCTTCTGGGGACAGCCCTCCAGGGGCAGGACCCAGGGTTGCCCTGGACGACTGGGGTGCCGCCCCCAGCACCTGCCTCCGCTCCAGCCCCGCCCCGGCCTCAGGCTCTAGGGCCTCCAGAAGGCTCCCCTCTCCTTACCCAGCGGGTGCCTCTTCCATAGGGGCCGTTTTGCTGGCACCGCCCCCCGGACCCTCTAGAGTTGGGTCCCCTGGCACCATGCTGACCTTGTGGGCTGTGACCTCGGTGCTCTCTTCAACCTTGACACTTGGCTCACTCTCAAACTTGCCCGTGCCCCAGCTGCCTTCCCTGGGAGCGGAGCTCCACTCTGGATCCATCTGGTTGGCATCACTGCTCTCTCCTAAGAGGGTATCTGGCTCTGGAGCCAGGTTATTGACACCGCCCAGACGACTCGCGGTCAAAGAGGCATCCACCAACAGGGTGCCCATTTCGCTAGCACTGCCCTGGCTACTCTCCTCTGTCTTGTTCCTTGGCTCTGTACCCACATCCCCACTACTTCCCTGGCTGTAGTCCCCCGGCGGGGCTCTTGGCTCTGTCCCTTTGACACTGGTACTACCTAGGGGGCATCCTTCTACAGGTAAAGGTGGCTCAGAGCGCACCGCTCTGAAACTACCTGGACTCTGCTTCCCGGGGATCAGCCGCTGCTCCTCTGGCCCTAGGTTGCTGCACCCGAACTCAGCGTCTATCACATGGGTACTGTGGGGTTGGCCCTCCCCGGAGCTACCACCCTCCTTGGCACAGACCAGGTTACTCTTTCCCGAAGGGGTAGTAAGATGCTCTCCCAGGAGACCAGCCCCCAGTCCTAACTCCCACCCAGTGGAGCCATTCTGATCACTGCTCGTCTGCTTGACATTGCTCTGAGGACTCAGTCCTCCGCTTCCTTTCTTGACATCTCTTCTGCTTTCCCTTGAGTTTCTTTCTGGGAACTGCTCCCCTGAGGTCCCACCCAGTTCGGTACCCACCTGACTGGGATTGCCCAGATACCTCTCCTCTCTGGGGGGGCTCTGAGCAGTGCCAGGTTCCGGGGGTTTCCCGGGGCACTCCAATAGGGGGTGGTGCTCTGCTGGTGTGTTCAGGCTGGTACTGCCCTTCACTGGGCAAACGTCCCTGAGATCCAGTTCACCGCCAGCCCCTTTGGCATTAGCTGGGTGACCAGGAGTCTCCATCACCCCACCTGCTGAGGAAGAGGGACGTTGGGGAGTGAGAGCTGGGGGGCAGAGGCGGGCGGGTGACACGGAAGTGTCTTCGGCCAGCCTGGGAAGCCCGTGAGTATCCACAGCCCGGGGCGGGATCCATCCGAGCCCCGATTGGAGTTGTGCCCCTTCCCGGGCCCGGTGCCCCTCGTGTTCCTGGCCTCTTGACCCTTCCCCCTTGGATCTCCTCACCTGCTCCCGCAGCCAGACGGGACCGGCCTCACGGCAGATCCTCTTAGCGGCTAATCCTGCTGCAAATGGAACCCCGGCCAAAGACGGCCTTATTGGGAGGAGCGGCGTGCCCGCCCCTGGCACGCACCTTCTGCAGCCGCCCGACCAGGTGCGGCTTTATTAACCCCTTCCTAGGACCGGGGGAGAAGGGGGGAAACAGAACAGGGCCGGGCGGGGTCAGGGCAAGGGATCCTGCCATAGTGAAGACAGTCTGGGCCTCAGGGTTGGGAAAGCGAGCCAGCGTGGTTCAGGAGTCAGAGGTCACGGGTTCTAATCACGGATCAGCCACTCATCTGTGGGACTTTGGGCAAGTCACTTCTCTGGGCTTCAGTTCCCTCATCTGGAAAATAGGGGTTAAGACCGTGAGCCCCACGTGGGACAACCTCAATACCTTGTATCTTGGGGCTGCAACACAAGGCTCAGTGGAAAGAGCCCGGGCTTGGGAGTCAGAGGACAAGGGTTCTAATCCCAACTCTGTCACTTGTCTGCTGTGTGACCTTGGGCAAGTCACAACTTCTCTGGGCCTCAGTTACCTCATCTGGAAAATGGGGATTAAGACTGTGAGCCCCACGTGGGACAACCTGATGACTTTGTATTCCCCCCAGTGCTTAGAACAGTGCTTGGCACATAGTAAGCGCTTAACAAATACCATCAATATTATTAGGAGCAGGCCTCGGGCCAGCCACTGGAGGCACGAGTTATCCCACTTTAGGTGGCTAGTGGGTGGGAAGGCTCAGCCTCTGTCCTTCCGAGGAGCCCGTCAGGGGAGCTGGATCACCTTGGTCGGCGGCCGTGACTTTGGGGCAGGGGCATACCAGGTGCAGCAGCAAGGAGAGGTGGTGTGGGCTGGGCAAAGTGGGGCGGCGATGGGGCTAGCAAAGGATCGGCGGACACTCACGGATGGAGTGTAGAGGGAGGAGAAGCAGAGTGGCCTAATGGACAGAGCCTCGGCTTGGAGTCAGAAGGACCTGGGTTCTAATCTGTCTGTTGGGTGACTTTGGGCAAATCACTCAATTTCTTTGTGCCTCTGTTACCTCATCTGTAAAATGGGGATTAAGGCTGTGAGCCCTAGGTGGGACAGGGACTGGGTCTGACCCGATTACCTTGTACCTACCCCATAATCCCCCACCACTGGAATTCCCCCCACCCTCACGAACCCAGCTACTTTCCCAGAAGACAGGTGTCTTTGCCCCTCAGATAATAATAATAATAATGTTGGTATTTGTTAAGCATTTACTATGTGCAGAGCACTGTTCTAAGTGCTAGGGTAGATACAGGGTAATCAGGTTGTCCCACATGAGGCTTACAGTTAATCCCCATTTTACAGATGAGGTAACTGAGGCACACAGAAGTTGAGTGATTTGCCCAAATCCCACTTCGCTCCCAGAATTCAGGGGTTCTGTCCCTTCCCCTGGCCCAACCCAGATGTCTCTTTCTCTAATCCCTTGCGAACTTCTTAGTGGGGAAGAGTGTGAACCCCAAAGAGTGTTTTCAGTCAGAGAGTCCTTTGGGGCTGGAGAGAGTTGGGATAGAGAACCTTAGTTAATCCAGTCTGGATTAACTCCTACCCTAAAACAAAAACAAAAACCCAATTTCCCTTTACCCATTGATTTCTCCAGTTATCACCCAATTTCCCTCCTGCTATTCCTCTCCAAACTCCTTGAGCCAGCTACCTACACTTCTGCCTCCATTTCCTCTCCTCCGATTTCCACCTCAACCCCCCACAATCTGGCCTCTGCCCCCCTCACCCTGCGGAAACGGCCCTCTCCATAGTCACCAAGGTCGTCCTCCTCGCCAAATCCCAAGGCCTCTACTCCGTCCTAATCTTAATCTTCCTCAACCTCTCAGCAGCCTTGGACATTGCGTACACTGTATACACTGTTTCCCTTCTTGTGGAAACATTATCTAACCTTGGCTTCACTGACGCTGTCCTCTCTTGGTTCTCCTCTTATCTCTCTGACCACTCATTCTCCGTCTCTTTCCCTGGCTCCCCTTCTGCCTCCCACCCCCTAACTGAGGGAGTCCCTCAAGGCTCAGTTCTGGGTCCCCTTCTATTCGTCACCTACGCCCACTCCATTTGTTCCCACTGTTTCAACTAGCATCCCTACGCAAATGATACCCAAATCAACATCTCTCGCCCAGATCTCTCTCCTTTTCTACAGTCTTACATTTCCTCCTGCCTTCAGGACATCTTATTCCGATGTCCCGCTGACACCTCAAACTTAAAGTATATAAAACTGGACTCGTCATCCACTCCCCCTCCAGACTTTCCCATCAATGTTAACAACACCCATCCGCAAATACTTTATTTAGCCCAGTGCTTAATGCGGTGCTTGGCACATAGTAAATACTTACCAAATACCACAATGATGAAGATGGTATTAAAGATTAACACCAATCAATAAATACATGGTATTTATTATTTACTTTGTGCAGTTCACTGTACTAAGCACTAGGGAGAGTACAATAAAGTTGGTAGGCAAGATCCCTGCCTTTAAATTTATTTCCTCCCTGTCTCGTTATCCTTCAACCTTGGTATTAACTTAAACTTTTTTTCTCTTTCAAACCATATATTCAATCTTGTCTAGGCACTAAAGGAAGAACTCTAGGAAAGTGCCCAAAACCGGTAGTCAGGAGACCTGGGTTCTAATCCCGACTCTGCCACCTGCCTGCTGTGTGACCTTGGAGTCGCTTAACTTCTCTGTGCCTCAGTTTCCTCATCTGTAAAAATAGGGTTTTAATACCTGTACATCATCCATAGATCAGAGCTCTGGCAACTACTGAAACAGTTTGGCTGCCTATCTATAGTCATGTTCAACCTACTCTAAGCCACCATGCTTGTGTATGTAACAGGGAATATAGAGGTTGGTGTTTGACTTTGATTCCAATCCTCCGGGAAAATGTTTTAAATCAGCACGCTGAGAGCACCATCATTAGGCCTTCCTAAATCACTGAAGCAGATGCTCTTCTCTGCTGATGAAGACACACAGGAAGACGTGCAGATGATTATGAACTGCTCAGGTTCAGCAAAGTGCCATGGATTGACAATTTAGAGGCATACTCCGAGTTACAGTCACCCCATATCTACACAACCTGGAGATAAAGCCATTATCACGCTAAAACAACACAACCTATTGGAAAGTGCTTGGGCACCAGAGGACCTGGGTTCTCATCCCTGTTCTGCCAACTGCCTGCTGTGTGAGCTTAGGCAAGTCACTTAATAATAATGTTGGTATTTGTTAAGCGCTTACTAGGTGCCGAGCACTGTTCTAAGCGCTGGGGTAGACACAGGGGAATCAGGATGTCCCACGTGGGGCTCACAGTCTTCATCCTCATTTTACAGATGAGGTAACTGAGGCACAGAGAAGTTAAGTGACTTGCCCACAGTCACACAGCTGACAAGTGGCAGAGCCGGGATTCGAACTCATGACCTCTGACTCCAAAGCCCGTGCTCTTTCCACTGAGCCACGCTGCTACTTAACTATTGGGTGCCTCAGTTTCTCCATCTGTAGAATGAGGATTACATACCTGTTCTCCCTACCCCTTAGATTGTGAGTCCCTTGTGGAACAGAGACTGTCTGATTTGATTATCTTGAATCTACTCTGGCATTTAGTACAGTGTTTGGCTCATAGTAGGGGCTTAAATATTATTATCATTACTTATTCCCTGCCCCTTGGACTGTGAGCTTAATGTAGCCCAGGGACTGTGCCTTTTTTATTAATTTGTTAAGCACTTGGGTGCCAGGCACATAATCAAGTTGGATACAGTCCCTGTCTCAAATAGGGTTTACAGTCTTAATCTCCATTGGACAGATGAGGTAACTGAGGCCCAGAAAAGTGAAGTGACTTGCCCAAAGTCACCCAGCAGACAAGTGGCAGAGCTGATTGTATCATATCTACCCAAGCAGTTGCAGCATAGTAAGCATTTAACAAATACCACAATTATTATTATCTCTAGAGAAGCGGTGTGGCTTAATGGGTAGACCACAGGCCTAGGAGTCAGAAGGACCTGGGTTCTAATCCTAGCTCTGCCACATGTCTGCTGCGTGAGCTTGGGCAAGTCACTTTACTTCTCTGTGCCTCAGTTACGTCATCTATAAAATAGGGATAAGAACGTGAGCCCCATGTAGGACAGGGACTGTGTCCAACCTGATTTGCTTGATCCTAATGCATAATGAATCCCACATCTCCAACTCCATAGTACATATACAGTGCTCTGCAAGCAGTGTGGCTCAGTGGAAAGAGCACGGGCTTGGGAGTCAGAGGTCATGGGTTCGGATCCCGGCTCTGCCACTTAGCTTTGTGACTGTGGGCAAGTCACTTAACTTCTCTGTGCCTCAGTTACCTCATCTTTAAAATGGGGATGAAAACTGTGAGCCTCACGTGGGGCAACCTGATTACCCTGTATCTACCCCAGTGCTTAGAACAGTGTTCTGCACATAGTAAGTGCTTAACAAATACCAACGTTATTAGAAAGCACTCAATAAACAATTGAACGAATGAATATACATAGAATGACCTCAGTCTCCAAACCTTCAAGCGCTTACAGTAGTGCTCCGCACATAATAATAATAATATTAATATTTGTTAAGCGCTTACTATGTGCAGATCACTGTTCTAAGCACTGGGGGAGATACGGGCTAATCAGGTTGTCCCACGTGAGGCTCACAGTCATCATCCCCATTTTACAGATGAGGTAACTGAGGCCCAGAGAAGTGAAGTGACTTGCCCACAGTCACACAGCTGACAAGTGGCGGAGTGGGATTGGAACCCATGACCTCTGACTCCCAAGCCCGGGCTCTTTCCACTGAGCCACGCTGCTTCTCTTTGGGAAGCGTTCAGTAAATGCCATTGATTGATTGACTGCATCTACCCCAGCGCTTGGCACAGTGCTCGGCACATAGTAAGCGTCTAACAAGTACCATAAACGAATCTCCAACCCCCACAGTCCCCCCTCAACTCCCCGCTGGGCTCCGCCAGCAAAACATAGCCTGCAGTACCGCCTGGCGGTCACACCGGGGAACTGCAGCTCTCCAATTTCGGCTCGCTGAACACTTCCGCCTCCCCCGATCCTCTTCCCGGCTCCTCCTCCTCTTCCTCCTCCTTTTTTCCCGCATCAGCTCTCTCCCTTTTCCTTTCATCGACGTTTCACTTCCCGATTCCCGCCACAGCACCTGTTGCATCCTCACTCTCTTTCCCGACCCTTCCTTCCGAAATCACACCTCCTCCAGAAGGCCTTCTCTGATTAATCTCCCCTCATCCTTCCCCATTTCCCCCGCAACTGCCATCTGGGCATCAACTAAACCCTGGGGTGCTCATCTCCATTCCCAGCCCCGCCGTAGTACTACTGCACGTATCTTTAGTACTCCCTCCTTAACCGTAATTCATTTTAGAGCGTGGCGCAGTGGAAAGAGGCCGGGCTTGGGAGGCAGAGGTCATGGGTTCTAATCCCGACTCCGCCGCTTGCCAGTTGTGTGACTTTAGGCAAGTCACTTCACTTCTCTGCGCCTCGATTACCTCATCTGTAAAATGGGGATTAAAACTGTGAGCCCCACGCGGGACACCCTGATCAGTTTGTATTCCCCCCAGCGCTTAGAACAGTGCTTTGCACATAGTAAGCGCTTAACAAATACCACCATTATTATTTTAGAATCTGTTCTCCGCCTCCCCCGTGCTAGATTACTTGTAAACTTCTGGAGGGGAGGGATCGTGTCTACTGGCTCTGTTGTGCTCTCCCAAGGACTTAGTATAGTGTTCGGCAGAGAACGAGTGCTCAGTAAATACAGCTGATTGATTAGCTGATTGATTTCCGGTGAAGGCGGGACCCAAGGGTCCTATCTCAACTCACGGCTCTCTTTCTGGCTTTGGGCACATTTCTAGCGGGCCCTGCTGTTTGACAGTAATAATAAGAAGAATTAAGCGTTTACGATGTGCAAAGCACTGTTCTACACTACAGCAGAGCGCTGGGGTAGATACAGGGTAATCAGATTGTCCCACGTAGAGCTCACATTTTTTGATCCCCATTTTTACAGATGAGGTCACTGAGGCACAGTGAAGTGACTTGCCCAAGGTCAGCCGGCAGACAAGTGGCGGAGTCGGGATTAGAACCCACGCTCTCTGACTCCCAAACCCGGGCTCTTTCCACTAAGCCACACTGCTTCGGGATCCGTCCGGATCCTGAAATTTAGGGCTGGAAGCAAGACTCCTGGGTTTGAAAGAGGAGTAAGTCAGTAAGGAGTAAGAGGAGTAAGTAAGAGAAGCAGCGTGGCTCAGTGGAAAGAGCCCGGGCTTGGGAGTCAGAGGTCATGGTTTCCAATCCCAGCTCTGCCACTTTTCAGCTGTGTGAGTGTGGGCAAGTCACTTAACTTCTCTGGGCCTCAGTTCCCTCATCTGTAAAATGGGGATTAAGACTGTGAGCTTCACGTGGGACAACCTGATTACCCTCTATCTCCCCCAGCGCTTAGAACAGTGTTCTGCACATAGTAAGCGCTTAACAAATACCAACATTATTATTATTATTAAGTCAGGGGTGGTGACGAGGGAGGTGAGATCAGAAGACTGTCGGGGCAGGACTCCAGTTTGGGGGAGGAAGAGGTAGGGAGTTGAGAGGTAGGAGGATTGAGAAGCAGCGTGGCTCAGTGGAAAGAGCCCGGGCTTGGGAGTCAGAGGTCATGGGTTCGAATCCCGCCACTTGTCAGCTGTGTGAGTGTGGGTAAGTCACTTAACTTCTCTGTGCCTCAGTTACCTCATCTGTAAAATGGGGGTTAAGACCGTGAGCCCCACGTGGGACAACCTGATTACCCTATATCTCCCCCAGCGCTTAGAACAGTGCTCTGCATATAGTAAGTGCTTTATTACAAATACCAACATTATTATTGAGTGGAAAGACATTTTTGACAGCTCTTCCTCCACCCCCGGCAACTTCTCCTCCTCTGAATGGCGTCATGACCCTTTCTTACCGCTGGGGGTCGCTTGTTTCTCTCCTTAAAGGGATAAACTCACCCAGCTCCCCCCTATCCCGTCCCTTGCGGATTCAGCCCTGGGCAACGTTAGACCTCGCACCCGGCCCGGCCCGGACGAGCTGGAGTTTACTAGGAAGGGAGAGACCCGCCCCTTAAAGGCTTGGGAAGGGAAGGATGAATGAAAAAAGGGAATAGA
Source organism: Ornithorhynchus anatinus (assembly GCF_004115215.2). NCBI lineage: Eukaryota > Metazoa > Chordata > Mammalia > Monotremata > Ornithorhynchidae > Ornithorhynchus > Ornithorhynchus anatinus. The sequence continues at coordinate 60,280,542 of NC_041734.1, forward strand.
TCTCTTTCCGGAGCTTGTATTCCTATCCTGATTTTCCTCCCTCATCCCATCTCAGCACCCCACCTCACTCCCAGTGTCTCTAACACAAATCCCAATACTGGGTCCCTGAGAGGATCAATCAACCAATCGTATTTATTGAGCGTTTACCGTGTGCAGAGCATCGTCCATATGGACATATCTGTAATTTATTGATTTCTATAAATATTTGTCTTCACCTCGAGACTGTAAACTTCTTGTGTCCAGGTGTTATGTCTGTTATGTTGTTTATATTGTACGAGCATTTAGTACGGTGTTCTGCACATACTAAGTGCTCAATTAATATGACTGACTGTACTAAGCACTTGGGACAGTACAGTATAACAATATAACGGATACACTCCCTGCCCACAAGCTCATAGCCTAGAGAGAATGGGGTTGTTGCTTCATTCATTTATTCGATCCTATTTATTGAGCGCTTACTTTGTGCAGAGCACTGTACCGAGCACTTGAGAGAGTACAACATAACAATGAACAGACACATTCCCTTCGATCTTCTTGACCGAATCTCCCATTTTGGCCTAGTTTTGCCACCTGCTCCCAGATCCACCCCATCCCTCCACAAGAACCGGAGTTGAAAAGGTGGAACTGTATGGCGGGGGATAGCCAAGCTCAGCTGTCAGTGCACGTTAGAGAGCTGCGTTGCATGTGGGTTCGTGAAATTGTCCGTACCATGTGTTGGCGAAACATTGGGTGCCTATGAATCGAGATGGGTGGGGGCCTGGGGCTCATTGACATGAGTGAATAAATTGTATGAGGGTGCATACCTTGCCAGTACACATACGCTTCTATGTGTGCGATAATGCATGTGTGTGGAGAGGTTAGCAGCAGGGCCGAGAAGGCCTTGTAGATGACTGGTAAATAATTCATCAAGACAGCTGATAGCATTGTCCCTCACCCAGCCAGATCCAGCCCCTGGCCCCCACTCCCGGCAGGGCTGTCTGCTTCCTCCCTCCCTCCTTTCTTTCCTCTGCCCAAACCAGCCCAACCAGCTCTCCCAGTACCCACAGTGCCCCCCCCCCCCCAACCCCTCTGCCCTGCTGGCCCCAGTCTCTCAGGAGCGGGGCACCGGCGGGGAGCAACGGGACAGCCTGGGGAGTCCAGAGGAGCTCACGCTGGTGGGGAGATGACCCTGCGGAGCCTGGGACCCGGGGCCCTGGGCCCTGGGGGGGGCTGCACCCCTGGAGGGGAGAGCTGGAGCCCAGGAGCCCATATGCAGTAAGTGCCAGGAGGGGGCAGGGGCAAGGATTGGGTATGCTGAGGGTGAGGGGAGTGGTGGTGGGGAGAGAGGGGCGGTGAAGGGGTGGTGGGATGAAGAAACTTGCTGTTCCCCTGGCTGGGAACAGGAGGGCGCCAAGGAAAGAAGATGGGGACAGACCGTTCTCACAAACTATGCCTGTTCCAAATTGACTTTCCCACAGACAGGGTGGCGGTTCTTGGGCATAGCTCTGCCTCCTGAAGGTCAACCTTGAACTATCTTGCCCTTGTCCAGCAATCTCTGATTGTAACTAACTGAGTGAGGCTCTGTAGATGGGGGAAGGGGATACAATCTTAGCCTTGCTTATGCCTCACCCAAGGATCCTTGAGATAACCCCAAACCAAAACGGGGAGATCAGGACAAAGATCTGGAGGAAACTGGAGGGTGCAGAAACCGCTTCTATTCCCAACCTAGCATGGTGTCTGGGGAGGAAACATTTCTTGGAGCCCTGGCATGGCAGTGATCTAGAGCCAAAGTCCAGACTCCCAGTCTCCAGAAACGGCCAAGGAGACCCCAAGGCTAGACCTAAGCTGTCGGACTTCAACTGAGTCGTCCCCAGTGGAGAGCCAGGATGCCAAAAACACCCCTGGAGTTCTTCAGTGAAACCTTCCTTTTGGTTGGGGTTGTTTTTGAGACTATTATTTGTGTCCTCTATGCACTTGAATCTGTACCCTTTGGGCATTTGGTAGTCACCCTACTCTCAGCCCCACGGCACTTGCGCGCATATCCGTAATTTATTTATTTATAGTCATGTCTATCTTCGCCTCTAGACTGTAAGATCACTGTGGGCAGGGAATGTGTCTACCAACTCTGTTGCACTGTCCTCTTCCAGGCACCTAGTACAGTGCTTGCACAGAGTAAGCGCTCAGTAAATACCATTGACTGATCAGGGGATGGAAGACAGAGGATGAGCCCAAGGCTGGGAGGCAAGATCTCTGGGTTATCTCTCTTTGTCCCCAGCCACTGGGAAACTCTTCTCCCCTTCCAGGACCCTGATCAGCAAAGATCCCAGCCTCTGGGGTTATCAACTCAGTGCCTCTTGTATGTAGTGTACCCTCGGACGCTGCCTCTGCCATGGCCCTGGGGTGTGAGAATTTGGAGGGGCTCCTACCCAGGTCCCTAGAGCCCCTGTCCCCTCACTCCTGGTGCAGAATTCTGCATTATTTAACAACTGGAAATCCAGTTGCTCAGCAACCTGGGAACCCGATCCTGGGCAGGAAACTGGCAGACAGATCACATCTCGGAGGTGCGGGGGAGGCAGCGGGGAGTCGGTGGGGTGGGAGAGAGGAAGATTTCCCCCTCTCGCCTCCATCAGGGACACTCCAAGTAAAAGGATGGGCAGTGGCCTTCCCTGAGGTTGCCCTGAGAATCACAGCTGGGCAGAGACCCCAGGAGTTCCCATCAACTCCTAGCCCGCTGTCCTCTCCACCAGGCCCCAACCCTCTTAAATGACCAGGCTGAGAACCTGAAAACAGCCAACATTCAAATAAGATAGGAAACTGAGCTACATTGAATTTGTGGGGATCGAGTTGGTGAGGGGGTGGGCCAACATCCCCGTCATCTGGGGCGGACTCCGTTCCCGTGGAGGAAAGGAAATGGAGGTCTTAGGTTGGGTTTGGGAGACAAGATGGGCTGAGAGACAGTAGAGAGTAGAGAGTTCCTGGGTCCTGGCTCTGGAAGGGAATTAGGGGAGGTGGCGTGGGGCAAGACCAGGAATGGGACTCCCGGCAGGGTAACCCCAAGGCGAAGAACAGAACTCATGTGACAGAATCCTATGCGATTCCTCATGATGTAGACCTAATCCAGCTCAAGGAGGGCAGGAGGCCTCCTCTTAGGGAAAAGGGTGGCTCTGGTTAAATGTTAAACCCTAGACAGGCCAATCCCTTCCCAAGGGCTTTAGGCCAGGACTGACCTGCAAGAAGAGAGTGGAACAACTTGGGCTTCTCTGCCTATGGGGCAGAGTTCAGGCCCCGACTCAGCTTTGCCTCTGATCCGTGAACCATAACTTCCCTGCCGGAGGGAGGCTTCTGAGAATGGGTATGGAATGTCCAAAGCAGCAAAGTTTTTTTGAAAAGAAAGCTCTATCTGTCCTTCTGTGAGGCCAGCACCTGCACTCATGAAACCTCATTTCCATGTAACAGTGGCTGCCAAAAAAAGTAGCATTGGTCAAGGCAATACTAGTAGCTTGGGGATCCCACACTGATATGACCCAGTCCTCTCCTCAAGCCTTCCTTGTAGTCCGAACTCCAGGCATCCCAGAGGGGAAACTGAAGCCCCGAGAAGGAAGGGAACTTGTCCTGGGTTCCCCAGCATGTCAGAGGCTAGGCTGGGCCTAGTATTCCTGCTTCCCTGCCCAGGGGTCTGACCGCAAAACCGCACTATGGTGCCTTTGACAAGGCTAGTGAGGTCAATCTTTAATTACCTTGATAGACTGCCTAAGTCCACCGCCCTGACCACCCCCTTTCCCGGCCCTGAGATGGGGAAAAAAAGAGAAGAAAACAGAGCCTGGAGCGGCCCCCTGTCCCCAGATACCTTCATAGTTCGAATGCACACCGTATCAGCATCCTAATCCATGACATCAGTCAATCAGTCAATCGTATTTATTGAGCATTTACTGTGTACAGAGCACTGTACTAAGTGCTTGGGAGAGTACAACGTAACAATAAACAGACACATTCCCTGCCCACAACGAGTTTACAGCCTAGAGGGTGAGACAGACATTAATATAAATAAATAAATTACAGATATGAATGTAAGTGTTGTGAGACTGGGAGGGGGGTGAATAAAGGGAGCAAGTCAGGGAGAAGCAGAAGGGAGTGGGAGAAGAGGAAAGGAGAGCTTAGTCAGGGAAGGCCCATTGGAGGAGATGTGCCTTCAGTAAGGCTTTGAAAGGGAGGGAGAGTAATGGTCTGTTGGATATGAGGAGGGAAGGCACTCCAGGCCAGAATCAGGATGAGGGCGAGAGGTCGGCAGCAAGATAGACGAGATCGAGGTACTGTGAGAAGGTTAGCATAAGAGGAGCATGTGGGGCCTGGGTTGTAGTAGAAGAGTAGCGGGATGGGGTAGGAGGGGACAAGGTGATTGAGTGCTTTAAAGACATTGGAAAGGAGTTTCTGTTCGATGCAGAGGTGGATGAGCAACCACTGGAGGTTCTTGAGGAGTTGGGAAACATGGTCTGAATGTTTTTGTAGAAAAACAATGCAGACAGCAGAGTGAAGTATGGACCGGAGTGGGGAGAAACAGGAGGCACAGCTTCCACAGCCCTCCACTGCTTCTGTGGTCCTGGCTTCTTCCAGCCCACCTAGCCAGCATAACCCCAACCTAGCCAATGGGGAGTGCACCCCAGAGGTAAACTGCAGCAGAGAGCAAGGCAGGACCGAGATAGTTGCCCAGCCAGGGACACAAACCCAGGAGTCTTGCCTCGTGACCCAAGGAGAAATGTGTGTGTGTGGGTGTGGGTGGGGGTCTTTCTGAAGGCTCCCTGCCCCTGCCTCGCCCCTCTCTATCCTGCCTTTCCTTCTTCCCTGCCTCCTCATCTCTTCCTGCCCTCTCTCGCCACCCTGGACCCCACCCCTGCCCCTGCCCTAGTCTTCTCTCTTTACAGGGCAATGGCGGAGAGCTCTCTTTACCGGGAGCGACTGGAGGTCATTGGAGTGAGTACCGCCTCCCACCCCTCCCATAGGACTCTCACCTGACCCCCTTACATCCCCACCTCAACCCAGCCCCACTCTGCGGGCCCAGGAAGGGGATCAGGGTCAGGTTCAGAGTCAGGCTCCCCCAATGCGGGTGCCGCTCCTCTTTCCCCCCTTCCAGTCTGACCAGGGGAGACCTATTGCCTACGTCCACTGCCTCTCCTGCCCCCCTGGGGCCACCCGGGCCCAACCAACTAGTTTCTCCCAGGGCCTGGCCTCATACCCTGATGCCCCACCGGGCCCAGGAGAGCGGAGAATAAGGGAAATCAGTAGTAAGCGAGTGAACCTTTCCCCTGCCCCTTGTCCCCACAGACAGCTGCAGGACCAGGCTCCAGGGCTCTGCCAATCCATCCCCCTCAGCGGAGTGGCCGGAGATGCGCTGTGTCAGCGCCTTCCTGACCACCACACCCCTCCCTCAGCTCCCCCTCCCGCCCCTTCAGGCTTGGCCCAGGAACAGTGGGGGAGGGGGAGACCAGCCTGCCCCTCAGCCTCTTTTCTGAGCTCAGGTGTCCTGCCCTTCAGCCCTTGTCTCCTTCCTCCCCCTCTCCAGCTGCTCATCCCCTGCCAGAATCGAGGCATCCTGCCCTTGCCCCCTTCCCTACACCCTCGCCCCACCCCCATTCTCCCAAGCCTCCTTTCTCCTCCTGGACCTGGAGGTGGAAGAGAAGGGAAGGAGTGGGGAGGGAGAGAGAGAGCGGGAGAGAAAGAGAGAGAGAAGAAAGACGGAGAGGGGAGGAGGCAAAAAGGAGGAGAGGGGAAGGAGGCAGCAAGCCCCGTCCCTGCCCTGCCCATCCGGCCAGGCTCTGCTCGCCTAGCTCTCCCAGCCAGCCCGGCCCCGGTCCCAGCTGCAGCTCCCACTCTCCGCTGTGTGCGCAGGAGAAACGGCGGCTGCAGGAGGAGATCCGCACCACGCGGAGAGAACTGGAGGAAGAGAAGCTAAGGGTGCTGCGGCTCAAGGTGGGGACAGGGGACCTGCCCCAAGACTGAGGGGGTCATTGCCCTAGTCTGAGGCTGAGGGGATGGGTGGGGGGCGGTGCTGAGGCTGTCCCTGGATTGGGGGTACAAGGTGGGGACTGTCTCCACCTGAGGCACCGGAGTGAAGGGTGGTGATGGCTGTCCTAGATTGTGGGGGCACAAGGTGGGTACCGAGAGGGTTCTGGAAGGCTGTCTCAGAGTAGGGGAGCCTGGGTGGAATTGATCCCAAACTGGGAGGTGATTGGGGGTAGGTGATTTCCTAGAATGGGGGGGACTCTCACTATTCCTGGCTCCCCAGAGGAAGTTCCTGCGGGAGCGGTGGCTGATGGCTGGGACTCCCCACCCTCCAGAGGGGCCTGAGCAGGAAGCCATCTCCCCTGTGGACCAGTCGGAGGCCCGGATCGAGCAACTGGAAGAGAACTTGTTCACGTAAGGGGGAGAGGTGGCATGCAGCAGTGGGAGGGGAGGCTACAGGGAAAGAACAAGCATAGGTGCTGGGACTCAGCCCCAGGCAATTGAGATCCTCTCCAGGCTCTAAAGTTTGCCCTTCTTCTGGCATAACTACCTGGAGCGGGAGGCTGGGAGGCAGGATGCCTGGGTTCCAGTTGCCCTGTCTCCCCCTCCCCTCAACTCCACAGCCTTCAGGCCGAGCTGCAGTTACTCCAGAGCGCATCCACCGGTGCCCAACCCAAAGCCTCGGGCCGGCCCACATGGCGCAAGCTGACAGTAAGAGGGGCCGGGGACCTGGGAGCGAGGCAGGGGAAAGAACTGGGTGGAGTGACACGGAGGGAGGGAGAGAGACAGACAGACAGACAGGCCCAAAGTGAAGGACACACTCATGTGGCTACTCAGCAGGACAGCTCATCCTCATCAAAATCATCTTTATTCTGGGATCCATCTTGTGGCACTGGGGAATCCAAAGTGAAAGTTCAGGTCCTGCCCCTGAGAAATTCATGGTCTAATACAAGGTTAAGCATGAAGAAGCAAAGTCACTGATGGGGAAGGAGCGACACCCCCAGGGGAAGAAGAAATCGGTTGCGGGGGAGGTATAGGGAAGGAGGGGGGCAGAGAAGTTGAAGTGGGAGCAGAAGGAGAATCAGGGAAAGGTTCTTTCCAAACGAGCTCTGGCAATAGAGAACATGTGAAGCAGCATGGCCTAGTGGAAAGACGATGGGCCCGGGAGTCAGAGCTCCTGAGTTCTAATTCCGGTTCTGCCACTTGTCCGCTGTGTGACCTCGGACAAGTTATTTAACTTTGCTGGACTTCAGTTCCCTCATCAGCAAAATGGGGGTTCAATGCCTGTTCTTCTGCCCACTTAAGCTGGGAGCCCCATGAGGGACCTGATTAACTTGTATTTACCCCAGTGCTTAGTACAGTGCTTTGGCAACACGTAACAAATATTATTGTTGTTGTTATTATGAATTATTAATTATTATTATCATCATCATCATCATGAAGCTGAGCTCCAGAGTCAGTGTTTGAGGATGAGACCCTGAAGGGACTCAGGGCAAGGAGGAAGTGGACACTCTCAATGTCTTAGGCCTTCCAAAGCCAGGCCAGGACGCCAGGCCTGCTACGTGGCAGGGACCCAGGATGAGGGGCTAATCTCGATGCCTGTTTTTTCTTTCCTGTCCCTCTGGCAGGTACCCCGCTCTCTTTCCCAAGCTGCCATGGAAGCCACCCCTGCAGGTGAGTGCCTCGGTGCCCACTTCTTTTCAGGGAGGAAGTTTAGAAAGAGAGCTAGACCCCTTAGGTTCTTTGGCTGGGGAAGCAATCGGGGACATCATTCCCCTCTTCCTCTCTTCCCGCCAGAATCTGGCCTGTTGAGCAAAGCTACCTCCATAGATTTTTGGGCAGCCTGGGCAGCTGCAGCTCACCCACCCTGCTCCTTGGAGTTGGAGGCCTGCAGAAGGCAAAGGTGCTCTGATGGTGGCTCCACTTTACTACCTGACCTTTGCAGCTTCCCCATCTTGGCCCTGGAGCCCGGTGGGAGTTCTGGGATTGAGACAGGAGCTCATCTCACCTCTTCCAGGCTTAGGGGCAGGGCAAGAGGCTCCTCTCATCCTCCTTCTAGTCAGGAAGTCTGGTGGGAGCTCTAAGGGTAAGCCGGAGACTCCTCTTCCCCCCGCTGTACTCTTGGCTGAGACTGTGGCTTTTTGTCACCCTGCTAGGCCCCAGGGCCAGCCTGCTCCCCACTGCCAAGCTCCAGAGGTTATTCAGGGGCCACTCTCTCTCAATGGGGCTGTGAGAGCCACGCCCCCGGAAGCCACATCCTGGGGCTACCACACTTCCTCACAGCCCCACCCCATCAATATCCTCCCCCCACTTGGCCTTAGGGTTCAAAATGAAAGTTGGCACCTCTGCCTGGGAGCCAAACTCAGCTCAGGGTGAGGAGAAGGGAAGGGGGAGCAATTCTCAGTGCCCATGGGGAGAAGTAGCCCCCTGTTACCCATTTGGTCCTCCTCTTTCCTCAGATAAGGAAGAAGTTGAGAAAAGGGCATCTCTGCCCGCCACACCCGTAGGCAAGGCTCCAGAGCCTTCTGTGCCGCAGACAGCTCAGCATCCCGGGGATCTCGGGGGAGAGGTGGGTGGAGGCACCTCACCCCTGAAGGAGTGGGGAGCTGCTGACGGTAGTTCCTCAGAGCCCAATGGTCCCTGCCCAATGCCCAGCCCCACTAAAACAGAGCCGGACCAGAAGGAGGCCCCAGGGGGCAGGGAGATTGACATTAAAGAAGGGCCAGGGAGTCCAGAGGAGAGTGCCAGGGAGGAAATGGGAAACATAGAGGGGAATAGCAGGGAAGGGATAGCAGCCATGGAGAAAGAGGCAGAGGAAGAGGGCCGAGAGGAAATTCTCAGGGAGGAGCTTAAGAGCACACAGGGGAGGGCCAGAGAGAGACTGGAGGCCATGGTGGGCAGTGCCAGGGAAGAGCTAGGTGGTCTAGAGGGGGATCTCAGTGAGGAAATGGGGGCCACAGGGAGAGCGATTAGAGAAGAGAAGGAAGGCTTAGAGGATGTGGGCATCAAAGACCTTGCCAGGGAGGGGCTAGAGAACAAGCAGGAAATTACCAGGGAAGACAGCGCGGAAGAGGGAGCCGGGGACAGGGAAGGAAGGGTGGGCACTGGAGAGGAGGGTACCATCATCTGGGTGGAGCGGGTGGTAATTACAGATGAGGAGGACGAGGTGGCGGCAGCAGGTGCCGAGATGACAGAGTGCAATGAGTTGGCAGCAGAGGACAGCAAGATGGCAGTTGAGAAGAATGAGGGACCAGATGAGGAGAAGGAGGGGCCAGCTGAGGGGAGCGGGGGACGCAAGCCTGAGGAGCCAGAGGCTGAGCTGGGAAGCAGGGAGCCAGGGGAAGCCCAGGGCCTGGAGTCAGAGCAGAAAGGACAGGAAGAAGAGGAAGAAGAAGAGGAAGAAGAAGGAGAAGAGGAAGAGGAGGAAGAAGAAGAAGGAGGCAGAGAACAGGGACTGCAGGACGTTGTGTTCCCTGGAGACTCGGAAGCTCTCCCAGGTGATGAAGTGCCGCCCCAGGATTCCGACCCCCCTCAACTTCAAAGGCGGGACCCAGCCCCCTCCCTGGAGCAGCTCCCTGGCCTCTCAGCTGAGCCTCTGGAGCACCAGCCACTGCTGCCCAGAATCCACACTGGGGCCCCCTATCCTAACCCCAGTACCCACTTGGTACCCACCTATGCCGCTGCACCAGCCCCTGCCAGGCGGCCCGAGCCACAGCAAGAGGGTGAAGAGTCGAATGGGCCCAAGCAGAAGTCGTGCCAGTGCTGCTCTGTCATGTGAGCCCTGGGCCAGGTATCCCATGCCCCCCTTTGGCTGGCAAAAGGACCTCAAAGCAGGTATCATCAGCCAGCACAGTGCACCTTTATTGGGAAGGGGGTGGAGTGGGGAGACAGGAAGTGAGGACCAGGCCCCTTATTGGAGTTTGAGGCTCCTACCCCTGCCTGGATCTCACAGCTACCTCGGCAACTTGGCATCAACTTTCAGATTGACCCCCGAAGGGGTGGGAGCTGCCAGAGAGGCAGTCAGTAGCTGGGACAGGCATCTCTTGGGCACTGGGAAGGTCCTGCCAAGATAGAACCCTCTGAACCTCTCCTAATGGCACCAGAGAAGTCAGGATGGCTGCAGGATTGTCCAGGAAGAAGGAGGAATTCTGCAGAGCCAGTTGTGCCCAGTGCCCTGGAGAGAGCCCCCAGGGTTGGGCACTGAACCACACTGCCTGACCCAAGCAGCATCCTTCCCTCACAACTCCTGTCTCTATGCCTCGGCTGCCTTAATACTTGAAAATAAAATCAACTCATTATTGACCCGCCATGTGTGTGAAGTGGATGTGGGAGAAGCCGGTGAAGCATAGGTTCTTACGGTCCACTCCTGCCCACAAACACGGTGGTCTCCTCCACCCCTGACCTTCCCCGTTGTCTGGAGGGCAAACTGAGATGCGGGACCTTAGGACAGAAGAGTAGGGAGGCTGAATCTGGCAGAGAACCTAGGCATCTTACCTGCCACCCAATTCTGCCACCCCACCTCCCGCTACAGTTTGGAGAGGAAGTCGGGAGTCCTGTCCCCCAACTCCCAAAGACAGAAGGATGGCAGAAACAGTGGTGGTTCCGATGGGTTTATTCTTCTGTCTAGGCCTGGGGAACATCGTCGTTGCCCCTAGAGTGGGGAGGAAAGGAGTCGGGGCGGGGAGCCCTCCAGGCTTTGGGACACGCCAGTCATTTCTGGCCCGGTGTTAATCTCCCCTTTCTCTCCCAAGGCTAGTAGGTTCTCGCATTTTTCGGTTCCCGCAGTTTCCTCTGGCCCCCTCTCCCCATCATCCTGCACCTCCTCTTCTCCGGGCTGCATGGTGACTTGAGTGCAGTCAACTTGTCCTGCCGAGTAGAGGCCCAGTTCTTCTGGGGTGGGCAGGAAGTGCCTCTCGTAGCCAAAGGTGTGCAATGGCTGTTGGCCGGCCACTCCAGGCTGTGGTGCAGTCAGGGGCTCCATCTCCTCCACTTCTAGAAGAGGAGGTTCCTGGGGGGGCAGGGCCCTGGGGACATCCTGGGAGGCAACAGATTTGGGGCTGATGAGTTCCTGTCCTGCCCAGGAATCCTCTCGCCTCCAGGGCTGGGGTTCTATATTCTGAGCAGGCTGGACTGGGGAACTGGCGAGGTGGGTACAGGGGTGGGGCTGAAGCCCCCTGAACCACGGGGCCTCCTCCCCCAATCCCACCCTTCTGTTGGGAGACACAGGACTCCTGGCTTCCCCACCAGATCCCTTTCTCCTAGCTCTCACCTCTTCCTCCGTCCAGGCGGCTCTGCTGTTGAAAGGATCTGGGGTGTCCTCCCAGAGCCAGCGGGGTGGAAGCTTGTGGCAGATATGGAGGCAGCTGGTGGGGTATGGGAGAGGATAGGGGTGGAGGAGAGGTGAGAGAGAGAGAGAGAGAGAAAGGGGTTTAGGGTGGAGAACCAGGTATCCTCCCTCCAGCACTGTCAGTCAGTTGATTGTAATTATTGAGTGCTTACTGTGTGCAGAGCACTGTACTAAGTGCTTGGGAGAGTACAGTCTAACAATATAATAGATACACTCCCTGCCCCCAAAGAGCTTACACTCTAGAGGGGGAGACAGGCATTAATATGAACAAATAAATGATGGATATGTACATAAGTGCTGTGGGGCTGGGCAGGAAGATGAATAAAGGGAGCGAGTCAGGGCGAGGCATAAGGGAGTTGAAGAAAAGGAAAAGAGGGTTTAGTCAGGGAAGGCCTCTTGGAGGAGGCCTATGTCAGCCGCAGAAAGGTGATTTGCAGAGTTTCTGCCTCCCACAGCCCTCTTGGGACTGGAGCCAGAAGCCCGGTGTCCAGTGATCCTTTCCTCACCGTTTGGAGAAGGCCAGGCCCAGTCCGCAGCCTAACAGCAGCAGCCCAGGGAGCAGCAGGCAGCCCAGTAACACCTTCCACCTGACTGTGTTCTCTGCAGAAGGACAGGAACGTCAAGGGGCGGCCAGCTGCTGCCCGGTGAGCCCCCTTTAAGACCCAGGCACCTTGCTCCTCCTCCTACAGCTTTGGTCCTCTGCCCCCCTCCCGCGTCAATCCCCTGCTGCCCTCCACCACACAGTCTAAGCACCTGGGAGTTGCAATAGAAGGCTCGGTCCAGGGAATCCTTCCCCGGCAGAGGTGGTAGCCGTCATCCACAGCTTGTAGCGCCCACTGGACACCAGGTTCCGCAAGGTTAGATTTTGGGTGTCTGCACTCACTGAGCCCAGGACAATAGAGAAGCTATGTGTGCAGAGCCGAGGAAGACTGGGGTGGGGTAAGGGAGAGGGATCTGGTATAGCAACTGGGCAGAGGAGAGGGATGGCACCAAGCTGGTCAAGGCCCCCAAAATGAGTGGGCCTGGGTCAGGGCCCCCGGATGGGTGGGCCTGGGTCAGGGACTGGGTGGGCTTCTGGCAGATGGTCTGAGAGTGGCAGGGAGGCACAAAGGGGAGGGTGGAAAAGGAGATGGTGCTCTTACCAATGCAGAGGGTAGGAGGGCTGGTGCCCGCCTGCACATACAGGTTATAACTAATGAGGTGGCCACCACGCTGCCTGAAAGGCAACTGCTCCCATGCTACAACCGGTGCTCCCCCGGGGTCATCCTGTAACCGCTGAAGGGCTGGGCCTGCCGAGGGCACTGGGGAGAGAATGGGGGTGAGTTGGGGTCATCCCCTGCCCAGGCCTTGCCCTTCCTCCAGGCTGCATGCCTCTTCCCGCTCCCCTCCCTCCACTTACCTGTCTCCTGCCCATAGCCCTGGGCTGGCAAGGAGCGGCCCAACCCTTGGGGGAAAATGCCACTCACAACCACCTGGAAGGGGACTGCCGGTGGGAAGCTCCCTATGGGGCAGGAGAGAGGGGGAAAGAGGCAAAGTCAGTGCTTCCTTCCCCTGTTTCCTCTGCCTCCCCCTGTCCCCCTCACATTCCAGCTATTTCCCCTTCTCCCTCTTCAGCTCCCAGTTCTAGGCTTCAGCCCTCACCATTCAGCAGGGCTCTGTGTTCCCCGGCTTGGAGTCGGATCCAGTGAAGTTCCTGGGGAGTTTGCACATCACTGGTCCACTCCACCACATACTCCTGGGGCTCCCCTCCTCGCCCAGGCTCCCAGGTTACTAGCAGCCCCTGGTTCCCTGTGCTCTTGACCCTGACTCCCTCCGGGGCAGAACCTGGACAGGGAGAAGGAGCGAATCAGTCCGAAGGAAGCCAAGTCTCTGCACAGACCAATCGATGGTCTCACCTGGACCTGGTGACCCCGGCACCTTCCAGGGCCCACACTGTGCAAAGAAAGGTTGCAGCCCTTACCCGCACACTTCAGGGTGAGGTTGGCAAAAGGTGTGCGGCCGGTAGGGTTGAAGGCCAGCACCCCTGCCCACTCTGCATCTCTGGGAAGTGAGGCTTGGCAGCAGGGGAGCACAACAGGGGGCAGGTCACAACCCCTGACCCGGAACACCACTTCATAGCTTAGATTGGCCTCATTTGGGAGCGGCTGAATGGGGTGGGGAAGAAAGGGTTAATGTCCCCGTTTCCCCCCCACCCCCGCCACCCCATCCCCCTCAATCTCTGGGGAACAAAATTTCCTTCCAGTGCTGGAAGGAGAATCCCAGCCCAATCCCTCTTGTTTGTCCCACGCTGCCTCCTGCATGCAGCTTGATCTGCCAGTGGAGTGACGGCAACATGACAGCCTACGAGACTGCCAATGGGCCAAGGAGAATCCGAGAAAAGGTCTCCTTTAGCTGCCGGGGGGGGTGGGGGACGGAGACCACTCACCTTCCAGAGCAGCAGGGGGCTGTTACCCCCAGGCTTCGGACTGCAGAGAGATGCCGACACCCAAAGATTCACCAGGCTGCTTGGGGCTGGAGAAGAGAGGTGGGGAAGAGGAAGACAGGGGAATGAACGAGGGGACAGAGTCCCTGAGAGAAGCTTGCCAAGTGGATTCACAAGAGTCTGGGCCAGCAGGGACTAAAACTCAAGAGACCGGTTTCTCGGCACTGGCTGGGGGCCGGGAGAGACCTGCAAAAGGAGGCAACCCCCACCTCCCCTTCCGCCTCGTGCTCACCGGCCGGCACGCTCCAGAAGCTGATACTTGGGCTCCAGTCACTCCAGAAGCCTTTCTCATCCTGGAGTCGGCAGCGGATGGCCACCTCATATCTTCTGGCGGGTTCCAGGGCTTGGAGGATAAAATGGCCCATAAATGTGTCTTCTGGATCCAGCTGGCCAGAGAAAGGGTGGTTAGAAAGAGGGGGAGAGGGGTAATCTGAGCATGGGTAGGCAAGCAGCACAGATAATAATGTTGGTATTTGTTAAGCGCTTACTATGTGCCAAGCACTGTTCTAAGCGCTGGGGTAGATACAGAGTAATCAGGTTGTCCCACGTGAGGCTCACAGTTAATCCCCATTTTACAGATGAGGTAACTGAGGCACAGAGAAGTTAAGTGACTTGCCCACAGTCACACAGCTGACTAGTGGCAGAGCCGGCATTCGAACTCATGACCTCTGACTCCCAAGCCTGTGCTCTTTCCACTGAGCCACGCTGCTTCTCTAACCACCGCAGAGGAGGGGAAGCCAGCAGGTGTCAGCAAACAGAGTCAGATGATAGACAATATGAGGCATAATGAGGAATACACTCCATGTTCTATCAGGGAATACCTCCTCAAACTAAGAAGGCTACATCACGTAATGAACAGTATACATCGCCAACTCTCCATTAGCCATGGCATGGGAACTCTGGCTGGATAATTGTAACTCTTGAGTAATCTTCTTCCCTCTCCTGTCCTTTTAGAGGAGCTATGTCATATCACCAAATGAACAGGTTGAAGTTTCTCCTCTTGCCCACCGGACGGGTGGTGCTAACCAGCACTGAAACGGCCACAGAGACAGGTGTCGGAGGATCGGCTCTAGGAGATGGCATCCCATTTGCTCTACCTTGCCAGGCGATTAACAATAACACCCAATACCTTCGTTTTGTCTAGTGCTTTTAAAGCCTACCCATTTTCACATTAATGACCTCATTTTTGCTCTTGGTACCACCCTGGGTGTTGGTAGAAAGGCAGGCATTATTATCTCCATTTTGCAGATGAAGAAGTTGAGGCATAGAGAGGTTAGGTGACTTGCCCACTGTCACACGGCAGGCTGGTGGGAGAGGTCAGACTCGAACATGGGTCCTCCGGCTTCCAGACGGGTGCTCTTCCACGACAATATGCTGACTCCCCAAATCATGTGATTTCCAGAACATTGTGGGTGCCAGTAAAATGGGAGGGACTGAGAACCGCTAGTGCAGCACTGGGTGGACAGACCTTATTTCTGAAGGGTCACATTACAGGCGCCCCCAACACCACAGGTCGGGAGTCACAAAGGCAGGGCACGGGGCACTTGCACATGGCACTTTATGTCCATACCCTTAATACTACTAACTGTGGTACTGTTAAGGGCTCACTATGCGCCAAGCACTGTGTAGGGATAGATACAAGATAATCGGGTTGGACGGAGTCCCTGTTCCACACGGGGTTCACAAGCTAAGTAGGAGGGAGAACAGGTATTGACACCTCATTTTTACAGATGATGAATCTGAGGCCCAGAGAAGTGGAGTGATTTGCCCAAGGTCACAGAGCAGGCACGTGGTGGAGCCGGGATTAGAACCCAGGTCATGGCCTAGTGGATAGACCATGGGCCTGGGAGTCAGAATGACCTGGGTTCTAAGTCCAGCTCCGCCACTTGACTGCTTTGTGACCTTGGGCAAGTCACTTAACATCTCTTTGCCTCAGCTACCCCTACTGTAAAATGGGGATTAGGCCTGTGAGTCCCGTGTGGAACGGGGACTGTGTTTAACCCGATTTGCTTGTTTCCGCCCCAAGCCTTAGTACAGTGCCTGGCACAAAATAAATGCTTAACAAATGTCATTAGCATGGCTCAGTGAGAAGAGAACGGGCTTGGGAGTCAGAAGAAGTGGGTTCTAATTCCGGCTCCGCCACTTGTCTGCTGTGTGACCTTGGGCAAGCCACTTAACTTCTCTGTGCCTCAATTACCTCATCTGTAGAACGGGGATTAAGACCGTGAGCCCCACTTGGGACAACGTGATTACCTTGTATCTACCCCAGCACTTAGAACAGTGCTTGGCACATAGTGAGTGCTTAACAAATACCATCATTATTATTATTATAATTGACTCTCAGGCCCAGGCTCTTTCGACTAGCCCACAGTGCCCTGTACTCTGCTGCTTCCCCTATCTGTAATTTATTTTCACGTCTGTCTCCCACTCTGGACCGTAAGCTCCTTGTGGGCAGGGATCACGTCTACTAACTCTATCATATTGTACTCTCCCAAGCACTTAGTACAGTGCTTGGCATACAGTAAATGGTCAATAAATACCATTGATTGATTGATTGATCAATCAATAAGGGACTGGTCGATGCCACATGTCCCTTACCCTCATCTGGGAGCTGGAGTGAGAGGTTGCTGCAGGGAGGAAAGGTGACTGTTCGTCAGGACGCAGGGGATATCGGAGGCAGATTACAACACTGATGTAATCCTGCCATCCTGTACACTTCAAGGGCTAGTTAATGGCCGTATAATAGTGTTGGGACAGTGTACTTAGTGAAATGACCCAGGAACCCACCCATTCCTCTTCATTGTCATCCATCATCTGGG